>NW_025857520.1:161629-520961 GCF_002878395.1 Capsicum annuum
CATAGTTAATAGAGAAGTAGAAGCTACAAGGTTTCCATAACCCTAACAAATAAACTTAGCTACTCATGAATAAAATGGAAATCACAATAGAAATATTCATCATACCAAAACTTAGAATGATCTTGGTAGAGAAGATGAATAGCAAAAATAAGAGAGAAAAATGTTTCTCTCCCTTTCTCCTCAAGCTAAGCCGCTTTCTCTTCTTTTGAAATAATACAGAATAATGAATCCCTAAAAATTCAGCCATAAGACTTTTAATAATATCCTTCTCTAATAAATTGCTACTGCATCCTTAACTATTTATAAATATTGAGTTTGCTCGGGAAAAAGTTCCCATATATCACATTCAGTCCAAAAGTTGCTTTCCCTTTATGTGAAGTTTCCTTTGCTATCCACAGGTCCCCAAAGTGTCGTAATCTTCCTCATTAGTACCTGAAAAGCATGCTAATCACATTGGTCAACTCACTTAACTAAAAATAGACAAAGTGCAAGAATTATGTATTTTATCCTCAAAACTTAGCTAAAACATGGGTAAGTTATGGTGCTTAGACGTATAAATACGCCCAACATCACTAGATATTTGAGAGAAAAATGGAAGTTACTTATTAAGTGATGATATGAACTATAAACTAAGTGAATTTAAATAGTCATAATATATTTACATCATTTATCTTGAATTTTTATATCATATGTTATGTTCTTTAACGTTAGTTTACTGATGATACTTACCAGTATGTGTTATTTATAGTTATTCTATACCCGCTATACTCTTTTTGCGGTATAGTCTGGTTGTAGGATCAATTGATGTTTCTTAGGTGACATAGATAGTGATCTCCAATAGCTTCTACTCATTTCCTTCCTATAGTGAAATTTGTGTCCTTTGTGTTACCATTTACTTATTAAAATCTTTTGTACATTATCTAGACTAGTTCATCATGAAAAGTGCTTTCATTTATGATTTTATTATAAAAGATCTTAAAATTTATAAAATTTGAGACCCTTAATGAAATTGCTTAAACTTTGCATATATTTTGAAATGGATAGTAAGAGTTCTCTTATCTAGGTGAATTAGAGTAGGTTCTCTCATGATATGATTATTTAGGTCATGATAGTTGGTATCAGAGACTAGGTCATGGCCTCCAAGTAAAAGAGAAAATGTTGAATAGAGTCCTGCAGATTGGTGTGCTGATGTCCACATCAAATGTTTAGAAAGCTATTAGGCATTATAGGAATTGTTTCATTTTTTCTTTTCTATTGTTATACCCCAGTTTTTGTCTATCTGGGTTGAGGAAAACTGGTATCTCTATAATGATAATTGGAATTTAGTCAATTCCAATTGGTATCTTGAGGAATTCTAAATTGGAAACTAGTTGTTTCCAATTGCTATATGTTTTTAAGAGCTAAAATGTATGATTGATGTGTGAATTATGATAAAATTACTTGGTTGTAACTTTGTTGTATAATAAGATGTAACTGAGATTATCACTTGGCTTGATAGAAATAATTGGTACAGCTTATAAAAGTTCTGTTTGAATTGGCTATTTACGGAGAATTTGTTTTGGTTATATATTTTGTGATAATTTGAAGGTTTAATTAATGATAAAAATATTTGTTGATGACTTGATTATTGGTTAAATTAATGAAAGACTGTTATTTTTTGAAATGTTTATTGATGATTGGATTGCCAATTCAATGGTTAAGAGGGTGGATATAGTAGCCCTTGGTACAAGTTAAATATTTAGTTTATAAGATGTGATGTGTTGATGTGTTAAATGTCTGATGTAGGCATAACTGTCTATTTGAGGTGACATATATATATATGTATACATATATTTAAATGTCTAAATCTATTTGACTTGGTAGTCTTAGCTATTAATTGACCAAACTACTTTTATTGTGATGATAATTTGTAGTTATTGCGGAACATGTGAGATTATGGTGGAACTAGGTTCCCTTTATTAGTGAATAACATAATTATGTTAGTTTTCTAGCAAAACTAGTCACTCATGTCTTTATTTACAAAATGACTTCTAACTAGTTGACTATGGTTTGACATTGCTTATTTGCTTATAGTATGGAAGTAAATATCAATTAATTATCCTCCTAATGCAACATAATTGAATTGATAAGGCTTGTGAAGTAACTAAGATTGATTGTGATTAATGATCCTTTGATGTTTGTTCAATTAAGGGAGTGGAGTTATTAAACGTGCTTATGCATAGTCATTTTCCACTTATTGTTGAACGATAATATTTTGTTACTATTTCTTTTTGAGGGATTGGGGTATGTTGTGTTGGTAATTTGACTAGATGTAAGCTAGGTGATGTTGGGAGTATTTATGTACTTTAGTGTTGCTATTCTAGCTTGTTTAGTCTTATTTTGAGTATTATTCATATGATTTATATGTTGAAGATGATATAAATAAGCAACTAAGTGTTCAAGTACGCAATTATGATGTTTATAAGTGTTTTCAAAAAAGTTTGGACTTAAATCAATCAATTAGAGTTTAGGCAAGAAAACTAGTTTTACCATCTTTAGCTTGGTGTTCTAGTCGATCATGATGGATTATAAGTTGTCAAATGAGTTTCTAATGGTTTTAATATGTCATATTATGTGGAACAACTTATTTGTAATGTGCAAAGTGTATTTGAGTCAAGTCAATAGCCAAAGCAAAATGTTAAAGATTAAGCGAGTAAGCCTAGTCTTAGCTTATGTTTCTCGCTCATTATTGTAAATGTTATAGTGTTTTGAGATCTAATACTAGTTGTGTGATCATTTAGGATTCTTGGAGGTTTGATGTTGATGATATATTTATGACATACAAGATGAACACTAAGGCAAAATCACACCACATGCAAAGGAACAAGTACAGGAACACTTAGACAAATATTGAATCGATTGGCAGATTCCAGTGGCTGCTCGTGATTTGCACGCATCACCCCTTAAATTGAAGTGCTATGGAGAATGTGAAGAACCTTGGAGTGGTGATATAGAGCCCGCAGTGCGTCTGGTAGTGTAGTGCAATATAGCCCGCGATGCATGGTCCATTTACATGCCAGCAAAATTCCTACAACTATAAATACATCACATTAAACACATTGTAATCATCTTGGAACGTCTTGAAAAAATTGGGAGGCTGGAGCACTTTATCTTTTAGGTTCTGTTATTCTTAATTTATATTTCTATTATATTATAACATGTATTCAACCCGTTGGATCATGATTATGTCAATCAGTTGATAAAACTCCTTTTCCAGGGTAAAAGCGAAGAACATGACTATTATCATTTTGAATTGATTTTGTTTGATATGCTTATCATATTTGGTTATGTGTTCATTCTTGTTTTAATTATTTCAAGGATTGCGCACTCTTAGAATATATCAATTGTCGACCTTGTGATCTTGGGAGGAGGAGTAGGAAGATAGAACATGGGGATGAATAAAGTAGGGTTCTTATTCTTTTATCAAATAAGGAATTTGAATAGCGCCTAGGACAGGGATGTACCTAGAAGCCTTACTAAATTTAAACATAGGATGATAGCTTTAAGCACTGAATTAGATTATTACATCCCCACTCAATGTTGTACTTGTAATGTCTAAGTTAGGCAAACGATTAGAGGTTGGGAGACCATGATCATGCAATTAACCCTACGAATCAACAACCAAGATAAGCAATCTTACGAATGAATTTCAATAACGTAGAATGATTATTTGAAGTGATTTAACCCTGGGATTTATTCTATATATTGTTTCAAGTCTTTTATTTTATGTAGTGTTTACGTTATTGTAGTTTACAAATATCCAAAACACTTTTTGGGTTTCCTTGCATCAAGTTAATCTAAAAAAGTGAACTAGAATTTTGATAGTTGTTGGAATAAGTCCCTGTGGGATTGATATTCGACTTTCTGTAGGGACAATATATTTCTTAGTAGACCACGTATACTTGTTTGTGTGCTTAGGCACTATAAAGTTTTTGCCGCCATTGTCGGGGAATTATAATTTGGAAACTATTTTATTTTTTAGTTTTTGGATTAGGACCTTTTCTGAACGTTCTCTCTTCTCTAACGTCAATCCAAACAGTTATTTTGACTGACCAACAAATCTAACTTCGACGCCAGCAATGGCATTAACGCACCGGCATAGGTAAGGGCCTCTCCCTCTCCTTAGTTCTTTCCCTCCCCAGCTCTCTCTCTCCTCAGCTCTTTGTCTCCCCAGTTCATTTTTCACTGTATCACTACTATCGCCGGCAAAATTAGGGTTTTTTCCAGTTGGAATCCGATGATGGCACAGTGTGTAGCACCAATCATAACCAATTGAAATAGTTGGTCCGATAACAACTGGCGACCAGCTTTCGAGAACATAAAAAAGTCATCCCAGCAATATTCTGGCGACACTCCTGCGGGCTCTTTCCAGTGACTCTATTATGGCAACCAATTTTGACATCAAAATTGCCATAACCAGCACATACAAGAGTACTATGATGATATTCAAACCTTATTATTTAGTTACCCTTTATAGTTTAGGTTTTTTGTATGTATTTTTGTTTTTTTTCTTTTGATTTCTTTTATTTATAGATGTACCTGGATCGCTTACTGGTGGATATTGTTGTGTTATTCTAGAAGCTAGGCTGGATAGTGTATTCTTGTGCTGGCTATCTTTTTTCCTATTATTTTCCTCCTATTGCTTTATTTGTTTCTCCGACTATTTGCTGGTCGGTTTAGGGCTTTGTTATAATTATTAAGTTGCTATGGGGGTTGATAATAGAATAGGGTCATGTTCAAGGGAGTTGAGGTAGGGGCTATTTTAAGAGAGGTGAAGAGGGGAGGGTAGGGATGGGTGTGGGGTCTAGATTGGGTGTTTAGGCTGGTTTGGTAAGGGGTGGAAGAGGTATACAAGAGGAGATAGGTGAAAGGTTGAGGGTAGCTTCTTGGAATATAGTGACCCTTTAGGGTAAGTCTGTTGAGCTAGGGAAGATTCTTAGGAAGAGGAGGATCAATACTGTGTGTCTATGAGACTAAGTGGGTAGTGTCTAAGGCTAAGGATATGGAAGGGTAAAAGCTATGGTACTCAGGTAGTGAGAAGCATCAAAATAGAGTGGGAATCTTTATGGATGAGGAGCTTAGAGGGAAGGTGGTGGAGGTTAAGAGAGTCAGTGATAGGCTAATAATAATTAAGTTGGTCTTTGGCGGGTTTATGCTGCATGTGTGTAGTGTGTATGCACTGCAGGTGGCCTTGGAAGATAAGGTGAAAGTGAGATTTTGGGAGTCCTTAGATGAGGTGGTGAGAGGCGTTCCTAGCTCAGAGAATATTATTATAGCAGGGGACTTCAATGGGCATATTGGGGTTTTACCGGGAGGGTATGATGATGTGCATGGAGGTTTTGGTTTTGGCCATAGAAATAGTGAGGGGGTTGCTCTGTTGTATTTTGTGAGGTCCTTTGGGCTGGTGCTAGTGAATCCAAGCTTTTCGAAGAAGGAGGATCACCTGATTACCTTTTGAAGCGCATTAGCCAAGACTCAGATTGACTTTCTACTGCTTAGGAAGGGGGATAGGGTTCTATGTATGGAATGTAAAGTCATTCTGAGTCAGAACCTTTCGACCTAACACAGGCTTCTAGTGATAGACTTGATGATTAAAATGATCAAGAAGAGTAGGGACGGAGAGGGTTAACATAGAATTAAGTGGGGTAGCTTGACGCTAGTTAGTGTGCTGGAGATAGTGGAGAAGGTGGCAGGAATGGAGGCGTGGGAGTGTAGGGGGACATGGATGTTATGTGGGATAAGGCTTCCAGCTGTATCAAGGAGTCAGCTAGAGAGATGTTGGTTGTTTGGAGGGTTTGGGCAAGATGGCATAAGAGGGACTGGTGGTGGAATGAAGAAGTTAAGAAGAAAGTGGAGATTAAGAAAGGGGCATATGTTAAGTTGATTGAGAGTAAAAAGGAAAAAGAGAAGTGGGTGAATAGGGAGTTTTACAAAGTAGAAAAGAAAAAGGCTAAGTTAGCAGTTACGGCTGCTAAGACAGCAACTTTTGAGATATTGTATATGGGGTTAGAGCAGAAAGATGGGGAAAAAGGTTGTATAGGCTTGCTAAGGTTAGGGAGAAGAAGGTCCATGACCTCGATCAAGTGAAGTGCATTAAGGGGAAGGATGGTAGAGTTATGGTAGAGGATGTCTACATTAAAAAGAGATGACAGGAGTATTTTCATAAACTTTTAAATGAGGAGGGAGACATAGGCATTGTGTTAGGGGAGCTGGAGAACTCGAAGGAGATTCATAATTTTAGTTACTATAGATGTTTTAAGGTTGAGGAGGTCAGATAGGAATTTTCTAGGATGTGGAGGGGGTAGGGCAATGGGGACTGACGAGATTCTGGTGGATTTTTGGAAGTATACTGGGGGGATAGTTTAAGGTGGTTGACTAATTTGTTTAACATTATTTTCAAGACTATAAGAATGCCTGAGGCTTAGAGATGAAGTATGATAATTTTGTTATATAAAAACAAGGGTTATATTTAGAGTTGTAACAACTATAGTGGCATTAAGTTATTGAGTCACACTATGAAGATTTGGGAGAGAGTGATTGAGTGGAGATTGAGGAGGGTCATGTACATTTTAGAGACTTTGTTTGGTTTTATGCCTGGTCGCTCGACAACAGAGGCAATCCACCTAGTGAGAAGATTGGTAGAGATGTATAGGGAAAGAAAGAGGGATTTGTACATGGTGTTCATCGACCTGGAGAAGGCATATGAAAAAGTCCTTAGGGAGGTTCTTTAAAGATACTTGGAGGTGAGAGGGGTTCTGATGGTGTACATCAGAGCTATTAAGGACATGTATAAGGGAGGGAAAACTCAATAAGGACGGCGGGAGGAGACTCGGGGCACTTCACGGTCGAGATAGGAATGCATCAGGGATCGGACCTTAGCCCATTCCTATTTGTATTAGAGATGGACATGTTGATGCAAAGTATTCAAGGTGAGAAAAAAGTGGCCTCAGTGGAGGACAATTTGCGAGAAGGAAGGTTAAGATGGTTTGGATATGTGATGAGGAGGGGCACGGATGCACCAGTTCAGGGGTGTGAGAGGCTAGCTTTGGATGGCTTCAAAAAGAGTAGAGGTAGTCCTGATAAATATTGGATAGAGGTGATTAGGCAGGATATGGAGCAGCTATAGCTTATTAAGGACATGACCTTAGACAGGAAGGTGTGGAGGTCGCAGATAAGGGTAGAGGCTAGTAGGAGTGTGTAGGTTGTGGCAAGGTGTTAGGCGAGCACTCATGTAGCTGGGTTAGTAATCCTATGGCTATGTCCTTGAGTAAGATCCACTAGTCAGGAGAGTTTGGGGGTGGTGTGTGTCTTTAGTCTGTGATTGTATGTTACTACTAGGTAGGTGTCCTATTCCTTATTCCTTATTTTGAATTGCAAGTATTTCTCTTATTTCGTATTTCTCAAATATTTCCCTTTATTATTTATTATTTCTTATCTCTTCTATGCCATCTATCCTATTTCATGTTCCATTACAACCTTATTTACTATTCTTTATCTTGAGCTGGGGGTCTATCGAAATAACCTCTCTACTTCTTCAGAGGTAGCGGTATGGACTGCGTACATTCTACCCTCCCCAGACCCCACTTTGTGGGAATACACTGGGTATTATGTTGTTGTTGTTGTTTATTTTTTGTTTTGCTTTTTGCAATTACTTTTGTACTTTTCTCTTATTCTTGGTTCTGTATATTCTGGAAACAGGTTTACAAAGTAGTAAGCTGGCAAGGGACAGGGAATTGGTTGAACCAAGCCCTAAACCTGAGCATCTTTTCTACCAATGAAGGAGAGAAGCAATTTTTCTCCCATATATTTCATAAATCGAAGAAGATCAAGATAATCCTGCTCCTATGAATGAAAAACAAGCAACCCGTAAGACAGTTTGTCAAGTGGCAATCCCACTTTCAATAAATTTGACCTCTTCTTTTTAGAAACCAGTTACTGGAGGGAGGTTTGAGCTAAAGAAAAATATGTTGTTGATTATAAGTGGGCAGTTTATAGGTCTTGCACATGAAGATCCACAAGTCCACTTCCAGAATTTCATAGAGTTCACTGACACATTCATTCCAACAGATGTGAATTCTGATTATGTGAGGCTGACACTCTTCTGCTTTCACTTATTGGGGAAGCTAAAACATGGTTGAACTTTGAACTAACAAATTCAATAACATCATGGGATGGCTTAGCCCAAAAATTCCTCATCAGATTCTTTTTGTCTGGTAAGACTATAAAACTTCGTATTGAGATTGTGAGCTTTAAATAGAGGACAGACGAGAACCTTTATCATGCTTAGGAGTAGTTTAAAACTCTTCTTCGAAACTGTCCATATCATCAACAGTCCAATGAGGTACTTTCTTATGCTTTTGTAGAAGCACTTGACTATAACACAAAAATTTTGCTAGATTTAGCTGTAGGTGGTTAAGTATTAAAGTTGACATATGGTGAGCTTTACACCTTATTGAATCACATCACACAAGGAAATCCAGAGTGGCATAGTAATTATAGGAGTGCCACGAAGAAAGTTTCAGGTGTGTTCAAGGTGGACCAATACACTGCTTTATCAGCTTCGGTTACTGCATTGTAAAATTCGATAAACACTCTGTTCAGCAACCTAAAATTGGGAGCTACATAGCTTGCAGTAGCAATTAATATAGTTCAGCAGAATAGTGGTTAGTATAAGGTTTGTGGCAATAGTAGTCATTCTGCAGTTATGTGCACTGCAAACCCAGAGTTTGTTATGTTTGTAGGTAATATGCAAAAGCGGAATTATAGAAACGCCTAAAATTACAAGTAGCAGGCTCAACATCTCATGAATTAATGGAACAATCAGCAATAGATTCAGCAGCCGCAGGCTCAGAATAATTAGGGAACATTTCAGAATAGTAATAGGGAGGAGATAATGAAAGAACTTATAGATGGTCAAGCATAGTTGGCAGTAGAGGTAAAGAACTAGCAAATGACCACAAGGAGCTTGGAGTTACTGGTAGGCTAGATATCATCAACACAAAATACCAGGCCTCAAGGTGGGTTGCCAAGTGATACTGAAAATCTAAAACAAGTTAAGGTAATCACTTTGAAGAGTGGCAAATAACACAATGAAAAACCTCCAAAGAAAACTAAGGAGGTAGATGCTGATGTGGTGACTGAATAGGTAATGGCAAAGTTACTGAAAAGATGAGAAAGTTTGAGTACTTGAAAGAAAAAGTTGCTGAAGAAATAAAGAACCCACAACTATCTTTCCCACATAAGCATATAAAGGCAAAGAAGGATGTGTGCTTCAAGAAGTTCTTTGACATATTCAGAGAGCTTCATATTAATTACCTTATTTAGATGTTTTGTAGGGAATACCTATTTACGCTAAGTACTTAAGGGACTTGGTCGCTAATAAAGTTAAGATGCAGGATGTGGAGAAAGTAACACTCACTGAGGAGTGTCATTTTGTGGTGACTCAAAAGATGCCCAAAAAGCTTAACGACCCTAGAACTTTAGTCTCCCCATTCAGATTGGAAACAACGAGGTGATTCAGGAAATTAGTGATTTAGGGGCAAGTATGAACTTGGTGCCCCTATCTTTATTCAACACAGTTGGTTTTGGAAAGCCTAGACCGAGCACTATACTATACAGCTAGCAAATGAGACCATAGCCCATCTTGAAGGAGTAATAGAGGATGTTCTCATAAAGGTTGGTAAATTTATCATTCCTACAGACTTTATTGTTTAAGATTTTTAGGTAGACGAAAGAGTACAGTCATCTTGGGATGTCCATTTTTAGCGATAGGAGAAACTTTAATTGATGTGAGAGTAGGCACACTCACAATGAGGTTAGAGGATGAAGAGGCAATTTTCAAAGATTACAAACTTCTCAACACACTATTACACTATAAAGACTTGTGCATGATTATTGTAATTAAAAGGGCTAAGTATAGGGTAGTGATTCCATAAAAGACTTCTTCAGACACCCTCATTGAGCACCCTAAGCCACAACCACCTAAGCCTGCCATGATGTAGATTGATTAACCTGAAAAGGATATATGTGAGAAAGCTATTGACCTTAAGAGTTCACCCTCAAGAGGTCAGAAACAAATAAGAAGATGGCCTCCTAGTATGAGAAAAAGGGTAAAAGAATTTGCATGAGTTCTAGCTGGGTCGTGCTGCGATACTAAATCAAGTGCTGCTTGGGATGCAACCCAAGTTAAGAAGGTATGTTTTAGTTTTAGTGTTTACTTAAAGTCGTTTTGTTTTTTTTGAGTCATAGGTTGATGAGAAGTCTGAGTATCAAAAAACCTAAGCTAAGGAGCATGGCAAAGACCAAGTGTCGGGTCCCCAGACCCTCTTGATGTATAAAGATGCTACTAGATAGGCCTATAAGCCTCAAGGAGTATTTATATCTATACTTTTAAAGTACACTCTGGGGACTAAGTAGATTTTTAAGTATAGGATGGGGAAATTCCCATTTTTAGGGTAAATATTTTTTAGGTTAGAAATAAGTAGGATATTCTTGCTAGTGCTATATTTGAGTATATGATACAAGTGTTTTGGTAAAAAAGCATGTTGATTATGTGAATGACTACTGTTGAGACTCCTAGGCTCATGTTTATGACTCTTGTACTTGTTATCTTAAAGTTGAATTCATGTGATTGTTTGGTTAAGAGTCTATGACGATCCAACTTAAGTTGAGCATGTGCCATGTGCGTGTGAGGTGTTGTATATTCCTTATTACATGTGATTTCTAGAACTTGCCTGGTCTGTGTGTAAAGAAAAATAAAAAGTGTGGGGTTTGGAGATGATATAGGCATTTCTTTGATAGCCTTGTTTTATACCTTTTTTTTGACCTACCCTTGTGCATAATCCTAGTAAGCCCCATTGAGCTTTTAGTTTTTTCTTTGGCATCCACATATATAGTCTAAAGCCCTTCTTTGATATTTCTAAATTTGATCCAAAAACTCTTAAGCGCTTAGTGAAAAATTAATTGAGTTGAGAAGTTTGATAAATAAGAGCAGAAAAAGGTGAAATTAAAGCCCCTAAGTAATAGCTAGTGGTGTTCAAGAGGTTGATATACGTTGTGGTTAGTAGTTGAGTAGTGAAAGGAATAAAAGTTTGTTCACATTGAATGAGTTATGTGTTCACATTGAATGAGTTGTGCATAGAATCCTCGCACCATAGTGTTAAGAATCAACTTGATAAGATAGGGTGAAAATAAAAGAATGGGGTAGACAAAAGTGGTGTGATTTGTTTGTTAGAGTTGAATTGAATGTATAAAGTGATGTATTAAAGCGCTTAGGGAAGATAGTCACTATTAAGCCAAAATAGTTTCTACTCATCCCTTAGCCTACATTACAACCCTTGAAGACCTATTTGATCTTAAGCCTTAACAGTCTGATATTAGTGGAGCACTACACAAAGGGCAAGCCTATGGTTCATTATGTGTAACTTGTGAATTCCTTGTGACAGTGAGCGTAACTTGATTCTTGTACCCATTGTGTTATAAATTGAATTTATATGAGTAATTATGGGTAACTCTCTTATTGTGAGGGCACATTTTTAATGAATTGGGCTGATTTGTATAATGTCTTTTATTGAGAAATTAGCGTGAGTTTGCCAACTTGGTGAGTCAATTCTTGAGGCTACGATGTTTTAAAGTAGGGTTCTTGAACTTTCAATTGTGTACATAACATGCTTAGTGTAGAAACTTGCATTCTTTATAGTAATTGTAGTACTAGCTTGAGTCTCTGTGTAGTAGTATAAGTGTAGATTCACCTCAGCTTATGATTCTTAGAGTAAAGAGTTGTTTGAGGAAGAACAAGGCTTCAAGTGTAGGGTGGTGATGTTGGGTTTATTAATGCACTCTAGTGTTGTTATTCTAGTTTGTTTAGTCTTGTTTTAGGGATAATTCTTGTGCTTTATGTGTTGAATATGATATCAATAAGAAAAAAAGTGTTCAAGTATGTATTTATGATGTTTAGAAGTGTTTTCAAACAAGTTTGGACTTAAATCGATCAATTAGAGTTTAGGCGAGAAAACTAGTTCTACCAGCTTTAGCTAAGTGTTGTACTAGTATATCATGATGGATTCTAAGGTTTTAAATGAGTTCCTAATGGTTTTAATGTGTAATATTATGTGGAAAAACTTTTTTGTAATGTGCAAAATGTATTTGAGTCAAGTCAAGAGCCAAAGAAAAATGTTAAAGATTAAGAGAGCAAGCCTAGTCTTAACTCATGTTTCTTGCTCATCGTAGTGAATGTTATGTTGTTTTGAGATCTAATTATTATTTTTTGATCATGTAGGATTCTTGGAGGGTTGATTTTGATGATATATGGATGAGATACAAGCTGAAAACCAAGGCCAAATGACACCACAAACAACGGAACAAAGGAGGAAACACTTAGACAAATATTGGATTGATTGGCACATTCCAGTAGCTGCCCACAATTTTTATGCAACTCTTATTCCATTGAAGTGATATGGAGCACTCAGAACAATTGGAGTGGTGCTATAGAGCCCACAGTGTTCCTAGTAATGAAATATAATACATACATGCCAACAAAACTCCTCTAACTATAAATACATCATATTAAACACATTGTAATCATCTTAGAATGTGTTGTACAAATGATTATCCCAAGAATTTTATTTTATGCAGTGTTTACTTTATTATAGTTTACTAACATTCAAAAATATTTTTGGGTTACCTTGCATAAAGTTAATCTCAATAAGTGAACTATACTTTTGGTAGTTATTAGAACAAGTCCCTGTGGAATTGATATACGGCTTTATTGAAGGCCACTATATTACTTGGTAGACGACATACACTTGCGTGTGCACTTGGGTGCTTCATTTGTTCTGAGGCTAAATAAGTATACCTTATCCTTGGGTGATAATTAAAAAGTTGATTTTTTATAAGTGATTAATTGTTAAAGGTCGAATAGACTAATGTGAGTTGTGTTGGAGAATATCTTTGTTAATGAGACCCATAGTGATATGTTGGTTAGTGTTGTAATCTAGATGATTTATTCTTAGACAGTGATCATGAAGGTGCGAAAATCAATCATAAAGTAGATGTCCCAAAGGGGAAAATATCGTGTAGTTTATGGTGATGTTGTGTTTGTAATAGTTTTTGTTGAGGTGTAAGTGCTCAGTAGAGTTTTTCCTAGGATGAGAGTTTATAAAATCTCAGGCTAGGATGGGTTGTCATGAAAATTTGGTGTTGTATGGTTTATAGACATTTGGTTTCTTAAGGTGTAGTGTTTGATGAATTTAATATGATATCATGCGAGATAAGGAACATATTAGACCATAGGAACTTTTAGAACGTAATTCGAGATAGTAGAACTTCGAATATAGTGTTTGATGTAAAGAGTTTATTTTTGGATGTCAGAATCTAAGAGTGCATTGTAACATTAGCCAAAATTAGGATGGCCTAGAGTAAATGCCTCACTTATGCTGCTATAGTAAGAGGTAGACCGCTACCATGGGTCTACTATATCAGGAGTCAATATTAGTCAGCTCTACTATAGTGAGGCCGCTATAGCAGGATCTGGGTTACTATAGCGGGCTTGATGCCGTAAATATTTAGTTTTCTCTAAATTTCAATGTCATCTCATCATTAATACTTAATTATTTGTTCTTAAACCTTTGTTAGAGAAATAGCTAGGTTGTGCATAAATATGTGCCTCCATATCTTTGTGTTTTGAAAAGCCTCAATAGAGAGGTCGAGTATAAAATATGGTTTAGTTGAAAAATGACTAAAATGGGTAAGTAAGGTGCAACATAAAAAACTCTAAAAGTAGTGACTTTATAATTGACCTCGTGCTTCTCTTTAACTAATGTTCATTAGGGAATGAATGAGTGGTAAATTAATATCTAATATAATGATTTTATCCATTGTTAGTAAGGATATTTGTAGTTAGGATCAATTATTTAGTATGGAAGTGCATTAGATGTGAATTAGGGTCATACATAACCCTACCACAAATTTAAGTTGGAAGTATCCTTACCAATTGAGTTTTGGGATAAGTTTAAACAGGGATCAAATTCAAAGGAGCAATACTTCTAGAATATAAAGAGTTATAGAGCCCGATATTCAACAAATTAATGATATTTTATTCATCTTTCGAACACCACTGATTGTTCATCAACCCACTTCCTGAGTTATAAGTTAAAACTATTTTACTAAAGACTATTTGTATTAACAAAGTTGAGGCCTCTATAGCGAGGCCCGAGCCAGCAATAGTGGAATAACAACTGCATATATACCTATTTTAGCTGACTTATAGTTCATAAGCTCTAAAATTTCATTCCTAAGCCCTAGAGGGGTAATTTGATCATGGTTGGGATGAAAATCCTTCATTGATGTAAGATTTATACTCCCTTTTAAGCTTGATTACTTTGTTCATCTTATGAAATCATTAGAATGTGGAATTATGGTGAAATTTGAGTGGTTTAGAACCTAAGGATCCTTAAATTACGGGGAAAACCTATGAAAATATGTATTTTCACCTAAACTTTATTTTAGATTATAAATTAACTCTTTCTAGTATTAAATAATGGTTCAAAAACATGAATTTCATTGTTGGGGACCTTGAGTTTAATAAAGATAGGACCTTTAGCTTTAAAACATCATTAATGGTGATGAGTTGAGTATGATAGAGCTAATACGTGATTAAACTAACCTTGAATAAAGGTCAAACTAGTGGGTTTGAACTCACAAAGTATTTATTTGAAGGGTGATGTATTTATTCCTCTTATAATTGTGTTTTATTAGATGATTTAGCATTTGAAAACATAAAGAAAAAGGAAGAGCTTCTGTGGTATAGCTTACATTTTTCAGCAGCTTGGTGCCTCGGTATGCTAGGTTTAATGTATAGTAGATCTTGGTTAAATTGAATGACTATAATAATATTTGATGGGAAATTTCTTATTTAGTGCTGCAGGCATTGTGAATTAGTAATAATAATTAAAATATGAACATGAATTGAATCTAATTTAGATTCATTATTATTTTTGAGAAATTATTTGGTAATTTTATGATTGTGTATTAGTTGTGCTAATTTGTGAGAATATATGTATGTCATTGTCCGATTATGGGTCCATGAGTTGTGTAACTAGTAACTAGTAATCAAGTTATTTTTTTCAGAATTGGAAGGTGCTTATTAAACTAATTATAGTGAAGCAGGAATGACAATGAACATTTTAGAAAGTTCGATTAAATTGGTGGATTGTAATCATAGTTGAGCAATAGGGTGATGAAGTAGTCTATGCTTGAGCTTTGTCATAATTTTATAGTTATTATGAATCGAATTAAGGTTAATAGAGAAGATTCAACTAAATGTTGTCATTGGTTGCACTACATTCTAGCAAATATTAATACAAGATTTTGCTTGAGAACATGCTAAATGATTTGTCACAAATGTTGTTGATTAATGAAAACATGTATTTCTGGATAAGGACTATCTTATGATATAAGTGGTGATATTCGTAAACATACTTGATGATTGCACTTGAATCAGTAGGTGATGGTTGAATGTAGTTTAAAACCCAACTTGATTTATACGTGCATATTAAGTGTTTCTTAATATAATGCATGTTTAAGAAAAGTGAATTATTGAATGATATTCTTCATAAATCATATGTAATACGGTTATTAAAGACTTGTTGGTTGCACAAGTCTGGTCTTTCATTCTTATTCTGGATGTGATTATTGTTATATCTATTATTACTGTGGGATAATTAAAAAAAATGATATCTTCACTAGATATACATTATTATTATTATTATTATTATTATTATTATTATTATTATTATTATTATTCATGTGGGATGAGCCAAAAAAGGACATCTTCAAGGGATATACATTATTATTGTTATTGTGGGATGAGTCAACAAATACTATCTTTATGGGATATTGTTATCATTAGTCTGGGATGAGTTGGTAAAGGACATCTGTATGAGATTATTAATATTTTATTGTGAGATAAGCTAGTAATTGACATCATCAAGGGTTTGGTTGATATAAAGTTAATAGACACTAGATGTCTGGGATTTTTGGTGCATGGGTAGAGCTCATCCCTTGTAGATCATGGATAGTTAGTATGATAAGACCCATAACATGTGTCTACAAGCATTGGTGTATTTGATGGTTCCTTTAGTGGACTAAGTTTATTTGTTAATATTTTTATATTTGGTTTCTTGAGTAAACTAGCTTTATTTGTTGATTTCTTAATATTTGGTTTCTTGAGTGGACATGAGTTTGAGATACTTGAGATCCTTGTATGGTTCGATTGATTGAAACTATATATGGTACTCTTTGTGAGAACCATTACTAATAGTATTGAATTGGGTTCCTTGAGTGAACTGTTGAATTAATATTCCAACTTGCTATGTGAACTTAGGTTTCTAGTGTGAACTAATTTCCTTAGATTATAATTATCATTTCAATAATGAGAATTGCAATTTCAATATTTGACAATACTTCATGAAATAAAGAACAACTAGAGTTGGTTGTAAAATAATCTTATGTGTTGACTGGTAGTTGTATGTATATTTGTCAAAGTGTAGACATTGTTATTAACTATTTTAATTGTATGCCATGGTTGGTTTTATAATTTGGTATATGGCGATGATAATGATTTCATTTGATATTGTTAAATTGAACCACAGCTATGTAAGCAATATTATGTAACTTGTTTAGGTAAGTAAGTTATAAAGATGTGAATAGACTGATTATTGGATTCTAGTGTGTTGGTGGTGTCGAATAAGAAAAAATGGTCTGAGAATAGAGGTTAAGAAAATATTAGATAGTTAATTCTTGTAGTGACTTATATTTAGCCTAGGCCGGCGATCTAAAGGCTTGTGTATTTTAGTGGAAAATAGATGTTTCTTACATTAAATAATGTCATGAGATTGAAGGAAGTTAAACTTGTCACATTATATGTACATGATTTAT
The DNA here is from genome assembly GCF_002878395.1 of Capsicum annuum. NCBI lineage: Eukaryota > Viridiplantae > Streptophyta > Magnoliopsida > Solanales > Solanaceae > Capsicum > Capsicum annuum. Next base: position 178,604 of record NW_025857520.1, read on the forward strand.
CTTGAATTTCTATATTATATGTTATGTGCTTAACCTTGGTTGGCCGATGATTCCTACTAGTATGTGTTGTTTGTACTGATGCTACATTTGCTAAGTAGGACCAATTGTTGTTTCTTAGGTAGAGTGGGTAGTGATATCTAATATCTTCATTTAGTTCATTCCTACGATGGGAGTCGTTTCCTTTGTGTTGTCATTTACTTATTAGAAGCTCTTGTACATTGTCTAGATTAGGTACTTGGGGAAAGTATATTTATTTAGGATTTTAATGTAAAATTTTGTATTATTAATGAAATTTGATATCCTTAATGATATTGCTTAAACTTCCACATGTATTTTGAAATGGGTGGCAAGGGTTTTCCTATCTATGTGGATTAGAGTAGGTTTCCTCAAGATTCAGCTAGATGGCTCATGATAGTTAGTATCAGAGCCCATGTTATTGGTCTCCAAGTAGAAGAGGAAATGTTTAATTAAGTCCTATGGATTGGTTTATTAATGTCCTCATCAAATCTTCAGGAATCAATAAAGCATTGTAGGAATTGTTTTGATTTCTTCTTTCCAATCATGCTACCTCAATTTTTATCTATTTGGGTTAACACCAATTGGTACCTCTATAATCATAACTGGAATCTAGTTAATTCCAGTTGGTATGTTGAGGAATTCAAAATTGGAACCTAGTTGTTTCCAATTGGTATATGTCTTAAAGAGCTGAAATATATGATTGATGTTTGAATTATGATAAAATTACTTAGTTGTAACTTTGTTGTATTAAGATAAGATTAGGATTGATGCTTGTCTTGAAAGAAGTAACTGGTATGGCTTATAAAAGTATTGTTTGAATTGTATATTACAGGGGAATCTGTTTTGGTTGTAAATTTTGTAATAACTTGAAAGGTTAATTAAAGATATAAATATTTGTTGATGACTGGATTATTGGTTAAATTAATGAAAGATCTATTGGTGTTTAAAATATTTGTTGATGACTGGATTGTCTATTAAATGGAGGGTGGATATAGTAGCCCTTGGTAGAAGTTAGTTATTTGGTTGATAAGATATGATGTCTTGTTATGTTAAATGTATGACATGGGAATAAGTGTCTGTCTGAGGTGACATATATATTTAAGTGTCTAACTCTATTTAACTTAGTGGTCTTAGCTACTGATTGACCAAAATACTAGTATTACAATGATAATTTGTAGTTAATAAGGAAATTGTGAGATTATAGTGGAACAAGGTTCCCTTATATTTGTGAATAAGGTAACTTTGCTTGTCTATTGACAAAACAAGTCTCTCATGTGTCTATTTACAAAATCACTTTTAATTGGTTGATTAAGATTTGACATTATTATATACTTATAGTATGGAGTAAATATCAATTAATAGTATACCTAGAATATGGTGTAATTGAATTGCTAAGCCTTACAAAAGAGTGAGTTTGATTATGATTAATTATCTTGAGTTGTAGGGTCGATTGAGGAAGTGGAGTTATTGGATGTGTTTTTGCATAGCCATATCCCTGTCATTGTTGCACAATGATACCTGGTTAGCATTTCTCCTTGAGGGGTTGAGGTATGTTGAGTTGGTAATTTAACTAGCTGTAAATTAGTTGTGAGGCTAAATAAGTATAGCTTGTCCTTGGGTGATATCTAAAAGCTATTAGTTTGTAAATGATTGATTGTTGAAGGCCCAATAGACAAATGTGAGTTGTGGTGGAGAGTTTATTTGTTAATGAGACACATAGTTGCACTCTTGATGATTTATTCTTATGTGTTGATCATGGAAGTGTGGAAAATAGTAGGTGTAAACATGGTGTAGTGTACGGTGACGTGTTTTTCATGGCATTGATTAGGATGTAAGTTCTTGGGTAGGTTTTTCCTAGGAAGAGAGTAGATAAAATCTTAGGCTATGATGGGTTCTAATAAAAATCTGGTGTTTTATGGTTTATGGATATTTTCTATCTAGAGGTATAGTGTTTGATGAAATTAAAGTGATATCATTATAGATTAGGGGTATAGTAACCCATAGAAACTTTCAGAACAAAATTCAGGTAACTCTAAATATAGCATTTGATGTTAAGTAGTTAGTTCGGGATGTCCAAATCTTTGAGTGTGTTGTAATATTGGCCAAAATTGGGACTGCCTGCAGTTACGTAGCCTACTCCACTATAGTGAGAGCTAGGCGCTACCATGGGCCTATTATAGAGAGTGTCAATGATGGTCAGTTCTACTATAGCAAAAAAATCCCACTACAGCGAGGCTGCTATAGTAGAAGTTAGTCCACTAAAGCGGGCTCGATGAAGTAAATTTCAGTTTTCTCAAAATTTATATGTTATATCATCATGAACTATCAAGGTTCCTTTCTTAGACCTTTGTAAAAGAAGTAACTAATTCACGCGTAAATGTTTGGCTCCAAATCTTCTTGACATGTCCCAAACTACCGGATGGTGAGGTCACCTATACTAATCTACCTAGATAGAAGAACCCCTTACCATTCCTTTAAGAAATCAAGTGGAAGTGTGTAATTAAATAATAAAACCAACTTTATCATATAAAAGCTCTTGCAAAATAGTATGGAATTATAACTACTGTTGGTTTTAGTCTTAACAGGTGCAAGAGCTGTAAAAGAAAAAATAAAACTGGACAAAACTTCCACCATGAGTTAGAGAAGTGGGAGTTGTTGAAGGATCACCACCGTAAAAATCAAGAAACCAATATTCAGTCCCGTAAAAGACTATATTCTGAAAAGGGTAAAGAGAGAGTAACATTAGTACTAACCACACGTACTTGTAAGCCTCTCGATTGACCCATATTGATTACTCAAATATAACATAAATATTCAAAAGAAAACATGCATGCTTTTACACCAATTAACCAACCCCTACATGTTTTGTTTCACCCACATACTATCTCATAATTATGAATTCTAAGACACCCCACTTTTTCCTACAAATCTATTACCCCAGACCACTAATTCAAGTCTAACACTGCCAAGCCTAACTTTGAGGTTCAACAAAATTTCTAAAAGACAACTATAACAAGGTAAACCCTAGACCTAAGTCAAGAACTGAATAAGTCACCTAGCATACATGGAGAAGGCCCATTCAGACATGTGCCCTATCCACTTGCCTCCCCGAACAATAGATCAAATTTAACCTATAACTTACACCCATCCTTCTCATTATTTTGCTGTCATAGAATTCTTTCATCAACATTAACCTCATTGGTTATTTCCACACCCGAGGAAATATAACAAGTTAGGCCACAATAAGAATTGTTGACCAAATTGTAAGTAGTCAAGACTTAATTGATATATGGTACCGCAAGTTAACACATGCTTAAACAACATACACTTAGCATAAAAAGTATCAAATAAGAAGTTTAGAATATTTAATCAACAATTTAACATATAATTACCAAATTATGTTTAATCAAGCTAAGTCAGGACAACTCAAGAGACAACAAGTCAAGTCAACCATAACCAAGTCAATAACCCTGACTTTGACAGTATCCAAGTCATAAACCATGACTCTAATAACAAAAATCCCAAAATATATGACAAGAAACTGGACCATAAAAGATACCAAATATATCAAGTATGTATATATAATCTCTAGTTCACTCATGGAACCATCAAACTCACTTGACCCTTGTACATACACATTATGAGTGCTGCATCCACCCTATAGACATGATCTGGTGGGGGGGATTCCATCCATGTACTAATACCCCAGAAACAAGTATCTACCAAAATTATTTTTCCAATAACCTGTAAGAATGTTCCAGTTGTCAAAACAATCTACATTACGCAGCAAGGTAGATAAACATCATACAACATGTAAAATCATTTTCATTGATTCTACCAAGCAACATGCATTAACAAGCGATACTACAAAATAGTTAACATACAAATACAGTACAAAATAGGATTAACAATATCATCTAGGGCCTTAATCACTATACATACCTCAATATTCCATTCCAAACAACAAAAGGGATTACCACTCTAGATTATTTGAAATGTCACCCACACCCTATGTAGTAATATTACTTGCTGTACAGTTTAACTAATAATCGGTAATTCATGCATCCTACTACCCCAAATACGGGTGATTAAATAGTGAACCATCAAATTTATAGCATAAGCATAACATAATGTGATAAGGTATATAGATAACCCATAATTGTAAGTTACCTAAATGCTAACTAATTTTAACCATCCTAACTCTTTGCTCAAAGGCCTAGAGATGAAATATCCTATCCATCTAGTTACATTCATGCTCTCTAACCTGGGTCATGCTACTGAATTAATCTTAGTTTACCTAGATGTGAACTAGCTATATGAAGAACAAATGAATGTAAATTCCAGCCTTTCTAAGTTGACAGACAGATTAATCCTTGAAAAACCATGGGTTTGCACCAATGCACACCCATTTCTCCTCTTTTTATCGGTTCCAAGACTTGGTAGGCAACCTTAAGGGTTTTTGGAGCCTTCCACATTGTTTATTTTCTCAAGCGAAGAAAAAAATAAAACCCACTCAAATGGGTATAATGGTCTATGTTATGTCTCTATAGTAGCTGCATACCACATTGTATAATAAATCTCGCTATAAAGGGGTAACGTCATTGTAACCAACTTCTTTAATTTCTAAAATTTTAATACATATGCCTCACACAAGTTTACTAATGAATTCTTATAATATCCATATTTCACACTAATATCAAGGAGCTTCCTAGTAATGATGGATTTGGTCATTACAATAGATACCAATTTACCCATTATTTATCCTGAAAAGATCAAGAAGAAGATATAGTTAGAGTCTAGATTCTTGAACTTAACACCTCTCCATGATATCATAATCAATTAATTATGACACCTAGACACTAGTATGGAAAAAAAATACCTAGCGAATTATTAAAATGTGAATGCCTCAACCCCATTTACTAAAATTATAATATCAAAACCCTGTCATCGATCTAATAGGAAGTGGTCTTTGGTACTCATAAGGACACGATGCAAAATAAGGAATTTATTCTCTAACTGACTAAGATACCCAAAAACTGATCAAACTACAAACATCGAATAGGGTGTTGAAACCCACCTTGAAGAATTTGAGGTGGGATCCTATATAGTGGAATTTATCCCTCTATAGCAATACTGCTATAGAAGAATATGTTGCTATAGCAGCTTAAAGCAGTTGAAAGAGGGGATAAATGGGTTTATCATCCATCTCTCTCCTTTTACTAAAACATAACACTCCCACTTCCTCAATTACTTCTCTCATCATTGGAATAAGATAATATTTTTCTTTTTTACTTTCTATTGCTTTATTACGCACAAAATTACATGTATTAGGCTAGATTTACGATAAAAAAGGATTTAAGTTGAATTTTCAATTTCAATTTTTAGGGCTTGATTGAATTAAATATCAAAGCATGGTTGCTTTTCTTGTATTCATAATGCTTCTATTGCATCCTGAGGGTAAGAAACTCAAAACCTATGGGTTAAAATGAGTAAAAATTGAAGAGAATGTAAAGGGTCCTTTTTGGATTTGAACTGGTTTTTAGGCATGATTTAGGAGTTATCATGACTAAATTTTTGTGTAAATTAGTTTTACGGCAGTTTTAGAAAACTGATTTGAGTTCAAAACTAGAAACAAGTGAATTTGAGTCAAAGGGTGCCATTTTTGCATCCACTAACTATTGGGGATGGTGAAAGTCACTATAGAGACCTTGTCTCTATATCTACATTGTTATCGCAGAGAAAATGCCGCTATTGTAATGTCTATATAATGACATGCCTATTGTTGTAGTGGGAGGATATAGGCATTAGCCTCAAGCTAAAAGATGAGAAAATTTGAACTATTTATTTTATTCCTTTCTTAACGCTTGATGATTTATGATGAGATTTTTCATCCATAATTATAGGTCAACCATTTTTAATGGATGAAAACCAGGATAATAACCTCACCCATGAAATATTTCCTGATGAAGCTAGTCGAGAATGACATCATGAGTACTAGTGGATGAGGCTTTGCTATGAGTGGGGATTTGATAAAGGAATGGTGGAAGATAATGCACCGGTTTTCTATATTAGGTCTTAGGAGTTTTGTTAGGGCCCTTTTGTAGTATCTCCCTCTTATAAAGTCTCCGGATGGGTAAGGGAATTCTATGCTATACTACCTATTGAGCTTTAGGATTCTTCCAACCACACCATCCATATCCGAGAGTGGATGTTCTAATTGAAGCTCACACTATCATTGAGTATCATGACCCGAGGCTACCCCTAGTCATGACAGCGATGCTTATGGTCATAATTGACCATAAGCTGTCCCTTGAGCTGGTAACTATTGTGAGAACTAAGTAAACTAATAATAAACGTATGTGGAAAAAATAACTGATAATTCGATAAGGTTTTAAATACTAAAAAATGATTAAATCATAGATCTAAAATGTATGAAGACATACTGAAAAGACTGATAAAACAATTGATAAATTGACTAACTGTCTGAATATCTGAAAAGCCTCTAACTAACTGACAGTGGAGTTGATGGCACAAACCCCCAACTAACTCCGACTAAATAGAAATACTGAACAACTAAAATAAACTAATATGAAATAATCATGTCCTCAATAGATGAGGACTCACCATAACTACTGTTGTTGATAAGCTGAGCTGTCTAAGCGCAGTCAGGAAACTGTGCGTCCGAACCTATAATATAAAACATCATAGCGTGAAGAAAAGTATGCGGTCAGTCCTTTGAATGTACTGGTATATGAGACGAGGTTAGGCTGTAATGCAAGGGTTAACTGTTAATGAAATAATGAATGGTTGAATAGCATGAGATAACTAACTATGCATGTATGAAAACTAAAATATTAAGAATGCAAGACCAGGCATATAATGTTTCTAAAATAATCTATAAACTGAATTATTTAAATCTGATAACTGAATAACTGGAAGTTTGTATGCCATGGTCAAGAAAATCAAAACCGAATTTTGTACTAAATACTATACTAAAACTGTGGGACGTATTATCTAACTGACATGCCACAATCAGGGCTAATCGGGGTCTAACTTGTACCCCAGTTGGAAGGGTATAAGTACCGTGCCACGGGTACTAACACATGGCTGTGTAGATCCACTTAACTGATGTCTCGAAGGACTTGGGAGTCATTCCTAAATTGGTGGGTGACCCCTATGAGAATGTCAGTCCTAAACTAGCGAGTGATATCTCAGATAATGTTAGTCCTAAACTGGCGGGTGATATCTCATAATCCTACGCTGCCTACGTAGTTATGGAACTTAGGGACTGCTTCTAAGGATCAAATCCTAGATGGAGTGTGAGCCCCCATCTCTAGGTTAGCTTGATGCTAAATCCTACTCTCAACTGAACTAAAACTGATTACTAGATTGAACTAAGCTTAACTGAGCAAACAACTGATCCTAATTAACTTGGCTGAATAGCAATGATCATAGTTTATCTGAAATCATTCTGAAGATACGGAATTTATGTAAACAACTATGTATCAGTTATTCATAACCCACCAGTACTAAATGGAAATAACAATAAGGATATATAAAAGCTTTGAAAACATAGTAAGGAATCATTGTTCAAAATCCAACACTTAGGCATTTAATCAAATGCACGAGAGTCATGAACTTAAACTTGGGAATGGATAAATCATGTGATAATAACATAATCACAATACTAAAACCATGACCTAGGGATGTAACATGAAATTTCATCAGTTAAACATGTAAAGGCTTATTCAATCAAAGCACTTGTAAACATCATACATAAGTAGACTTTCGTAAGAGCTTCATGGAGGTAATTCATCATAAACATGTAAAATTAGTCATTTAAAACATAAAAATAGATTCTTGGACTCCATGAGTGAAAAGGGACCATGGATGAACATCACACATACCTTAAACCCTTAAGCTCAAAAGAGGAATACCAATTTCGATGCATTCTTGAAAGTTTCTGAATTGGAAAATTTAAATTCTTGGTTTTCTTGGAGAGGAGGTAATTGAGTTTGATGTTCTTGGAAGATGATTAGGGTTTATCTTTGAGAGGAAATTGGAGAATATAGGCAAATAATTCCCTAACTGGAGTTTTAATTTGTGTTTTTACAAATTGGGTTGATAGGAAAAGACGTAACTGCCCCTCAGGAGATTAATTTCGTATCTGGAATGCAGATTAAAAGGGTACTGTGATGTGGTGAGTGTCTCATTGCTATAAGCATCGAGACACGATGCTATCTCGGTGAGCTGCTGAATCAAAATCCAAACACGACTCAATCCTCGTCCAAAAAATCCATAACTTCCCCAAGACATGCTCCTTACACCCTTGAACATGAAGTAACTCAAAAAACATCTCAAGGTCGGGAAGACCAATTTAAAAATCCTAGAAGTTAAGTGGCCAAAAATAAGACTAATCCCCCATAATTAGTGAAATTTTTAGGCTTTAAGTCTCTTATGCATGCAACTAGGAGTTGAACTAAGCTAAGTATAATATGGTTTGTTTCAATATCTCCCCCTTATGAACATTCGTCCTCTAATGAGATTGATTAAGCTGATAATACTGGAAAGACTAAAATAAAAAACTAATCATGCATAACTGAAAACATGATTACATGACTAAGCCTGAAACATGATACATGACTGAAATAAATTCATGATTACATGCAAAGACATGAGAATGATTATATAGATGGACTGAGAATGGAAAAGTGTTAATCTAAGAAGAACTATCATCTTAAGCTGAGTCTGATTTTGTAGAGAAAAGATGAGGGTACTTGGTATGCATATCTGCTTTTGCTTCCCAAGTGGCTCCCTTCACAGACTGATTCTGCCAAAGAACTTTGACAAAGGGAACTTCTTTGTTCCTTAGTCTATGAATATGATGATCAAGGATCTCCACTGAGATTTCTTTATAAGAAAGGATATCCTGAACATTTGTGCTTTCTAATAAAACTACAATAGCTGGGTCACCAATACACTTCTTTAATAAAAAAATATGGAACACTGGATGCATTGATGCCAAATCTGCAGGCAACTTAAGCTCATAAGCTACCTTTCCAAAATAACTCCAGATTCGGTACGGCCCAACATATTGGGGATTGAGTTTACCCTTGAAAAATCTCTTCACTCCCTTCATGGGAGATATTTTCAAATACACCAAATCCCCAACTTCAAACATCAAGATCCCCTATTTTTGATAATTTTGGGTTGTCTTAAGCCTCTCCCTAATCAATTGAATCTTCTCCATTGCATCAAATACCAAATCTAATCCTATCAAAGTAGCATCACCTACCTCAAACCATCCAATAGGATATGTATATCTTCTCCCATAGAGATCCTCAAATGAAGCCATTTGAATACTAGAGTGATAATTGTTATTGTAGAAAAACTCGATCAAAGGTAAGTGATCATCCCAACTATCCTTGAAATCAAGAACACATACCCTCAATATATCGTCTAGTGTCTGAATGGTCCTCTCTGCCTGACCGTCTGTCTGAGGATAGAAAGTTGTACTAAGATGAACTTGAGTACCAAGACCCTTCATAAAATCTCTCCAAAAGTGAGAGGTAAACTGAGTACCTCTATCTAAACTGATAGACAAAGGGACTCCATGCAAACTAACCAAATCTCTAATATAAAGCTTGACGTAATCCTCAGTTTAATAAAAAGTATGAATTAAGAAGAAAAGGTACAATTTGGTCATGCTATCTATAATCACCCATATCGAATCATGCTAACGATGCGTACAAGGAAAACCTATCACAAAATCTATGTTCACCTTTTCCCACTTCCAAGTGAGGATGTTGACCTCTTGCAATATGCCACTAGGCCTCTGGTGTTCAACCTTGACTTGCTGACAGTTAGAACACTTAGCTAAATCTCTATAATATCCCTCTTCATACCACTCCACCAATAGATTTCTCACAAATCATGGTACATCTTAGTGGCTCATGGGCGTAATGAGTTATGCACACCATGAACTTCTACCAAAATCTATAAAAACTCTTTTCATAAGGATCTGACCACTTAAATTTGACTTTCTTATGAGTCAAACCATCTATAATTGCTATCTGTAATTGCCAGTGAAACCTAAAAAAACTCCTAAAAACCATCTGTAATTGCCAGTCAAACCTAAAAAAAACTCCTGATATATACCAAAGAGATAGTTCTGACCAATTTCTCATGACATCGGTCTTTTGAGGATCAACTCTAATGCCATCAACAAAAATAATATGGCCAAGGAAAGCTACTGATCTTAGACAAAACTCACACTTACTAAATTTGGTAAATAATTGATGGGCTATAAGAGTCTGCAATATAATTCTAAGATGGTCTGTGTGATAGTTTTCAAAATGGGAGTAGACAAAAATATCATCAATAAAGACGATGACGACCATGTCTAAGTACTACTTGAACACTCTATTCATAAAGTCCATAAAAGTTGTTGGGGAATTCATTAGTCCAAAAGACATAACTAGAAATTTGAAGTGACTATACTGAGTTCTGAAGGCTGTCATCGGGATGTCACATTCTCTGACTCTGAGTTGATGATAGCTGCACCTAAGGTGTATTTTAGAAAAATAGCTAGAACCCTAAAGTTGGTCAAACAAGTAATCAATCCTATAGAGTGGGTATTTATTCTTGATTTTTACTTTATTCAACTGATGATAATCGATGAAAATTATGATAGAATCGTCTTTCTTACGCATGAAAAGGACTATATACCTCATGGGGAAACACTGGGCCTGATAAATCCATTATCTAAGAGATCTTTTAACCATTCTTTTAATTCTTTTAGATCTGCTGGAGCCATTCTGTAGGGTGGAATAAAGATAGGATGGTATCTGTAAGAAGATCTATTTCAAAGTCAATTTCCTATTTGGGAGGAACTCCAGGAAGATCTTCAGGGAACACATCTAGAAATGGCCTTACTACTGAAACTGATTTAAGACTTGGGGTCTGAGAACTAGAGTCTTTGACTCAAACAAGATGGTAAAAACACCCCTTAGATATCATTTTTATTTCCTTTAGCTATGATAAAATTTGACCCCTAAGGCAGAAGTACTACCCCTCCATTCAATGTCTGGTTCCATAGAAAACTAAAACTGAATGACTATTTCTATAGTCAACTGAAACATTGTATGAATGGATTCAATTAATGCTGAGAATGACATCAAAATTAGTCATCTCTAGCTCTACAAGATCTACTAAAGTTATTTTCTGAGATGCTATAATTGGGTAGTTTCTATATACCCGTTTGGCTATGACAAACTTACCCACTAGGGTAGACATTGAGAAATGATCTACTAATGTTTTTGGAAAGACATCAAAATTGATAGCTATATAAGGGATTACAAAAGAGTGTGAGGCTCTGGGGTCTAATAAAATATACACATGAAGATGAAAGACCTGCAATGTACCCGTAATCACATCAAGAGAGATTTTCTAATCATGAAGGGACTGAAGTGCATACTGCCTATTCTAGTTCTATCGAATGGTGGTACTAGAAGTATTACCCTACTGAGACGGGTGATCTGCTGGAGCTGATGACAGATTGGACTGGCCCTATTGGCACAAATCCTTTCCCCTCTAAGCAACTACTGGACACTCTCTAACCTTTTGTCCTATCTTACCATACCCAAAGCACACATCACTACTAGACTTTCACATATCTTGAGTGTTCCTACCATATTTTTTGCAATGCAGATCAGTACGACCACTGTTCACACTACCATAAGACATAGATCCTGGCGCTTTATCCCGACTATCATTCCTGAACATTCGCATAGGTGCACTAGCTGAAGATGGAGCTGGGGCTAAGAATCTCTAATGGAAGTAAGAATGGTTACCACCCTCAGTCTTCGGCTCAGAAAATTTAAAGTTACCTATTCTAGCCCTCTTATTCTCTCTCTTTCTCTCTTTAAGTTTCTATTTCTCAATCTGTTGAGCATGAGCCATAACACTAGATAGGTCTATTTCCTTAATCAACATAGCAATCCTACACTCCTTGACCAACTATCAAATATATTAGAAATTAACTTACTTAATCTAGACCTACTGTCTACAACCATATTAGGAGCATACCTCTCCAACTGAGTAAACTTAAGTGAGTATTCATTCACACTCATATTACCTTGCTTTAAATTAATGAACTCCAACACCTTAGCATCCCTTAAATATAATGGAAATAACCTCTCCATAAAGGCTATAGAAAACTCCTCTCATTCTATAGGCCCTACCACAGTCCTCCTTTCACTGCTTAAACTAGGTGTCAGCTACATCCCACAACTGGTAAGCAGCTAACTCTTCACTCCTACTCAAAGTTAAACCCATGATATCAGTCATCTTCTAAACCATATCAAGAAAATCCTACAGATCCTCCTCCAACTTGGATCTAAAAAATAAAGGGGAATTTATTCTAGTGAAATCTCAAATCCAAGCTGCAGCTGTATTTTCCACTGGATTAGCTAGGGGGAATAGCCTGCTGATTATTCTAAGCAGCTAATGAAGGGGCTAAATTAGTGAATTTATCTCTGAACTAAGCATGAGAGACATGCTAATTTCGGGGATCTTCCTGAATAGGCGGAGGTGCGGGCTTATTTCGATTTCTTCTTCCATTGTTTCTTTTTGGAGGTATTATCTGTAAATAAAAGGAAGAATGAGTTAAAAGAAATTTTTAAATAGAGTGTATGCTCATTCGCATGACATGAATACTGAAAGAAGGGAAACTTTTCCTAAAATGTCTTGAGCCTCATGTCCATTAGTGTGGAACGCATCACACCTATGCACAAGACTCTACTTAATGCGGCTTTTCAAACTCCCTAGGATACTATAAAACCTTAGGCTCCAATACCAAGTTTTGTCATGACTCGAGGATACCTCTTAGTTTCAACAATGGTGCTTATAGTTACAAGTGACCACAAGCTAACCCATGAGATAGTTACTGCTGTGAGAACTGAGTAAACTGATAATAAACAACATATGCGGAAAAACAACTGATCATGCCATAAAGTTTTACATACTAAAACATAATTAAATCATAGATCTTAAACATATGAAGACATACTAAAAAGACTGATAAAACAACTAATAAACTGACTAACTGTCTGAATGTCTAAAAAGCCTCTAACTAACTGACTGTAGATTTGATGGGACAAACCCCAACTAAATCTAAATAAATAGAAATACTGAACTATTGAGACAAACTAAAATGAAAAAATCAAGTCCTCGATAGTTGAAAACTCACCACGACTGCTGCTACTGATAAGCTTAACTATCTAAGCACGGTCAGGAAACTGTGTGCCAGAACCTATGATATAAGACATCATAGCACAAAGAAAAGCATGCGGTTAGTACTTTGAATATACTGGTATATGAGATAAGGTTAGGCTATAATTCAAGGGTTAAGTGTGTGTGAAATAATGACTTGCCGAATAGCATGAGATAAGTGAGTATGCATGTATGAAAATTAAAATACAGAGAATACAAAACCAAGCATATAATATTTTTGAAATAATCTATAAACTGAATTACAGAAATTTGATAACTGAATAACTAGAAGTCTGTACGCTATGGTCAAGCAAACCTAAACTAAATTTTGTACTGAATGCTATAATAAAACCGTGGGAGATATCATCTAACCGACATGCCCCAATGTAAGATAATCGGGATCCAACTTGTACCCCAGTTGGAAGGTTGTCAGTACTGTGCCATAGGTACTAACACATAGCTGTGTGGATCCACTCAACTGGTGTCCCGAAGGACTAGGGAGTCAGTCTTAAAGTGGTAGGTAACCCTTAATAGAATATCAGTCCTAAACTGTTGGTTGGCATCTCAGAGAATGTCAGTCCTAAACTGGCTGGTAATATCTCATAATCCTACGTTACTTACGTAGTTCTGGAACTTAGGAATTGCTTCTAAGGACACAGTCCTAGCTGGAGGGTGAGACCTTATACCTAGGTTTAATTGATGATAAATCCTACTCCCAACAAAATTGACACTAATTACTGCACTAAACTAAACCAAGCTAACTTAGCAAACAACTGATCATAATTAACTTGACTGAATGGCAATGCTCATATTAATCTGAAATCATTCTTTAGATACTGAATTTATGTAAACAACTAGGTATCGGGTGTTTATAACCCACCAACACTAAATGGAAATATTAATAAGGACATATAAAAACATTAAAAACCTAGTGGAGAATCATTGTTCAAAATCCAAGACTTAAGCATTTCATCAAACACATGAGACTCATAAACTTGAGCATGGGAATGGGTAAATAATGTGATAATAACATTATCACAATAATAAAACCATGATTTAGGGATTTAACATGAAAATTTCATCCTTTAAACGTGTAAAGGCTTATTCCATCAAAATACTTGTAAACATAATACATAAATTGAAATTCATAAGATCTTCATGGAGATAATTCATCACAAACATGTAAAATTCATCATTTAAAACATAAAAATGGATTCTTGGACTCCATGGGTGAAAAGGGACCATGTATGAACATTACACGTACCTTAAACCTTTAAGCTCGAAAGAAGAATACCAATCGGATGCTTTCTTGAAAGTTCTTGGATTGGAAAACTTAAATTCTTGGTTTTTATGAAGAGGAGTAATTGAATTTGATGTTCTTTGAAGATTATTAGGGTTTGCTTTTTAGAGGAAATTAGAGAATATAAACAAATAATTCCCTAATTAAAGCTTTAATTCTTGTTTTTACGAATTGGGTCGATGGGAAAAGATATAACTGCCCCTCAGGAGATTAAATTTGTAACTAGAATTTAGATTAAAAGGGTACCACAATGCAGTAAGTGTCTAATCATTATAAGCAGTGCAACGTTATGTTATTGCGGTGAGCTGCTGGAATCAAAATCCAAATACGGCCCAATCCTAATCTGAAAAATTTAAAAATTCTTCAACACATGCTCCTTACACCCCTGAACATGAATTAACTCAAAAATCAACCTCTCAAGGTCGGGAAGACCAATTTAAAAATCCTATAAGTTAAGAGGAAAAAAATAAGAGTAAGTCCCCAACACTTAGTGAAATTTTTAGACTTTAAGCCTCTTATTCATGAAACTAGGAGTTGAACTAAGCTAAGTATAGTATGGGGTATTACAACGAGGTTCTATGGGTTCCTCATAGATCCCATTCCATGTACATTGCTCGGGACCGAGGGATGAACCTATTATGATTGCAGGATACTCTAGTTTCAGAGGTGTTTAGAGAGCTGGTCTCCTGGCCTTTCATTAAGGGTTTTATTAGTGCTTACTTTTTAGCTGATGTTAGGAGGTGGCTGCACCTAGTGATCTGAAAGATTTGTCCATCAGACAGCACTACCGACTTTATCTTCCCCCAAAGTCTAGTGATGGCCAGCGTTATTTGGGGAATTCAACTGAATGTAGGGGACCTAATCATGAATGAGTGGAAGGACTTATACCAGGGCACTAAAATGTGCCCCTTTGTGTAGGTGGGTTGGGTACCAGAGGAGCCTAATTAGATGGTGACGGAGTTTGACATTTTTTTTTCACTCTTTCTTGGTAAGAGCATTTTCATCCCAGAATAGAAAGAAGAGGAAGTCAGGCAGGGAAGAGAGAAGTAGAGTAGTAGAAAAGGTCCTTGAGGTGAATGAGGATGATAATTAAGATTCCCTTACCTCCCTATATCAACCCCCGATCCATAGCAGCCAACTAAAGGAAATTTTTTCCACTTTTAGGAGGTCAATTGAGCACGGTTCCTCCTATTCCATTGCCCCTTCCACTACTAGGACATTTCAGCCCTTCACCTAGAGCTAGACGGGGAAATAAAAAAGAGAAAATCCTAGGATCGCATGCTATCCCAAATACGGAAGACCATGAAGTCATGTTTGGGCATGTGGAACCCAGCCAGGAGCTTCCCTAGTAGGAGCTTGAGGATTTGAGAGAGTTTCCCTTCCTGCGTGATTCAGAATGTGATGACCTTGTCCCAATATCCCATAACTGAAAAGGTACCCAACTAGGTTCCTTTCACCCCAAATATTTATGATTGATTTGGGTTGCCCCCATTTGGTGTATTTACTAGACATTTCACTTTTTTTTCTTTTTATTTCACAATCGGATGCTAATTTTCCCTTTTCACATTAACAATATAACTTGATTTTATAGTATTTATGAAATTTTATACCCATGAACTTCTCCGTACTCAACTTGTCAAAATAAACAAACCAAACACAAAGGCCAAAAATAGGGGAAAACAGGGCACGACCGCTGCCTCACCTATGTTTCTATAATGGCTTACATGCCGGTATAGTGGACAAAATCCCTGTATATCTAATGGAAGATATAGAGACCCTAGTATTGCTAGAGTAGTATAAACAATGGTCACTTAGATTTTCTGTTTTACTCTATGTATCCCCTCCCCCCAAAAAAAACTCCTTAATACCCATTTCGCAAGCTCGAAGACTCTTAACCTTATTAATTCCCAGAGAAGAGTTCAGCTTCTTTATAATAGACCAGTAACACCACTTTATTACACATAAAGTTTAGAGAAAACATAAGAGAAATTACTTTTTAAATTGCCCTCGCTATTGTGGATTCAAACCTTATTTCCATAGCATGTGACACGACCTAAACCTGGGCCTTATCGTAATGGGCATCCCAAGTCCAAGCAGGATCGGGGACCACTCCAGTTACCCAACCCAACCGCCGGATACATACCATGGTGAGATGAATTCCAAACATATAACAAGATAGAATATTTGTACTAATGCAGACTCTGGGATAGGTCTATAATCATGACCAACCCAAACAAATCCAAAAATCCAATACCCAATAAATTACCATACCAAAACCAAAACACTAACCGAATACGAGTCCATAACATAAAAGGATGGAACAATTATAAATATAATCCAACAATATTAGCCCCAATACTAATGCCAATACTAAGGCTGACACCAATGCCGACACTGCCCATACAAATCTATAGTAGTTCCACAAAGCCTCTAACTAAAAGTAAAACAATATCCATTTGGGACATGCCCTCAACTAAAGCGAAAACCAATATCTAGGAAATTACTAAAGTATGTAAAGATATCCATGATATGAAATGGAGCATTCTGCAGTATGAAATCTCACCACTTCAATCCAATAACTGATCCAGAATCTAATCACTAAGCAGGAGGAGTAGAATGATGGGTTCTTGCATTACGTGGGGATATAGCCACCCGAATACGGGTTAGTGGGTGAACTCTAGAATGTATTCAGGATAAGGATAAAATAATGCCAACCATTAAAACCAAGTAAACTAACCATATTTATTAACAAGCATACATACATATATATAACCATTCTAGAAAAGGGAATCGGGTTTAGCATGACTATAAAATCGTTAACCTGGGTATGTGTAGCTTAACTATCCTAGAACCACCCATGGGCTATATGGGTCAAGTTCAACCCCTTAAATAGGCCCTAATACGTGTAGCTGCACGAACCGGAGTTACTAGAGGAGTAGGAGGTTCCTAAGTACCCTTCGCTTCCATGATACATATGTACAAGTGTACTTGAGGGATTCTAGTGTACCCCATAAGTATCATATATGGTCGCCATGACTAATCCTTATGTCAGCAAACATGAGTTTCCAGTGTCCGTCCATTGGACTCATACCTTCACGGTTAGCTATCACACCTACCATTATTTCCCAATTAAAACCATTATCAAACAAGTAAACCATGATTTCATCTATTATTAACCAAGGCTATAAGTAGTGGTATTGTCATACCAACTATATCTTGCAAGAAATATCCTTATCCAACCTTAGGGGATTCCCATGTACCACATAGGTTACATTATTAAGTTTAGTTAGGGAAATCTCTTGTACCCCACAAGTGATCATTATTTCATTTGCTTGGGGAATTTCTTTTTACCCCACAAGGATTTCAATTAGGCCAACAAGAACCACCAAAACTTTATCATTTAAACATTTCAAATCATATAAACCATTTAAGGTTCCATTACCAAGCTATACTATACAATAGTTCCATTAAAATTCCAACAATGCAGTTAAAGCATTCTCATAGGATTTTATCAAACACATTGGGGGAATAGTATTTCCATAACCAAAACCAAGTACCAATTGACCATTCCCATGAAACAAATTGTCTAAACCACCATTAAAACATGTAAATCCATAACTAAAACATGTGAAAACCATAACCAAGCATTTATAAACAAAATCCCCAACATTTATTTGAAAACCCAAAACCATACAATAATAATGTCATAAAAACAATTCATAAAACATGCCTTTTGTTGGAACTAACAATGAGGAAGAAGTACCATGCCTTAGATTGAGAAGAAGAAGAGAAGAAATCACCCTTATGAGCCACAATTGACCACCTTGAAGGAAACCCTAGCTTTTGCTTAACCCAAGAGACTTGAGAGATTTTGAGAGAGTTTAGAGTGTTTGATTGATTACAAATAAGATAATGTAGCCCCAAAAAGGTTTTCTAAGCATGGGTCCTTAAGAGGTTAAGAGGGGAAATGTCCAGATTACCCCGAACTTAAACTGCATAAAATATCTGTAGGAGAGTACAGCTCCACTATACCACCTGTACCCTATTATACGAGTGGTACACACTACTCGTACCCTTGACCTCTCCTTGGAACCCAACACAATCCAATGTACGACTACCCAAACCAAACCGTACCCAACCATACAATTAGTTCGATGCAATTGTACCCTAGGCGAAATAGTGAGGGGTTGGCACTGTCGAACATAGGAGTTGGATTATACCACTCGTACCCTATATCACGACTAATGGTGAGCCACTCGTACTCAGATCCAAGTTATGTTACTAAGTTTCAAATTAACTAAAGGGAAACCCAAACCTATAACCCGTCATCCACTATATGACTCGTACCTACCCAAGTTGTACCCATTCCAGAAACTCAACACCCCAACACAACTCAACACTAGTCAATATATGACTAGATCAACTAACCCGTATCCTATTATATGACTCGTACCCCTTAGTCGTATAATGTACAGAAGCCAAAAATGAATAAATTTTCTAAGGGTCAAAACTCAGGGCATTTTAGTTTCCTCTATTAGGATCATTCATCTACGAATGACGAACAAGGTGGTACAAGCATGAATTACACCCCAACAGGACCATTCCAACCCTTAACTAAGTTAGAAAACAAAGATGCAAGGAAATCAACCTTTAGTTAACCATGCTAGAAACAAAGATGTGATAAATAACATATACCTTCCGCACGAATATTAAGAGCAGAAAATCGGTGCGGATACTTGGGCTTCATGTCCTCCTCTGCTTCCCAAGTAGCTTCTTCTACCTGGTGGTTCAGCTATAGAACCTTAACCAAAGCTATATCCTTCGTCAGCAACTGATGAACCTGTCAATCCAAGATCTCAATTGGTATCTCTTCATCAGATAGAGAATCCAAGATACCCAATCCTTCCAAAGAAATAACCAATGAAGGATCACCTATACAATTTCTCAACAAAGAGATATGGAATATCTGGTTAATAGAGATCAAACTAGAAAGCAACTCTAATTCACATGCAATATTACCAACTACCTCAAAACCATATTAGGAAAGACCAATAAAATAAAGACTGAGCTTCCCCTTTTCCCCAAACCGCATTACTCCATTCATGATAGAAACATTTAGAAACACCCTATCCCCAACCTCAAACTCTAAGTCCCTACGTTTTACATTTGTAGAGGACTTTTGGTGACTTTGAGAAGCCTTATGCCTGTCCCGAATCACTTTTACCATCTCCATAGCCTGATAAACAAAATATGGGCCAAATATATCCACCTCACCAACCTCAAACCACCCAATAGGAGATCTACACCTCCTACCATACAATGCCTCAAAGGGGCCATACTAATACTAGAGTTATAGCTATTGTTGTAAGCAAACTCTACAAGAGGTAGATGCTCAACCGAATTACCACCATAATCAATTACATATGCATGATGCATATCTTTAAATGTCTGAATAGTTCTTTCTACATGCCCATCCATCTGCGGGTGAAAATCAGTACTTAGACTAACCTTGATACCCAACCCTTCCAGAAGCGACTACCAAAAATAAGATGAAAACTACATACCATGATCAGAGTTAATCAAAATAGGTACCCTATCCAGTTTTATAATTTCATAAAGTAGGTATAATCAAAACAGGTACACCATGCAGCTTCACAATCTCATGAAGATACAACCTCACATAATCCTCAGCTAAAAAGATAGTCCTTACTAGCAAAAAGTGAACCAACTTTGTTATCCTATCTACGATAACCCCAATCAAATAAAATTAGTTTCTAGACCAAGAAAGACCGATAGTAAAATCCATATTGATCACTTCCCATTTCTATTTTGGCAATTTAATTTCCTAATACATGCCTCTAGGTCTTATGTGCTCAAATTTTACTTGTTGACACGCTAAACACTTAGCCACCAAATCAGCCATATCCTTCTTTATACCATTCCACCAATACATCTCCTTGACATCATCATCAATTTTTGTGGACCCAAGATAAACAATGTAGCGTGATTTATACGCCTCAGCCAATACCTTTTCTAGCAAATCATCGATGCCAGGAACACATAATCACCCTTGGTATTGCAAGGTACTGTCACCACTGATCTCAATACCATTACTTTTGCCTACCTACATCACTTTTGATTTTCATCAAGATAGGATCTAGAATTTTATTCTCCTTGATCTCTACACCATGATACAACTAAACCACTTCTTGTACCAATACACCACCATTCTCGGAGTCCAAAAGGCAAACTCCAAGATTACCCAAGCGATGAATATCCTTCACCAATTCCCACCTCTCCTTATCCACATGAGACAAACTCTCTATGGATAAATTTATAAGAGCATCTGCGACAATATTAGCCTTACCTGGATGGTAGTGAAGACTCATGTCATCATCCTTGAGAAGCTTAATCCATTTTTTCTGCAGAAGGTTGAGCTCCTTCTGAGTGAACATATATTGTAGACTATTATGATCATAAAAGATATCCATATACACTCCATAAAATTGCTGATAGTCAACATATATTCGAAGGGAACCATCCTTCTTATGCTTGAATAACATCGGTGCACCCTATAGGGATACACTAGGATGGATGGAACCTTATCCAAAGATTCTTAAGTTGCTCATTAAGTTCCCTCAGCTCAGCCAAATCCATTCTATAAGGAAGAATAAATATTGGAGGAACATTAGGAAGATCATCTAAAAAGACCTCAGGAAACTCATTCATCATCAAAATAGAATGCAAAGGGCCTTTCAGGATAGAGTCTTTAACCCAAACCAAATGATAGAGACACCCTTTAGGGATATATATCCAAGCTCTAAGATAAGATAAACTTCCCCTTAGGAGATAGAGAACCACCCTCCCATTCAATAACCGGTTCACCAGGGAACCTAAAGACAATCTTATGGGTCTAACAGTCTAAGGAGGCATAGCATGAGTGTAACTAATCCATCCCAAGAATGACATCAAAATCCACCATATCTAATTCAAACAAATCCACCAAAGCCTCCTTACCACCAATAGATACCACACACCCCTTATAGATTTTTTAGCAACCATAGAGTCACCTACCGAGGTAGAAATAGAAATATGATCTAAAATAACCTCAGCATCAAAACCAAAATACATAGCAATAAAAGGGGTTATATAAAAGAGAGTGGACCCTAGATTAAGTAAGCAATAGACGTCATGAGAAAAGAGTTGTAATTTACTAGTCATGACATCAGGTGATGCCTCAAACTCCTATCGAGTAGCAATAACATATAACCTATTCCAACATGCGCCAATACCATAAGTAGAAACAAATGCAGAAGAAGCACTCTTTGGTGCAGGAGTAAATAAAAAGATAAATAGAACCTTATTCGCTCCCAAAAAAACCTTACCAACCAGATAATTTCTAATCATATGGCCTAGGTGACCACATTTAAAGAAATTATCCCTCCCTTTTGTTAAAGAAACCCAATGCAACCAACCATAGAACCTATAAGGGGGATATAATGAGGCCGATTGAGCCCTACTAGCTTGAGATTAGGCACCCTGTGCCCTAAAGTTGCCGCCACCCTGCTGACGCTTATCACCTAACTACTTTGGGTAAGAAGCACTACCTGTGGAGAAAGAATCAGAACTCCCCCACTTCTTCTTTGGCCACTTAACACCATCTTGACCACCTTGTTGTTGACTACCCTACTCAGAGAACATAACCTTCTTACCCTACCTTTCTTCTATCTTAGTTTGTTTTCTGTTTTTCTCCTCCACCTGTTGCATATGATAACCAAACCTAGGAATATCCATATCTTTGAGTAGCAATATAGTATTTCTTTAAATGATCGAATCCCGAGATAGTAATAAAGAAAACTTTATTATTATAGGCCTCATATCAGACACCAATTCCAAGCATTCTTAGAAAGCTGATGAAATTTCAAAGGCATACTCCTTGACCAATATCTTCCCCTATTTCAAATTAATAAATTCCTCTGCTTTCACTTCCCTCATCTCCTGAGGAAAGAAGTGGTCCTGAAATGCATTAGAGAAAGTCTTCTATAAAGATAACTCCTTAACATCACTCCTTTCCCTATCCCAATCCACATACCATTGGTATGCCATATCCTTAAGCTAATAAACTGCAAACTCCACCCCTTCCATATTTGTGGCATGCATAACCCTAAATATTTTTTCTATCACATTAAGAAAACACTAAGGATCTTTCTCCACCTTAACACCATTAAAGATTGGTGAACTCAACATCATAGTTTAGCCAACCCTTATGGCCTCAAAAAATAGAACACCATATGCACCACTCTCATCTTGAGAAGCTACCAACTGTACAATCACATAAATTAACTGATGAAACTCAATATTCATTATATTTACCTGAGTAGGACTAGAAAGAACCGTTAGAACTCTAAAAATATCAGGGTTTGGACCCCTAGACTGAGAATGGATCCCTTGAGCAGAGCTTGTCCTACAAACACTGTCCCCAGTTAGGACATAGAAGTTTTTATGATCTTCAAATTGTTAAGGCATGATCTGAAAAGCAAACAAATGAAATTCAAAAAGATTCCAGGACGTAGACTCAAATCTTGAAAATAAAACACAAAGAAAGAGAAATATTCCTACATTCTTTGTAGCCTCTCTTTTATGAGTATGGGTGGCCACACACGCTTAAAAGAGACTCTACTCGACACGGTTACTCCCAATTGACCATGAACCTACAGCTCTGATACCAACTTGACATGATCCAAACTAGGGTCTTATTGTTATGGGCATTCTAAGTACAACTAGGACCGGGGACCACTCATATTACCTAACTCGATCGCTAAACAGATACCCTGAGTTGGATAAATTCTAAACATATAATAAGATAGTGTATTGGTACCAATCCAGACTCTGAGATAGGTTCATAACCATGACCAACCCAAGCAAGTCCAAAAATCTAATACCTAATAAATTACCATACCAAAACCAAAACAATAACAAAATACAAGTCCACAAAATGAAATGACACAACAATCAAAAATATAATCTAACAATATTAACCACAACACTAATGCCAATACTAAGTTTGATACCATTACCGACATTACCCAAACCAACCCATAGTAGTTCCACAAAGCCTCTAACCTAAAGTAAAGAAATAATTGGTTGGTACTGTAATGCCATCTATTTTGGGCTACAATATAGACCATGATTCTGATGCATTAATAATGCCAAATCCATAAATCCTATGCCAACATGGCATGTTTATTATTTGCGTGGTATGTGAATTCATTCAAGCTTGAATTTAGACCATAGAGGTCCTTTGACTCAAAGACAAGTTGAAAACTACTTCAATTGATTAAGTTTAAGTGGACAGTATAATTTATGTCAACTTCTATCGACCATGAATCTTTTTATATGTCAAATTAGAGAGCCTACTATGTGAAAAATGATATGTTTTCAAGTTAGCTTTCCAATGATACCAATTTTGCTAAAATTCAGCACCGAAGCAAGAAATTATAGCCTTTCAAACTAGAATGCGTCGCCTAACCAATCACACATGGCCACTGGAAAGCATATGTGATAGCATAAGCGACGTCTATGTAAATATAAACAATAGCATGGGTGGTGCATATATAAATATAGGCGATAGCATAGGCAGCACCTATGTAAATATAGGTGATAGCATAGGCGGCGCCTATGTAAATATAGGCAATATCATATGTGGTGCCTATGTAATGGTTTCAAGTGACTTAAACACTCTATTTTTTGGAAAAAATGGTCCTTTTTCCATCCTTATTCAGACATAAACATGAAATTCAGTCCCCAATTCTCTAAAACACATCCACCTTCATCTAAAAATTCTCAAGAACACTCCCAACGGTTTCCAACGAAAAACCCAAATAAATCAAGATTCAACCGTGGGATTTCAAAATTGATTAGTGATTCGAAA
The DNA here is from genome assembly GCF_002878395.1 of Capsicum annuum. Classification (NCBI taxonomy): domain Eukaryota; kingdom Viridiplantae; phylum Streptophyta; class Magnoliopsida; order Solanales; family Solanaceae; genus Capsicum; species Capsicum annuum. Next base: position 203,125 of record NW_025857520.1, read on the forward strand.
TCCCTAATCCACACACTTCAAGAAGCACCCATTATTTTCTGAAATAGAGGTGCATGAGGTTTTCTTAAATTCTCATGGGCATAGAAAAATCATGTTTTAGAATGGGGATTTTGAATCTATGTATATATTCATATATTAAATGTTTTAAAATCATTGTTTTGGTCTTTTGACCTCCCCTTAAGTGATTTGAGAATATGAATGTATGAAACCATGTATTTAAGAATGAATTCTTGTTGAGAGAATGATTTTTGGTGAATTTTCTCTTATTATGAATTTTTCAGATTTCTCATTGCATATGAATTGTTTTGCAATGCATCCTTGAAAAGTACTATATGAAATGGTTGAACTCTTGTTATGATTTAAAGGTGGTTTTACATAATTAAAGAGGGAATCTAGAATGAATATTTAATGTTTATAATGCATGTAATGAAAGATTGCATGGATTTTCTAAAGGCACTAGACCACCATATGTTGATGAAGTTTTTGCATGATTTTGAATTGAGTTTCGAAATGTAAAATCTTCTATAGCAGTTGCATGTTTTTGGTGGTCTAAATAATGCTTTAAATGAAAGATTTAGCTTAATGTATTATGGCTCAGAAATCATAACTTGCAAGTCTTGGTATGATGATACCAATTCAGACCAATGCCATATCAGACTCAGACTAATGACATTTCAGACTATCATGATTTTAGACAGTCCAAATATTGCATGTAAAGAAAAGGTACAAAAATAGGCATATAGAGATGTTAGGTGGTTCCCTGAAGAGGGCTTGAGTTCAAGCAACTCATTGCCTAAAATTATGGTTTACCGACCCAGGTATATTATGATACGTTGACTTAACTGTCATGTGGCATATCAAATTTAGAAACTCCAACCCTTGCAGTATACTCGGGTTGGAGGCTTCCCCGCTGTGTCAATGGAGGATTCCATATCGCCCATGGAATATCAGACTTGTAGGGATACCACCTAACTCAGAAGTAATACATAGATCAGAGTTCGAGATTTACGGACACGTTACATGTTTTCAGAATACGCCCATGTGTTTTTAGAAATTATTTTATGCATAATGTTTGATGTAAATTTGCTCTCACATATTATATATATATATATATGTTCAATTACTTTATTTTGAATTACGTCGTATGCTAGTACAATTGTGCTGACTCCCCTTTTTGTAGGTTCTGAGGCTCAGTCTAGGGGTCCAGTTAAATTGTAGATATTTTAGATCGCAGATCAAATTGTGCATTGGTGAGCCTTCGATGATCCAGAAGGCCTGTTATTTTTAGATATTTATCTTTAGTCATGTTTTGGTCTATTGAGGGCCTTATCCTAATTTTTAGACAGTTTTGTTTACTTCATAGTAGAGATTTTGTAGACTCAGTCAGATATTATTATTGATAACGCTCAATCTACAACTCTCGTGGGAGTGTAAAGCGGTCGTTAGCAAATATAGAACCCAACCTGGGTTGGGTATCGATCCCACAGAGAATAGCTTGGCCAACAAGCAAGAGAAATTACTAGACTTTTAGTGCAAGTCTCGTAGGAAAGGGGGGATTGTAGTATGTAACCAAAACAAGAATGTAAGAATTGAAAATAGCAAAATAAAGAGAGATTGTCACGTGTGTTGTAAACAATGAGAATTGAGGCGTTGGGGTTATGTCCACCTTCTGAGGTATACGTCTCTATTGGCTATGAGTGTGTAGAGTCTTGACATGTAATTGCTTATAGAGAATTGTAGTCGATGGTAAATCCAAGCGTCTCTCGACCTAAACAAGGACTATTTCACTTTAACTCTCTCGAGCTTAAAGCGTGACTAACGGTACGAATTCTCCAAGAAGTTAGTCCAGGTACGGCACTAGCTTTTTAATAGGAAAGGGTGTCCTACTACCTTGACATTATCTCTTTTCCAGACAAATAACTTTTCTCTCGAACAAGTCAGATGTTAGACTGGCGTTGGTCTATGCGTCTTCTTTTCTAGACAAATAACCTTTCTCTCGAACAGGTTAGATGTTAGAATGGCGTGTTCTTGTGTTTGAACCGCAAAGAATGTAGATTTAAGATGAAGAGAATAATGATATAAGCAATATACTTGTCTTGAACTCACAAACTCATAGCTATAGATAGTAACTCATTCGGCTTCCATAACCCCAACTAAGAGATTTAGTTACCCATGAATGCGAAGGATATCACGTTTTGCATGGTGGATGGCGTGAATAGTAGGTGTTTGGCGTGTGGTTTTAGTGATTCCGTAGCAAGTAACGATTCTCTTGTTGTGGAATTTAAGAGTAGAAGAATGAAGAATTGAGAATGGGTTGTAGGAAGATGTCTTAATTGTAAGGAGATGAATGAATTGTCAGAATGTCTCCCCCCCTCCTCTAAAATCTCTAACATGATAGGGTATTTATAATACTCCTATCCTACTCCTACTAAACTAATAAAATAAATAACCAAATCCTAATATACTAATGAAATCCTTGACCCAATTGTACTAGGGTAAGGTTACAAAATTATAATCCAAATAGAATGATGAAACACATAACCTAATTGCACTAGGTTAATGTATTATGGCAAAAATCCAGCTTTGTGTCTGTAAGTCCCAAAGTCTTCAGAAATGCTGTTTTAGCCCGGGACAGATTTTCCATGCAGCAGATTTAGTCCTTTATGCGTCCAGCTCCTTTCCATCTCGTTTGTGAGCTTTCTTTTGCGTCAAGTAAGCCATAAATTGCTGTATTTTGCATCATTTATACCTGAAACTTTCCTAATCACATTTGTTAGCTCATTTACAGGAAAAAGGACTAAAAGTGTACGAAATAGATAATTAGTTCTCGAAACTAGGCTAAAATATGGGCAAAATATATTGATATAGGCGCGTAATTTCGCCTATCATCAATTATTCAAATATATTTTGGATTTCAGTTTTCAGTATTATGATCATATTTAGATTGACCATGTTTTTATATTAGATTTCAATTTTTGCATTAACTTTATTATATGAATTATGTGCATGATTACCAAATAGATAGGGGTGTTTTAGGCCTACATAGTTTGGAATGCTCGTCACGGCCAGGGCCCTAGTTTGGGTTATGACAAACTTGGTATCAAAGCATGGTTCATGGTCCTAGGATATTTGTAAAATCACATCAGGTAGAGTCATGTTTATGGGTGTGTAGGGTGCCACACTTATAAGCAGGAGGCTATAAGGCATTTAGGAATGTCTCTCTTTCTTCATGTTCTAGTTCGTGTTATAGAGTCAGAATGTTCCTCCTTCATACTATAATTCATGCTATGGTGTCACCCATATGAAAAGAAAATTTATCCTAATTTCTTCCTCATTGTGGTGTTCCAGATATTCTCCGATTATCCAACGAAATTTTAGAAGTCCCACAAAGGACGAAAGAGGAGTTCCCTAGTATAAAATTGTGTCCTCGTTCTTATGAGGCATTTAGTTTAGACAAGATTAAGATGTGTATTCTTGAGTGATTGAATGTTGTGTATCAAGCTTATATCTCTTGTAATCTTGATATCATTGTGTTGTTGAAAACAAAAGTCTAGTGAAGCCGCGTGAGGTCTATTTCGATTCACTAGCAACTTGTTATTCATCTTGTTGTTCTTGTGTTTGTCGGAACTATATTTCCACCTGAGTAGTAGTATAAGTTAGAGTGTCAGTGTCATGACCTATTGGTAGTGAAATTAGACCAAGAATTTTATGATATGAAGTCTTAAGGTTAGAGGTCAGAGTGAGGGTGACTTTTGTGATTAAATATTTATAGTGGAATAGCCGTTGATTGAGAATGATTTACCCTTTCGTGGTGGTAGACTAATGTGGTGGTAAAATTTATGAATTGTATGGTAGTCCATGGAGGAAGTGTTGACTCAGAATGTTATTTATTTTCTTTTTTTTTCAAAATAGAGAAAGAGCCCAGAATGGATACTTAAGGTTGTTATAGAAAACCGCTTATAGGCTATGAATGAAAATGGCTAGATTAGCCAGTAGGTTGTAAGTATAGACTTATTGTCATATGGGGTATTTGAATGTAGTCTAAATGCCCATTGGGGCAAGTAAGTGTGATGTGAGAAAGCCGTATAAGTAGATAAGATTGTATAGTTATAATATAAGCTTAAGGTTGATCATGTCTATTATGCGATCTTACCCCTTTACCTTCTTCGCATTGGTAGTTGTAAGCTAATACTACTTGTGAGAAAGTATGTAGTAGATTTTTGAAGTATTTGGGTAGAATATCCCAATTTGAAGGATTAGTATATTTATATTATATTTCACTCTTCATTCGTTGTAAATGATTGATGCTAGACTATAGGCTTGAATTTAAATGGTGTGGTGGTGAATATGGGCAAAAAATTGATGATACATGTTTCGTGGGATTAGATTTGTAAGCTTGATGGGTTTAAATAGTATGTGCTAATGGATAATGACAAGGAAAACCGAAAGTTCATGATCGATTATTGTGGTTATGAATTTTTAGTGTACTATGGTTTCTTGATCTTTATTTCATAGTTTCTAAGAGAGGATTGTGTGTAAGGTCGGTTGTAAATCATGTTTAGCGCTAGACATTAAGTTTGAAACCATTGATGGCCATGGAGGTAGATATGATGATTCCTTGGTTAATGATACTAGTCATATGGAAGTGATCTATAGGCTTGAACAGTGTATGCAAGTGCGTAAGTTTATTTGATTCGTAATGAAGTATGATGTTGTATGTATGATGTAGAAGTATGCCAAGGTGATATGAGGTAGTGGCATTTCTCTAAGACTATTACATGTTACGTGTTGCTAGTAGTACCATTGAGCTGCTAGATGGAGAAAGACTAGTAGATGTTATATGGGCTCTAAATAGCCAGGTTAAAGAGTTTTGATTGATAGTGTTGGGCTCTTTTATATGATCTTGATTCTCATAGTAATGAGATATAAGTTTGGAGTCGCGATATTGGTAGGCTATGAAGAAAGTGGTATGGTTCATCAAAGGCTCGGTGATATCCATATTAAGTGTTAGAAATCTAAGTTTGAGCTTTGAAGGTTGAACCAACAGAAATAAGTGTGCAAGCATTATACTATGACTATTGGGGTTATCGAAATATAGAGTGTATCTTAGAAGGTGGTATTAGCAGTGGGCTTTCCACATTCATGTGTGGTCTTTCGGGTTAAATTTCTATTTAATTATGTGTATTGTTGTATTCCAGACCCCAGAGTGCGGTGAGTGTAGTTCAGTTTAGAGTCTAGTAATAAGGGATCACTTGAACTTAATATGATGTCTTAAAGCAAAGGGGGAGATGATAGAACGAATAACCAAGTCAGGCTCTCAGATTCTTGTAGTGATGTCATGATGATATAGAACATCAAAAATTAAGGGTGAATCTTAACCCATTTCTATCTCAGTATTTCTCAGTGATCCTAATACCTACTCATGCTTTACGATTTAGTTTCATGATCAGTTCACGTTCATATATATGATAGAGAGTCATGTACTCACACTTTATAATGTGCTCCGTTTCCATAACTCATGTTTTATGCCAAATGATTGGTGAGATTCAGCTTATAGCCATGAATACCCTAAATTCAGAGGCTTTGGTGAGTCTCTGTTGTTGTTTTGTTATTCCTCATGCCTCAGATGAGTGTCAAGCTTTATATAGTATCATTCCATGCCTCTAGATCTTATGTTCTAACCTTCTTTTTGTGACTCCACCTTATGCTATGATAGTGGTGATGAGTAATTATTCCTTATTGATGGAAGATCATAGTACACTTGTTTAGATAAGGCCATAAGTATGAAGTAAGATTTGGGGCCAAGTTTTTATTTATGTTATAGTTAGTGGAATTTTATATGTGTATGTTCTTGGAGTAGCTCGTGGGAGTGATATTGATAGTGGTTTAAAGAATATGTGAAGTATGCCTTTATGAGTGTTTTCTTTGAAGTTCATATGTGGTTATAAAGATAGGCTTGAATGACATGTCGAGATTGTTGTAAAGGAACACTATATGCGCCAACGACTTCATAGTAAGAGTTCAGAGTAGTCATTGAAGTGGTAAGGCATGTTATAATTAGGATGTGATCTTTAAAGGAGATATAGAAGATTGCATCATATGGTTTAGACTAATAGCGTGGTTTGGCATGTTGTATTTTTGTGACTTAGAGTTAGGCTTGATCACGGCGAAGGGATTAAGTTATTTCCGACATTAGTAGAAAGATTTGTCAATGCTCATATGAGAATTTTAAGCTGAGTTGAATGAATATGATATTTACGGAGAATAGTATAGTTAAGTGATATTCGAGAAGTATGCTAAGCTTGAAAGTAAGAAGTTGTAATGCCAAAGGCATGGTAATTCTATCCTAATTCAGGAGTTATATGCCTATGTTCCAGACTGCAGAATAGTGTCAATGTGGTGATTCCTCAGTTGGATGTCTTGTGTAATCCATACCCAAGATTCATGGTTCCCTATTACTGCTAGAATTTCTTTAGAGAATTTTGCTGAAGAGATACTCCAGTTAAGTATGAGGGTGTAGTATAATTCAGTCTGTATGTCCAATAAGTCAATTTAGCAATCAGATTCGCATGACTTGTTTTCTCATCTTTTCACTTATTCATGCTACTCGAAATCTCAGACAAGCTACTAGTCCCAGATAGAGTATACTAGTAGTTACGAGTATAGCCTATTTCATGCATCAAGCATTAAATTCAGATTCCAGATGTTCAGTTATGATTTAATTCATAGGTGCCTTATGTATCGCTCAGTTTTTCGAGTAACTTAGTGAATTGAGCATTCATAGAGGCACATAGGGTACCAAGGGGGAGATATCCCATTCAGTTGCATGAATAGATTGTTATTACAAGCTTCGCACCAGTTATCATTGCGCATTCATTCATACATTCATACGTCAGTTCAGTCAGATATGCATGCATTAGAAATGCATGTCCAATAGAAAAAGTTCAGCTTATCAATGTATTGAGTTCTGCGTTCATGAGAACAACTCAGTAACAAATCTATGCATCAGATATGCATGATTCATTATGAGAATTCAGCCTATGAGTCGCTTCTGTTGTGTATTCCATACCTCGGATATGCATGTCCGACATAAGCATTTAAAACATCAGTAGTTTCAATCTTATAGTCATGTTTCCGATTAGTGTATTACTTCTTAGGGAACATATCATGTCCGCGTTATCCCATACCGTTAAGACTTCGACATTCTATCCATCATTCGGGGACGAATGATCCCAAGGGGGAGATAATGTAACGCCCCGCATTTTGGGCTACAATATAGGCCATGATTCTGGTGTATTGATAATCCTGAAGCCATAAATCCTATGCCAATATGATATGTTAATTATTTGTGTAGTATGTGAATCCATTCAATCTTGAATTTAGACCATAGAGGTCCTTTGACTTAAGGAAGAGTTGAAAACCACTTCGATCAATTAAGTTTAAGTGGAAATTATAATTTGTTTCAACTTCTATCGACCAAGACTCTATGTATATGTCAAATAAGACAGCCTACTATGTGAAAAATGATAGGTTTTTGAGTTAGCTTGCCAACGATACCAATTTTGCTAAAATCCGGCACCCGATCAACAACTTATGGCCTTTCAAAGTATAATGTGTCACCTAACCAATCGCACATGGCCACTGGAAATCATATGCCATAGCATAGGCGGCGCCTATGTAAATATAGGCGATAGCATAGGCGGCGCCTATGCAAATATAGGTGATAGTATAAGTGGCGCCTATGTAAATATAGGCGATATCATATGCGGAGCCTATGTAACGGTTTAAAGTGACTTAAACACTCTGTTTTTGGGGGAAAATGGTCCTTTTCCCACTCTTATTCAGCCATAAAAACGAAATTCAGTTCCCAATTCTCTTAAATACATCTACCTTTATCTAAAAATTCTCAAGAACAATCCCAAGGGTTTCAAACTAAAAACCCAAAGAAATCAAGATTTAATCGTGGGTTTTCAAAATTGATTAGAGATTCGGAATTCCCAATCCACAGGCTTCAAGAAGCACCCATTATTTTCTGAAATAGAGATACGCGAGGTTTTCCTAAATTCTCATGGGCAAGGAAAAATCATGTTTTAGAATGGGGTTTTTAAATCTATGTATATATTCATGTATTAAATATTTTAACATCATTGTTTTGGTCTTTTAACCTTCCCCAAAGTGATTTGAGAATATGAATGTATGAAACCATGTATTTAAGAATGAATTATTGTTGAGAGCATGATTTTCGGTGAACTCCCTCTTATTATGAATTTTTCAGATTTCTCATAGCATATGAATTGTTTCGTAATGCATCCTTGAAAAGCACTATATGAAATGGTTGAACTCTTGTTATCATTTAAAGGTGGTTTTACATCACTAAAGAGGGAATCTAGCATAAGTGTTTAATGTTCATAATGCATGTAATGAAAGAGTGCATGGATTTGCTAAAGGCACTAGAGCACCATATGTTGATGAAGTTTTTGCATGATTTTGACTTGAGTTTTGAAATGCGAAATCTTCTATATCAGTTGCATGTTTTTGGTGTTCTAAATTATGTTTTAAATGAAAGATTTAGCTTAATCTATTATGGCTCAATAATCATGACTTCCAAGTCTTGGTATGACGATACCAATTCAGACAATTGCCATATCAGACTCAGACTAATACACATTTCAGACTATCATGATTTTAGACAGTTCGAATGTTGCATGTACTAAAAAGCTAAAACAAATTGGGAATACAGAGATGTTAGGTGGTTCTATGAAGAGGGCTTGAGTTCAAGAAACTCATTGCCTAAAACCGTGGTTTGCTGACCTAGGTATATTATTATACACTGACCTAAGTTTCGTGTGGCGTATTAGATTCAGGAACTCCAACCCTTGCGGCATACTTGGGTTGGAGGCTTCCCCGCTGAGTCAATGGCGGATTCCATATCGCCCGTAGAATATTAGACTTGTAGGGGATACCACCTAACTCAGAAGAAATACACAGATCAGATTTTTAGATTTAAAGATAGGTTACATGTTTTCAGAATATGCCCATGTGTTTTCAGAAACTGTTTTATGCATAATGTTTGATGAAAATTTGCTCTCATGTATTATATATATATATATATATCTATGTTCAATTAGTATATTTTGGATTGCTTCACGTGCCAGTACAATTGTCCTGACCCCCCCTCCTTCCAGGTTCTGAGGCTCAGTCTAGGGGTCTAGGTAAACAGTAGATATTTCAGATAGCAGATCAGATTGTGCATTGCTGAGCCTTCTATGATCCAGAAGGCCTGTTACTTTCAGATATTTATCTTTAGTCATGTTTTGGTCTACTAGGGGCCTTGTCCCAGTTTTTAGACAGTTTTGTTTAGTTCATAGTAGAGAATTTGTAGGCTGATTCAGACATTATTAATCAGATATATTTTGGATTTCAGTTTTCAGTATTATGATCACATTCAGATTGACCATGTTTCCGTATTAGATTTCTATTTTCGCATTATCTCTTATCATACGAATTATGTGCATGATTACCAGATAGATAGGGGTGTTTTGGGCCTACATGGTTTGGAATGCTCGTCACGGCCAGGGCCCCGGTTCCAGTTGTGACAAGTACTGTCCCCAACCAAAGCCAAAACCAATATCTAGGAAATAACTAAAGTATGTAAAGATATCCATGATATAAAATGGGGTATTCTACATTATGAAAGCTCACCACTTCAACAGCTGATCCCAAATCTGATCACTAAGCCAAAGGAGTATAATGGCGCCGTCCCAAGATGAGTTAGAAGGTGAAAGTTAGCATGCACTCAGGATAAGGATAAAATAATGCCAACCTTTAAAACAAAGTAAACCAACCCTATGTATGTGCAACCATACATACATATATATATACCAATGTTGGGAAAGGAAATTGGTTTAGCTTGCCTTTAAAACAATTAAACTGGTTATGTGTCACCTAACCATCCTAGAACCACCCACGGGCCATATAGGTCCAGTATAACCCCCTGAATGGACCCTGATGTGTGTAGCCGCATAAATTAGAGATACTATAGGAGTAGGGAATTCTTGAGTACCCTTCAATCTCCATGATGAAAATGTACAAGTATACTTAGGGGATTCCTGTGTACCCCGTAAGTATCATACATGGTCGCCGTGACCAATTCTCAAGTAGGGAAACATGAGTTTCCAGTGTTTGTCCATTGGACTCACACCTTCATGGTTAGCTATCATACCCCCCATTATTGCCTAATTCAAACCATTACTACACAACCAAACCACCGTTGAATATATTATTAACCAAGTCTATAAGTAGTGGTATCGCCATACCAACTATAGCTTGGAAGCAATGTCCTTAGCCAATCTTAGGGAATTCCCATGTACCCCATAGGTTACATTATTATGTTTACTCGGGGAATCCTATGTATCCCACAAGTGATCATTATTTAGTTTTCTTGGGGACTTCCCTATATCCCATAAGTCTTTAAATTAGGCAAACCATAACAACCAAAATCTTTCTATTTAACCATTTCAAACTATTTAAACCATTTAGGGTTCCATTACCAAGTTATACCATGCAATAGTTCCAGTAAAAGTCAAATAATGTAGTAAAAGCATTCTCATAGGAATTTATGAAGCACATTGGGGGCATAGTGTTTCCATAGCCAAAACCAAGTACCAATTAACCATTACTATGTAACCATATGTCTAAACCACCATTAAACCATGCAAAACTGTAATTAAAACATGGGAAAACCATAACAAAGCATTTATAAGCAAAACCCCTTACATATATTTGAAAAATCAAAACCATTCAACATAATACCATGAAAACAGTTCATAAAACATGCCTTTTAATTGAAATTAACAAGAGGGAGGACTAACATGCCTTAGATAGAGAAGAAGGTGAGAATAAATCACCCCTATGAGCCTCAATTGACCACCTTGAAAGAAACCTTAGATTTTTCTTAACCCAAGATCCTTGAGACATTTTGAGAGAGTTTAGAGTGTTTGATTGATTGCAAATAGGTTAATGAAGCCCCTAAAAGGTGTTTTAAGTCATGAGGCCTTAAGAGGTTAAGAGGAGAAATGTCCAGATTACCCCCAACTTAAACTGCATAAAATTTTTGCAGGAGGGTATGAATCTACCATAACACCCGTACCCTATCATATGAGTGGTACCCAACACTCATACCCTAAACCTTCCCTTAGACCCCAACACAATCCAACATATAACCACTCAAACCAAATTATACCTGATAATTCAATTTGTACCATGCAATCATACCCTAGGCAGAATAATAAGGGGTTGACACTGTCTAACATACGAGTTGTACTATACCACTCATACCCTATCTCATGACATATGGTGAGCCACTCATACTTAGATCCAAGTTAAGTTGCTAAGTTTTGGATTTAATAAAGGGAAAACCAAACCTATGACCCATCACCCACAATACGACTCGTACCCACCCATCATATCTATTCTAAAAACTCAACCCCCTAACACTACCCAACACTGGACAACATATGACTGGATTACTTAACCCGTACCCTATCATACGACTAGTGCCCCTTAGTCGTATGGTGTCCAATAGCCAAAATAGAGAAATTTTCTATGGGTAAAAACCCAGGGTGTTTCAGCATGTAATTCAGCTTAGTCAAAAATAAAACACCACACCAATTTTATATGTTTGACTAGTTTAGCACCGCTACCCAGTTTCTAAGTAGCAACAAGTCAGATGCCTACTCTCTTAGCCATAATCACAAGTATTACACATATAGTCTAAGTCTTACCTAACAACACCCAACACATAACAACTCACAATACTTACATAGCATTGATTCAAGCAATTCAAGTAACTACAATCTCAACATATGAAATCAAAAAAGGTCAAATATCAATTATCATTTGTTCATGTTTCATAAAAACATAAAGTTACGCCTATGATGACCTTGAGTGGTTCATTCAGTATGCCTTACATATCCGTTATGGCCAGATACCAATTGGAACCTTTCTAGTATCAGTTGTCATTGCCAGTATCATTCAAAGCAGAGTCAAATAGCATTCACTTTCCTTTAGAGATATAAGTTGGAATTATAAGATACTAATTAGACCCAACTTATACATCAACCACATAGCCATATGAGAAAAAAGAAAGAAGTGGAACTATTTTCTAAAATATCTTATAACACTCTAAAGATTAGATATGAATGTCTACTCACCGATCTGCAGGACTCTACTCAAATTTTTTTCTCTTGTATTAGGAGATCGATATCCTAGGCTTTGATACTAAATTTTTCATGACATAAACTACCAGATCGTTATGAAACCTATTATAATCCACCTAGATAGGATAACCTCTTACCATCCCTTTAAGAAATCTAATGTAAGTCATTAATTAAATAATGAAACCATCTTTATTATAGAAAAACCCTTTCAAATTAGCATGGAATTATTACTACCCTAGGAACTACTCAAAATAGGCACAGAAACTGCTAAAGGAAAAATACCTAGACATAACTTCTACCATGAGTGAGAGAAGTAGGAGCTGCTGAAGGATCACTACTACAACAATCAAGAAACCAACACGGATTCATGTAAAAGACTATAACCCAAAAAAGGTACAACTAAAGTAGTATTTGTATAAACCACACATACCGATAAGCCTCACCGGTTAATTAAAATTGGATTACACAAATATAATATATACATTCAAAAGAAAATATGCATTCTTTTAGAACCATTATCGAACCCCTAAAATTTTTGTTCCACCCATTACAATCTTTTAGTTATGAATTCAAAGACATCGCTCTTTCTCTTATAGCTCTTCCACCCTAGACCACTAAGCATGGCCTTAAACCGAAGGTCAACATAACTACTAAAAGATAACTACAATAAGTAAAGCCCTAGACCTAATTCAAAAACCTAACAAGTAACATGGAGAAAGCCCATTTATATATGTGACTTGTCCGCCCGCACCCAAACATTAGATCAAATTTAACCCATAACTTACATTCATCCTTATCCTATTTCTAAAGACATAGAACTCCTTAATCAAATTTAATCTTAATGATATATATATACATACATATTTATATTTACATAGGCAATATAATAAGTCATGCCATAATGAGAATTACTAGTCAAAGGTAAGTAGTCAAAACTTAACTAAAAAATGGTACCACAAGTTAATAAATGCTTAACCAAGATACACTTAGTACAACAAGTATCAAATAAGAAACTTAGGATACTCAACCAACAAGTTACCATATTATCACCAAATCAAGTCCAGTCAAGCTAAGTCAAGACAAGTCAAGAGACAACAAGTTGAGTCAAACAATAATCGAGTCAACTACCCTAAATCTAGTAGTATCTAAGTCAACAAACCATGAATCTAATAAGAAAAATCCCAATCTATATGAAAATCAACATGAATACACAAGAATACCTAATATATTAAATTTTTAAATATAATCCCTGATTCATTCATGAAACCATCAAACTCACCCAATTCTCATATATGTATGCTATGGGTGATGCATCCACCTTCTAGATATGGCTTGTAGGGGATAAATTTTATCCATGTACTAAAATCTCAGAGACAAGTATCTATGAACCTTTGTTGGTAAATAAATGAATTTTATTGATACCAAAAGTGCAACATTACACACTAAATAGGTCAAACACCTATTTCTTACTAATTCTCATGCTTAGATCAATATGATTTTAGTAAATACAATCATGCTAATACTAATACAAATCTAAGTATAAGTAAAACATTGAACCGTAGATACAAACATAGAAAAATTAGATAGTGGGACTTTCTAAGTTAATCCATCATGGCATATAATTCATATACTAGAGCAATGCTCGCCATTTCTTTAATCTACTCCCTCTGTTGTGTAGATGTACTGCCATCTCTTTTACTATTTTGTACATCTAAAAATTTCCACCTTGGAATCTTATAAGATTTCTCTCCCTCCAAATTATTATCACAACCATTTCAAATATGCTACATAGGATACGTCATCTTATAGTACTTTTCTTAGCCTATCACCAGTACTCTTCTTAGCCTATCATGTAGCCAGGGATACCTACTCTTGCCAGGATCGTATTGACCCATACTCCCCAGCCTATTAAAGAAGTCAGCACCATAGTGTGTTGTTACTGTAGACTCAAATAATAATGGCTAAATGTGTTTATAAGAGCATTACAAAAAGAAAAAGTAGTAGGAAAATCAATACCAAACTTTTGTAGCCTGATAACTAAGAGTAATCTTTGATGTAGAGCCAACCATAAGAAGAACTTATATTGTGGATAGATTACAGAAAAAGTTGTTAGACACTTTCATTGCATTTGGGAAACAAGGGACTTAAAGCAATATATATTTGTTTAATGCTGAACCTAGACTTTTGGACCAAGGTCTTCAACTTGTTACCTAAGTTGCCCTTCATAGTGGTAAGTGTCAAAATGTACGTTCTTACCTCTATGATTTTCCTTATCACCTAATTTTCATTGACAAGAATAGGAAAAGTACCTAGATCCTATGATTTTCTATAGTAGATGTACACCCATCTCACCCACATACCATCTTTCTTGGATACCAAGTCCCATAATTAGATGAGTATAGCTGACATATTCTAGCCAATCAAATGCAGAATATTTAGGCCACCAGTTGCTTTAGGTTGACATACCTTCTCATAAAACACCATTGGTTTTTTTATATTTTCCTACAAAACATAGCCATAAAAAACTATACAAGCTTGTTTAATAAGTTTGCATCCCAAATACCATAGATTTTATTATTTGCAGTATTCCATTATATGTAAGTAGTTTTAAAGTCCAATACTTCAGCTTTTCTGTAATTTTGTCAATACTAGGCATGTACTGATCAAGAGTGAGTTTTCTTGAAGAAAGTGGAATGTCTAAGTACTTGAAGGGGAAATACCCTTCATTGTAACCTAACAGACCGAGAATGTCTTGTTTAATAGTTGGTTTGACACTTGATAAGTACACTAAACTTTTATCACAGTTCACTTGTAGACGTAAAGCCCTTGAGAACTTGTCAAAAGAACTCTTGATCAATGTTACTAAGCTTATCTAAGCCTTACAAAATAGTAGTAGATCATTCATAACAAAAATAAGAGTAATATTCAGATTTTTCATCTAGGATGAAAGGGAAAATTTGGATCTTCTATCACTATTACCAATTCTCTTTGTAGATATTCCATGGATATGACAATGTCTACACTGAACTTTTATCACAGTTTACTTGTATACCTAAAGCCCTTGAGAACTTGTCAAAAGCACTCCTGATCAATTTTACTAAGATTATCTCAGCCTTACAAAATTGTAGTATATCATTCATAAAACAAATATGAGTAATATTTAGATTTCTTCATCTAGGATGAAAAGGAAAATTTGGATCTCCTATCACTATTACCGATTCTCTGTAGATATTCCATGGATATGACAAATAAGTAGGGTGACATAGGATCACCTGCCTAATGCCCCTTTTACCATGGAAAGGTTTGATAAAACCACTATTTAGCACCAAAGAGTAAGATACAGATTACACACATTCCATCACCCAATTAATAAATTTAAAAGGGAATCCCAAGCCTGATTGAACATCCCTAAAAATAACCATTTTATAGAATCATAAGAATTAGAGAGATCAACTTTCATGAAACCTTGGTGACATACCCTTCCTAATATACCATTTTAATAGTTTATGACATAGAAACATATTATCCATAATATTCCTCCTTTTTATAAAGACTGACTGTGATGGAATTACTAAATAGCTAATAACCTCTTTGATTTATTTTTGTAAGAACTTTAGTGATGATCTTATAAAATATGGTACAAAATGTAATGGGTCTATAATATTTTACAATATTAGGATTTGGAACTTCTGGGATCAAGGTGATTGCAGTACTACTAAAGGATTTAAGCATCTTACCATGCCTAGAAAACTCTATTACATTATTACATATTATTTCCTGCATTGTGGCCCATTGATGAGTAAAGAATTCTATGTGGTATCCATCAACATTAGGTGTTTTATCAAGGGGAAGTTCTTTAATTGCTGTTTGTATCTCTTCAGTAGTCACCTCTTTAATCAAGTTGCATTTTTTCTCATGGGTGAGATAGGGTCCTTTTTGTACGACTGCAGTATCAGGAGATAGAATAGATCGAGATAATGAAACCATAATCTTTTTAAACACTGAGATAAATTCTTGTTAACCTCCTTTGAATTTGTAAGCTTTACACCACCTTCATAGTACGCTGATTATATAGAGTTTATACTAGATCTAGATCACCACAAGCAATCCATGTGACCTGGGATTTTTGTTTGAGAACCTGTTCCTCCATACTTCCTTATTTTGCAATCTCAGTGAGTACTTATCTTTCTAATATAATTAGGATCTGGTATTATGGATATGTGCTCAATTAGGATTGCATAAAATCCACCTTGACTCTAGCCTGCTAGAGTTTTCGGGCCTTTAAAGCTAATAAATATTTAGATTCTTAATATTTATTTTTGAAGCGTTAAGTTTGGATCATAGTTAAAACATACAAGTTTTTCTAACCTATTGAGTCCACACCTACTACATAATAGTAGGAATTTTTGGGTGAGTCATCACTATTGGATACTACTTAAATATCTCTGGTTTTATGTTATAAGCTTGCTTATACTCTATGATGATTAGAGAGTGGTTAGATATTCTAGGGTTCTGTAAGTCGGTCTCAATTTTCCCATAATTCTATAGCCACTAGATATTACCAAAGTCCTAATAAATCTTAAACTAAAATCTTAAACTCATGTCCTGATTGTTACAAAAAGTGTACTGCCATTAATTTTAAGAGCATCTATATAGTACTGGAACTCGTGTTTATCTAACTGTGTAACACATGAACCAATCCTATGTTTAAAATTGAGAACTATATTAAAGTCACCACATAAGAGCCAAGGCTACTGGATGTTACTTTGTAGTTAGATCAGGTCCTACCATAGTAATCTTCTCTAAAGTGAATCATTTTCTGCATAGACTCTAGTAAGGAATGTATTAATAAAATTGTTTCCATATTACAATATATAAATTGTTCACTAGTTTGTAACACAGACAATAGTATTTGAGGCTTCTATACTAACCAAATTCTATCATTCAGGGTAATTGGGTAATTGCATGCATATTTCTAGGCTTGTGTCACCTTACTGAGGATTGAAATATACTTTTTCTCCCTTACTTTGGTATCAAGATAGTTAAATACCTCTATTTTGTGCTTTTGCAAAAAGAGTCTCACCTGTTTTTTTCTTAGAAAGCTGGTTCAATCCCCTAACATTCCATGACGAGATAAACATGGAGGGTTGATGGTCCCTCCTGGATCATTAGTTGACCTTGAGTTCTCACCATAGTCATATACACTTAATCATTCATACTTGTTAGCTCTTTCCATATTTGTATGGTTTAATTTTGTGTTAGTAGTAGGATGTTCCCCTTGCTTGTTACATTGCTTTGACAAGTTTGAATCAAGTATAGTCCTTATTTCTATTTTTGCTAGTTCAGTTGATGGTTCTTCTTGGTGAGCCTGAGCTTCCTCCAGCCTAACCACCCAACTTTGTTTTACATTCCTTACCTTACCCCTTTGACCCCTATTATATCTTATTCTATGGGGTGCTTCATGAAACCCTTGTTCAGTTTTTTGCTGCTCTAGTTTTAGGCTATATGCATCTTCCAAATGACCTAATCTTATACAATGATGGCAATATTTAGGATTTTACATGTATTAATCCATTGCATATAATTGTCATCTAGGGATACAATTTCCCTTAAATCCAATAATGGATCAGCAACATCCACTTCTACCAATACTTGTGTATGTGAGATTCATTCCATTATCATAGTAACTTTGCTAGAGTATGGAGATTTCATATTGAACTCACATTTTTCTCAAGGATCCATTTGACCAGTACCCCATTAACAAACTTAGAAAAGTGACTCAAATTAGGATAGTTATGATACAATTAGGGTTGAATTCAAAATCACATTGTGATGATTGAATTATGAAAGTTTTGTTATGGTATGTATAAGGTCCCCCTAATAACACTTTCTCATAGTCCTCCCCTGATTCAAATTAAAAAATAAATTATCATTCATCATGAGCTAGGACTTTTGGATTTTGAACAAACTACCATGCCTTTGAGATGTGAGCTCTATGCTACTCTGCTATTGTGCATCTCCCATAACAAACCCAATAATTGTAAATTTCTAGTATTCTTCTTGGGGTTTCAAATAATCTTCGCTTAAAGAAACTATACCTTCCCTATACTTGACCTTGATACAATATATTAAAGAAGATTCCCCTTCTGCAACTGTCTATTGTCCTTAACCTCTGGCTTCTTCTTTGGTTTCTTCTTCAAAAATTGTAAATTTGATGTCGAAGTAGCGAATTGTAGTCATCACACCACCGATTTTATCCCCATGGACACAAAGTTACCCAGCTGAATTGACGATAAAGTTTTATCTGAGACTCTATCTACATCTTACAAAATAGAGTTAAACTATGGAGGGAGGTAGCTTCAAAATATAATTAGAAGGCAAGAAATGCGTATTTCATCAACCAATGTTACCATCACCAGTGTTTTAGTTGTGCTAACATCCATATTTTCCAGTCCTTCTGCACATTAGCAAACTACGCTAAAGTGCACCAAGAGAAAGAACTCGTAAGAACTTTCCAATTATTAAGACATTACACATTAAATAATAAGGTAGGTTAAAATCATAAAACACATAAAATCACTTACATTACCCTGGAAAACAACATGCACTAACAAGCCACACTATAAAGTAGTTAGTACACACATATAGTACAAATTAGATTAAACTACAATACTATCACCTGCACTATCCTCTTGGGTCTTAATCACGACACATACCTCAATGCTCCATTCCAAATGACAAAAGGACTACCACCATAGATTATTTTGGAGCTCACCAATAGCCTATTTGGTATTATCACTTCCTGTACAGTTTAACTAATAACCGGTAATTCATATTTCTCACTACCCCCAAAATAGGTCATACAATAGTGAACCATAAAATTTATATAATAAGTATAAAATAACATGATATGGTATGTAGACAACCTATAATTGTACATTATCCAAATCCTAATAAATTTTGTCCATCCTAACTCCATGCCCAAAGGCCCAGATATAAAATCTTATGTCCATCTATGTTACATTTATGCTCTCTAACTCAGGTCTATGATATTCAATTAACCTTAGATTACCATGATGTCAATCAACTTTAAGGAAAAAAAAATGAATTCTAACCTTTCCAATATCACAGATATGTTAATCTTTGAATATCCATGGGTTTGCACTCATGTATAACCCTTTTTCCTCTTTTGCATGGTTCAAAACACATGGAAGGAAACCCTAAGGGTTTTTAAATTCTTCCATGTAATTTATTTTAGATCAAGTAGAGAAAATAAATGAAACTCATAAAGTAGGTATTATGATCTGCATCATTTTCTTAGCGGCATGCACACCGATATAGCAGCACCACTATGGTATAATAAATCCTGCTATAGCTAGTTGGAGTCAGTCTGACACAACTTCTTTAAGTTTAAAATTAATACACTTTTCCCCACATAATTTTACTAATGAAATCTCAATAATATCTGCATTCTGTACTAATATAAAGATACTTTCTAGTAATGATAGATTTGATCATTACTCCTCTTGTCTTGAAAAGCCTCAATAGAGAGGTCAACTATAAAATATAATTTAGATAATAAATAAAAGTGAACGGGTAAGTAAGGTGAAACTTAAGTAACATTTAAAGTGCTTTCTTTCTAATTCAAATCTCATATTTCTCTTCACCTACTATCCATTTAGGGATGTTTGGGTGGTAAATTGGTATATGGTATAATGACTCATATCATTGTTACTAAAAATATCTACATTTTGATCTCTATGTTAGGATCAATTCTTTAGTGTGGAGGTTTATTATATATAAATTAAGGTCATACTACGCCTAGCACAAATTTAAGTTGAAAGTGTTCTTATCAATTAAATTCAGGCTAATTTTTAACTAGGATAAACTTCAAATGAGTACTCCTCCTAGAATATAAATAATTATGGATCCCAGTATTCACCAAATTGAATATATTTGAGTTTTCTTTCCAATTCCATTGACCGTTCATTAGTTCGCTTCCTAAGTAAAATGTTATAACCATTTTACTGAAGACTACTTTGCGGAAAAAACTAAGGCTGCTATAGTGGGACTCAGGCCACTATAGTGGGGTTATGACTGTATATAAGCTTATTTTGGATAAATTATAGTTCATAAACTCCAAAATATAAATCCTAGGCCCTAGAGGGGTGATTTTCTCATGATTAGGATGGAAATTCTTCGTTGAGGTAAGATTTTTATGGTCTTTTAACATTGATTAATTTGTTCTTCTTATAGAATCATTAGAATCGGGAATTATAGTGAAATTCTTGTTGGTTACAATCATAGATTCATTAAATTATAGAAAAGCCTATGGATATATGTCTTACCTTGAGTTATAAAGATGAGACCTTTAGCTTTAAACTCCATTAATGGAAATGGATTATGTATGATAGAACCAATTAGTTATTTAAACAATTCTAGGATAATCTTCTAGATTGTGAATAAGGGTAGAACTAGTGAATTTGAACTCCCAAATAATTTTTTTAAAGGGTATTTGATTAATTACTCTTATTATTGTTATTTATTAAATGATTCTACATTAAAAAATGTGAAGAAAAAAAAAGAACTACCATGCTATAGTTCACATGTTAGAGCAGCTTGGCTGCCAGATATTCTAGGTTTAATGTACAATAGATCTTTATTAAATCAAATGACTATAATACTATTTGACGGAAGATTTCATGTTAAGGCGTGTGGACACATTGAATGATTGATAATAATCAAAAAGTGAATATGAATTGAATCTAATTTTGATTAATTATTATTTTAAGGAAAATTCTTTGATGGTTTAATGGATTGTGTGTTAGTTGTGTTGATTCATGGGAATATATGTATGTTAGTGTCCGATTATGAGTCTATGATTTTGAAAACTAGTAATTAGTAATTATGGTGTTTTCTAAAATTGAAAGGTGTTGATGTAAACTAATTTTAGGAAAGCAAAATTAATAATGAATAGGTTAAAAATTTTGGTTATATTATTGGATTGTAATCATAGTTGAGCAATTAGGGGATTAAATAGCCTATGCTAAAGCTTTGTCATAATTTTTTGGTTATCAAGAATCAAATTAAAGCTAATTGAGCGGATTTAACTAAATGCTTTGTCATTGATTGCACGATATGCTAGTAAACATGAATACTTAATTTTGCTGGAGAAGCTAATAAACATGCTAATGATTTGTGAAAAATGTTGTTGAGTAGTGAAAGTATTGTATTAAAAGATAAGGATTCTATTGTAGCGCAAGTTGTGATATTTGTAAACTTACTTGATAATTACACTTGAACTAGTAGGTGATGGTTAAATGTAGTTGAAAACCGAACTTGATATTTGTGTGCATGTTAACTATTTTTTCTTATACTTGTTATAATGCATGTTTAAGAAAAGTGAATTTTTGAATTATATCCTATGTATAAATCACATGTAATAAGGTTATATTAAAGGTTTGTTGGTTGCACAACAGTGATTGTTTATTCTCATTGTGATTGTGATTGTTGTAAAATCTATTATTATTGTGGGATGAGCCAAAAAAGGACATCTTCATGGAACATATATTATTCTTATTATTATTGTGTGATGAGACAAAAAGAACATCATTAAGGATTATATATTATTATTATAGGATGAGTAGAAACAAAACATCTTTACGGGATATATGTTATTCTTATTCTTATTCTTATTGTAATGATCCAAATTGTCATTTTGCTGAAATAGGAGGTAAAACTTACACCTATAATATGTTTCTTTAATTTTTTAGAAATGAGCGCTAGTGTTTTGATGTTGTGATAATTAAAAAAAATTTGGTACTAATGTGATTTATATCAGCGGGATTTATGTAATAATTAGATAGCCAATGATTATAGGAGGGCATAGCAAATCTCAACACATAAAATAGAGTTATAGAACTTGGGTTTCGTAAAATGAGCAAAATAAAAGTGAGGTCCAAAAGTTCTACCTTGAACACCTATAGCAAAAGAGAAAATTGTTGCATTGGTACCACTGTATGGATGATGAAAACTGCAGCGGTGACCTCTGAAAAAGGAATGAACCACTACAGATGTTACACAAAGAAAAATTATAGTTTTTAAAAATAAAAAATATTTCATTCCCTCATTTTTTAAAAAATGCAATAGTTCTCTGTCGGGGGCAGCTTTTACAGAGTTTTGGAGTTTTTGATCTTTGGAGGTAAGTGATTAGATTCTACACTTGAATATACTTTTTCTAACCTTAGAAAATCTCCAAAAAAAGAATAATAGTTTTGAAGTTTAACCCTAGTTGTGAAAATTGATGAAAAGTAATGGAAATGTGTATAAATTTAACAGAAGATGATCCTAGGATGTTAGAAAATATTAATAGGACTAGAATTATGATTATTTATGATAATTCAAGTAGGATTCATGAAGTTTAAATGATAAAAAAATCCTAAGATGATGAAATAGGGTAAGTTAATGGCTAAAATCCATGGGTTATGATCCCTAATGATTAAGAGATAATGAATGGGTATATATTTTTATTGCTGAATAGATCAAGAATGAATCAAAGAATAATGAAAGGAAAAAAGTGTGGCTTCAATATGACTTTAAGCAAAGAATTTATGTAGGCTTTGATTTTGTTGTAGCACTTAGACTTTCTTAATTTTTGTACTTGTTTGTGAACTCAATAGATATGATTGTCTTTTAGCATGATTTATAACTTAATGTATGCATTGTATTTTATTTGTATTGTGATAATTTATTGAGATGATAGGTTGGATACTATGCCAGTATGAATATGATATGTTGTGATGATGGGTCAGGTACCGCGCTGGCATGAATATGATGTATTGTGATAATGACTCAAGCACTACGACTATACAATGAAATATTCATGATAAGGTTGATAAGGGTAAGAAATGATGCACACATCAAGCATAAATGCACTCATGTATATAAATTAAGTATCTTCTTATGATTATACATGTTGATGAGTTATTGATGAAACTGATTAAGTGTAAAAGTGTGTGGAAGAAAACTTGTGAGTTGTGATTATATTATGATATATGATACATTTATTTGAATGATATCATTGGTCATGAATTCTTTTATGATTGTTTTTATTCTTGTTTGTTTTGCTCACTTGTACATTATTGATTTAGTCGATCTATGATTCTTACAAATACTTGTTGATGTACTGATGCTACCTGTACTCTTCTTTTTATTAAGTGCAAGACATATTTTAGTGATTGATACGTGACCTCAGCTCTAGTTAGCTATCTAGAACCGATTTTAAGGGTGAGCACCATGACTGGGCATCCTTCAAATCTTCTTATTAATGTTGACGTTCCTTATTTTGGTACTAAAAAGATTTCCTACTATTTGTGTTGTCGGATATTCAACTTTATTTTAGACTTAGTTTATACTTAGTTGTTCTTCTACCATTCATTTTATGTTAGGTCCTGGAAATTTTTGTATTCTATTCGTTTTATGAATGTTAATGTCATTGACAATTATTCTTTATTAAATGAAAATCTCGTGAAATTGTTTAAAACACGAGGATCATTATATAATGAATGTGAAAGTAACACTCGGGTTTGTAAGGGTGAGGTTAGTGTGGTTATCTTGTCATAGATTAGGGGGTGCCACTAATGAAATTTTGGGTCATGACAATTATTTTGGGATGAGTCGATATGGAATCTTCACAAAATTATTATTATTATTGTAAAATGAGCTGGTAATAGACATCATTAAGAAATTGGGTGATATAAAATTGAAATTCACTAGATGTCTAGAATTTTAATACACGGACAAAGCTCGTCCTATGAAGGTCATGTCTAGTGGATGATCATAAGACCCTTAGCATATGTATACAATGATTGGCGAGTTCAACGATTCCTTGAATGGATCAAATTTATTTATTGATTTATTTATATTTAATTTGTTGAGTGAATCGATTTAATATTATTGATTTATTTCTATTTGATTCTTTGATAGGATCGAGATTATGATATTTGGGATATTGTATGGCCTAATTAATTGTAATGATACATGGTGCTCCTTGTGATAATCATTACTGATATAATTTAGTTGAGTTCCTTTAGTGAACTACTAAATTGATATTCCAACTTGCTATTTCAACTTGAATTTCTAATGTGGACTAATTTACTTAGATTATAATTATTCTTTTCATGATGAAAATTGTAATCTTGATACTTGACAAGAATTCATGAAATAAAGAACAACTAGTGTTAGTTGTAAAATAGCCTTGTGTGTTGACTTTTAGTTCGGTGTATATTTCCGTAAGTGCAGACATTGTTATTAACTATTTGAATTATATGTCATGATTTTTTCTATAATATTTTAAGTGGAGATGATACTAATGATTTTATTTGATAATGCTAAATTGAACCATTATTGTGTAAACGATATGTACTGATGCTACACTTGAAATACTCTTTTTGGGGTATATTATAATTGCAAGATCAATTGATATTTCTCAGATGACGTGGATAGTGATATCTAAAATAGCTTCTAATTATTTCATTCCTACAGTGGGTGCTGTATCTTTTGTGTTATTGTTACTTATAAGAAGTTCTTGTACATTGTCTAGACTAGGTTCTTGGGAAAGTATTTTCAATTATGATGTAATTGTAAAAAATTGTATCGTTTATTAGATTTGAGTTTCTTAACAAAATTGTGTAAACATCTGCATGTATTTTGAAATGAGTGGTAAGAGTTCTCCTCTAGTTGAATTAGAGTAGGTGTTTTTATGGTAAAAGTTTTGCTCTAGGTCAATTAAAGTAGGTGTTTTATGATTCGATTAATTGGGTCATGACAGTATTACTTTATCAAGAGTTACATAAAAAATTATTTCTGATTCATGTACCTACATTCATTAATCTAATCTTTTTGTGAATATATATAAGCTTAATTTTATTAGTATTTATGGTTGAATTCTTAAAGATCTATATGCCCTTTCCCGTCAAAACACTAATGATGTGAATTCTCTATTCCTTCCTTTCAATTTTTTGGTCACTTTGAAAATATTACGTAACCATTATATGATCTTAATGTTCTAAACATTCAATCTACTTTTTCCTTTTTAGTTTAGAACTTTACTATGGCTTTTTTTTTTTTCAAATTATTTTCCTTTGTAGGGCTACCTGTGATAAATGAAGCTAAGAAGGGATGATTGTACAAACAATTGTGTAGTTTTTTAGTATAATCATATAATATTATATTGATAAATTTTTGCAAAATTAAGAACTGTTTGATTATTTTCTTTTATTTTACATCTTTTTTTTATAACAATATATTTCTTCATTGTTGCTATATATTTTTTTGGAAAGTACCTTAATCTTATGTGTTTTGTTTTTCTTTTGTAGTTCTGTTATGTGTATATATGATCTTACTTTTGCACTTATGCAGTGATGATTATAATAAGATTCAATCATATTTTATGGATTCATATAAGGACAATGACAAGAGCTATACAATTTCTTATGAGGTGCTAGGACTGGGAAATAAGGACATGAAAACCACAATTCACAGGTTCACAAGGAAAAGTAGATGACCAACAATGAGATGATGACTTGTGGCGATTAACCAGTTATAAATAAAATACCAAAACAATATTCTATTTTCTGAAGATGCCAAGGTTGAGATAAATGATGCTTAAGGATGTTAAGTGTATGATAGATGATTAAAAATAATAATTTCACAATAAAATAGAAGATTATGTTATTCTTTCTTTGGTATGGGGTATTAATTAGTCTATTAGAATGATGTCTAAGTGATCTTATATATATGGTGAGATAACTTATTGCTAGGTTCAATATCAAAGTGTGAATGGAAAATGAAGGGACCAAGTGGAGGAAAAGAATTAAGATAACATAAAAAATGGGAAGTGTACTCAAAAGTGGAAAGTATATTAATTCTCCCACATTGGAGGGAGAAGAAAACTTTCAAGTATTTATATTATAAAACACTCACTCCACATGGTAAGTGAGGCAAGAACCAAAAGGTTCCTTGCACCATCGTTGTCGTCGCTTGCTCTGCTCGGCTTCAGATTTAGAATTGGATGACGGTCTTACCATCTCTTTTTCTAGACCCTCCTCGGATGTTGTTATTATCTGCTCTTTGTCTAGACCCTCCTCTAACCTCTTAAGAAGAGATAGTTGAGCCGCCTCAGTGATTAAGTATAAAGGATAATAAGTATCTTTCTTTTCTTTTCAAGATATATGAAGAGCCAAGCCTACCAGTGTTCTGTTTGGATTTTCATTAAGGATAGACTTAAGATTGAAAGTATTGCAATAGATGAATAGCATCTTCAAGGGATTGATGGATTTTTCAGGAAAGGCCTGGCCCCTAGAAGATGAGGACTTTTTCGAGTTCCCTCAAGCTAGTTTTTCCTTTGCTATTGGTCCCGGTGAGCCAATACATATGGAGAAGTTTACATTCAATTCCAAGGGACCAAAAGAGTGAGAAAAAGGGGGCAAGTGTACATTAGTCCATGTTCAACAAACAAGGTATAATCTCTCTCAGTAAAGAGAGTTGTAGGATTCGTAAAATGGGGGAGAAGAGAATCTCAAAGTATGATGGGTTGTAAAACCCCAAAAATCTATCGCAAGACATCACACGGAGCTTGGAACCACAAGTGATCCCAAGCTAACCCATGAACTGGCATACTGTTAAGCAACTGAATTATCACATAATAAATAACTATTCTGCTGTGCGAAAACATAGTCACACTAAAGATCTAAAATAGATACAATACTGATGAAGCTTTACAATCTGATCAATCTGAAGGATGAAACTGAGATTTACATAACTGACTCTGGCTGACATCTATAAAGTCTCTACTATACTGACTATAGATAGTTGGAACATTCCTTCAACTACCACTAATTAATACACATGGAAAATAAATAAACTGTACATGAACCAAACTGTCTGGAGTTCCCGAAGTAGGAGAACTTATCACCTGCTAGCTAGAATCTGCAACTTCCTGATCATGATGTGCAGTCTACAACTAGTAACTACATTATGAGAAATGTAGCCACACAGACGTATCTACGGATCAATAATTCTGGAATGTATTAAGTATGCAGGGGTGAGCGCAATAAGTAAAATTGATTTCATACATAATCATAAAACATACATGCTATGTGTAAGTAGACTCAACAAAAGGCTAGAATAAACTAAAAAAAATGAAATATCTCAAAGAATGAGTAACAAACATTCTCTAATAAGATGGTGAATCTCTACACTTAGGTTCTATAAAACTTACTTTAATGATATAAGTATAACTAAAGCTGGGATATGATAACACATAGATAATGTATGAATACTGGATATATAAAACTGGACTGTACTTAGTTTGAATAACTGGACTAAAATTGTAGAGTATTATGCATATGAGAAAAGGACTGACTGAGTAACATGAGGTAAATGAGCATGAATTTGTGAAGATTGTATTATCTAAGAATGCAATACCAAACGTATAAAATGATTCTAAAATAGTCTGTAAACTGAGGCACTGAAATATTGATAGCTGAATAACTGATCACTATATGGTATGGTCAAGCAAACCTGAAACTAAACTGAGTTGTTGATCTGATTACTAGACTGCAACTATGACTAAGATTGTAACTAAGACTATTACTGAGACTCATAATGGAATTGAATAATGAGTTCTTATAATTGAGTGACTGATATCTAGGATTACTGATAACTATATTACTTATAACTAGTTTACTGATGACTGATATACTATTAACTGAGCGACTATTTCTCACTGTCATGATCTTTTAAAACTAGCTGAGTTTTATACTAAGTTGTGTGACTGTATTTGATAGTCCTGATCTTTTAGAACTAGTTGAGTTCCATACTGAGCTAAGTGACTATATCTGACAGTCCTAAATCTGTAGAACTGAATGAACATTATTCTAAGACTGAATCTGAAACTAAAATAGTGAGAGGTAATCATCTAACCGACATGCCCATTTCTAAAAATATTGAGGTCTAACATGTAACCCCACTTGGAAGGGTGTTAGTATCGTGCCATGGGTAAAGACAATGAAAAGCTACCCACGTCTGGTAGGCGCCCTGAATGAGAATGGTGGGACCCTCATCTATCAGGTTAAGCCACCTCATCAACCCTCAACTGGTAGGATTAATGTCTCAACCTATGTTGGCTACGTAGTTCTTGAGCAAAAGGATTACTTCTGACAATCACACCCTCTACTGGCAGGTGAGTCCCCACCCTTGGGTTTACTCAATATTGAATCCTACTCACAACTGGTTAGACACTGAATTGAGTTCTGTAGTCGTATTAGGTTGGACTAAACCATTAATGTTTGTACTATATAACTGAACTAAACTAATTTCATTGAGTTTCGTTGACAGACGGAAATATCTGTTAACTGACTGAATACTATAGAGCTCTGAACTGAATATTGAATACTATAGAGGTTTGAACTAAATACTGAATATTGCTGAGGTCTAACCTGAATATTGAATACTACTAAGGTTTGCAGTAATACTTAATACTATAGAGGTTAGAACTGAATACTGAACTGAACTGGACTGATACTTAGATTATTGAGATTTTCCTGAGGGCTATAACTGATTGAGTTCTACTGAGTTCTGTAACTGACTGAGAATACAATTGATTATGACATGACTGAAACTATTCTGTAACTGACATTGGCTCTAGGTAAGCAGCTAAATTGTCGGGTATTAAATACCCCAGGACTCGATAGCATGAAAGGTAAATATCGCATAAACATAACACGCATAACCATGTTCACTTGTTCATAACTCATTCTTAGAGATATCTTATCAAACACTTGTATGATATAACTTGCACATAAGCTAGCATGACATGATTTTTCCCATTTAATTCACACGGGCATTCTATCAAGCACATGAGATTAATACTTGGACATGGAAATATCTTATGTATGGGAGCCTAACATGGTTAATTAACCAAAGTCATGGATTGGGAGAAACTTAGATGATATTCACTTGAAATAAGACACGGACATTTCGTCACAACATGTAAGGATCAAACATGTGGAAGGCGAGATTTTAAAGCATGGAAAATATTTCTAACTATCTTAAATATGGTATCTACCAAGGAATCGAACTAAAACTCTAAGGACATGATATGTAAGCCTTTGTTCAAAATCATTCTTGTAGGAATTTCATCAAACACTTGTAATTAATGGTTTAGGCTAAGCATGAGTATAGTTAAAAATAGTAGTAATAACATGATTCCACCTCTAAAATCACCAATTAGGGTATAAATTAAGCAAACAATACCATTCAAACATGTGAGGTTTAATATCACCCACAATTTCATGGAAACATGATATAAGCTTGAGATTCATGTAAATTTATAAATAAAATTTATGGGAACATGTAAAGATTATAACTTTAAACTTGAAATTTGAGTTTTGGGCTCCATGGGTGAAAGAAGATCCATGAATAAACTCCCACATACCTTAAAGCTTAAATATTGAAGGAGAAATACAATCTTGAAAGCATTCTTGAATTAGGAAACTTGATTATTGATTCTTTTGTTGAAGAAAATTTCATGGAGTTCTTGGTGTTCTTGAGGAGGCTAGGGTTTTGTTGGAGAGAAAAAGATGATTAATAATGTATCTAATGTTTTTAGGGATAAAATTAGGTGTTAGGGGCATATTTGGGTGAGGGGAATCGACCAAAGTGTCCCTAGACCTTTTAGGATTTGAATTATAATGTAAAACAACTTTGTATCCTAGTCAGTTTTTCATGTTGGGTAGAATCGACGCGATGCATCGAGATCACATCGGT
Organism: Capsicum annuum; assembly: GCF_002878395.1. Taxonomy (NCBI): domain Eukaryota; kingdom Viridiplantae; phylum Streptophyta; class Magnoliopsida; order Solanales; family Solanaceae; genus Capsicum; species Capsicum annuum. Next base: position 233,172 of record NW_025857520.1, read on the forward strand.
TTACTACCTCACATGAAATATGCCATTACGTTTTATTCGGTTATTAGATTTTAGAAAAATTAGTATCATTGGAAAGCTAATTCAATTATCTACAATTTGGTAGGTATTGAGCTATAAAATTCCATATATATAAAATATCATACATATTTAAAGTAAACCCTCATAGAATCGAATCTCAAATTTTGGATGTATGAAATGATCTTAGCTCAACTTGGCTCCAAGTGATTCTTATGAAAATTTTTAATGTCAAAAGCAAATAAAACATGAGGATAAATATTTTGAAACTTGTATTCACACGGGAATCACTTGGATTATAGCTTATACACGTAAGAATGATGGTTTATAGACTAGCCCAAACATATGGGATATTACATCATCTCCCCTTTGGGAATATTTATCCTCGAATGAGACTGGTTATACTGAGATTACTATATGAAGGTAACTGAAATCATATTCTAAACATGCATGATTGAAAACATGATTCCATAACTGATTCTAAAACATGATATATGACCTGAATATCATGAATTGAACTGATTTTGTGAATACTTGCACTGACATAAGAATGATTATAAGGCTAAGATAGAAATGAGAGAGTCAACTGATGAGTAACCATTACTTCAATATGGATCTTGTTTCTCAAGGAAGAGATAAAACATTCAAGACATGAATACTCGGGGTATTGCATTTCCCCTTAGGATACTTCATCCTTCGAATAATACTGATTTGGCTAAAATACTAAAGAAAGACTGAGATGATGCACATGAAACTTACAGACTGAAACATAACTGAATATTTGGGATCTAAAACTGATGCATAATACAGGAACTGAACTACATTTATGACTTACATGGTCATGAATAAATTACCTCATAAATAGGAAAGATGGAAAACCACAGGAACTTGTCTGTCTGACTGCTAGACTAGATTGCTGGCTATACAGACTGAATTATACTAAAATCTTATATTCAACTATACATTCCACTTGTACACCAACATGACATTCAAGCCTATCTTCATAACCACACATGAACTTGTAGTAAAAAACCACAAAAACATCTTTCTTATTTTCTCTAAACCTCTATCCCTAAAAATTTTATACACTAGCCTAAGAAACACAAATAGAATTTTAACTAATCATGACATAAGGAGAGGTTATTGAAAGTTTGAACATGAGGACCTGAAGCATAAAGGAATAACTTTGACAATCAACTGAGGCCTAATGAATAAAGTATCAATGATAGGAATTTATCAGAAAGGTCTGAACTGAGGAAACACATGACATAAACTAAATTTTGTCGATCATTATAAGAGAAGCATGAGTATCTAGATCTGATTATACTGTAAAACATAAGTAAGTGAATCATGAGATACATGACCTGAGTTTGGAGTTCATGATTTCAGGGAACATGATTTATACTGCTGAGTGAACTAGAACTTCTCATACTAGAAATTGAAAGCGTACATGATTTTTCTATAAAGTGCATGAATATGAGCTGTGATGATAAAGCTGACATGTTAGGCATGAGTAGATATCGTGATGGCTGAAAAATTTGAACTGAGATAAGAATAGGTTGGGAATCATTCCCCCCTTACTGCTTTTCTGCACCCACTGGCACTACTAACAGAATCTGAGGGCCTGACTTGGTTACTTGTTCTATCATCTCCCCCTTAGCTTTAAGCCATTATCTCAAGTATGTGGCCACTTTACTAAACTCTAAACTGAACTACAATCACTTTACCCTAGAATATAGGGTATAATAATACACATGAATGATAAAATCATCCACAACATCATACTTAATCTCGATTCAACAAACTTAAATCCTTGCATACACTGTTCAAGCCAACTGATTCACCTTTCGTACAACTAGACCCTTGAATAAATAATCTGCTCAATCTAAATAACACCATCCCAACTCTACTACTGCTAAACACCTAGGTTCATGATTCTAATTCTAGATCACATACTTAAAAAAAGATCCTGAGAAAAAATCTGAAAGCACATTTGACTTTGACTTAATGAATGATTTTCATGAACAGGAATGAAATATTTCAAAATTTAGGGCATAAGGGCACTGATGGGATACTTTTAGAGCTAATATGTAATCCCATAACTGTTTTTAGGGACAGGCTAAGGAAATACTATCTTTAAGGACTTAAGCTTTACTGTTTTTGTCACCTCAAAACTAAGGCAGAGTTAGCAGGAATAGAGAAAGATGAGGATCTGCATAAATTTCTTAGATAATACATCTACTGCACGATCTGAGACTTAAAAGAAGGGAAATATTTCCTAAATGCTTTCTAGCCTGTTAAATAAAAGTATAGACGTCTCTGTACCATTCTCCAAGACTCTGCTAGACATGGATTCATAGACACCCTAGGACACTTTAACTCTGTGCTGTGATACCAAGTTTGTAACGCCCCAAAAATCTATCCTGAGATGTCAAATGGTGCTTGGAACAACAAGTGATCCCAAGTTAACCCATGAACTGGTATACTGTTAAGAAACCAAATTATCACATAATAAATAAATGTTCTGCTTTGTGGAAACATAGTCATTCTAAAGATCTAAAATAGATACAATACTGATAAAGCTTTACAATCTGATAAATTTGATGGATGAAACTAAGATTTACATAACTAACTCTGACTGACACCTATGAAGCTTCTACTACACTGACTATAGATAGTTGGGATATGCCTCTAACTACCACTAATCAATATACAAGAAAAATAAATAAATTATACATGAACTAAACTGTCTGGAGTTTCCAAAGTAGGAGAACTCATCACCTATTAGCTAAAATAAACAACTGTCTAATCATGATATGCCGGCTATAACTGGTACCAACATTATGAAGACTATAGCCACACAGGCATATTTGTGGATCAGTACTTCTGGAATCTACTGAGTATGCAGGTGTGAATGTAATAAGCAAAACTAATTTCATACATAATTGTAAAACATGCATGCTAAGTGTAAGTAGACTCACCAATATGTTGGAATAAACTAAAAAACTAAAATATCTCAAAGGATGAGTGACAAACATTCTCTGATAAAATGGTGAATCTCTACACTTAGGTTCTGTAAAACTTACTTTAATGATATAAGTATTACTAAAGTTGGATATGATAACACATATATACTGTATGAATACTGGTTATGTGAAACTGGACTGTACTTAGTCTGTATAACTATACTAAAACTGTAGAGTATGATGTATATGAGAAAGGGACTGACTGAGTAACATGAGGTAACTGAGCATGAATTCATAAAGATTGTATTATTTGAGAATGCAAGAACAAGTGTATAACATGATTTTGAAATAGTCCGTAAACTGAGGTACTGAAATATTGATAGTTGAATAACTGATAACTATACGCTATGGTCAAGCAAACCTGAAACTGAACTGAGTTGTTGATCTGATTACTAGATTGAGACTATAACTAATATTGTAACTAAGAATATAACTGAGACTCATGCTAGAACTGAATACTTTGTTCTAATAACTGAGTGATTGATATCTAGGATTACAGATAACTAGGTTATTGGTGACTATTATACTATTAACTGAGTGACTATTTCTGACAGTCATGATCTTGTGAAACTAGCAGAGTTTTATACTAAGCTGAGTAACTATATCTGACAATCTTAATCTTCTGGAACTAGTTGAGTTCCACACTGAGCTAAGTGACTGTATCTAACTGTCCAAAATTTGTAGAACTGAATGAGTTCTATTCTGAGATTGAATCTAAAACTAAAACTATGGGAGGTAATCATCTAACCGACATGCCCATTTCTAAAAAGATTAGGGTCCAACCTATAAACCTAGTTGGAAGGGTGTCAGTACCGTGCCATGGATTAAGACACTAAAAATCTACTCTCATATGGTAGGTGCCCTAAACAAAAATAGTGGGACCCTCATCTATCTGGTTAAGACTCCTTATCAACCCTCAACTAGTAAGTTTGATGTCTCAACCTACACTAGCAACTTAGTTCTTGAACATAAGAACTGCTTCTAAGGATCACACCTTATACTGGCAGGTGAGTCCCTACCCTTGGATTCACTCGATGCTGAATCCTACTCCCAACTGAGTAGACACTGAATTAAGTTTTCTTGTTGTACTAGGATGGACTGAACTATTACTATTTGTACTATTTAACTGACTGAACTGAGTTCACTAAGTTTCATTGACTAACAAAAATATCGGTTAACTAACTAAATACTACAGAGGTCTGAACTGAATACTGAAAACTATCGAGGTCTTAACTGAATACTGAATACTACTGAGGTCTGAACTGAATACTGAACTGAAATGGTTTAATACTTAGATTACTGAGATTTTCCTAAGGTCTGTAACTGAATGAAAATACAATTGATCATAACATGACTAAAACTATTCTATAGCTGACACTGGCTATAGGTAAGTAGCTAAATTATCGAGTATTAAATACCCCCAGGACTCGATAGCATGAAAGGTAAATATCGCATAAACATGAAATACATAATCATGTGCACTTGTTCATAACTCATCCATAAAGATATCTTATCAAACACTTGTATGATATAACTTGCACATAAGCTAGCATGACATGATTTTCCCCATTTAATTCACATGGGCATTCTATCAAGTACATGAGATTAATACTTGGACATGGAAATATTTTAAACATAGGAGCCAAACATGGTTACCTAACCAAAGTCGTGGATTGAGGGAAATTTACATGATATTCACTTAAAATGAGACATGGGCATTTCATCACAACATGTAAGGATCAAACATGTGGAAGGCGTGACTTTAAAGCATGGAAAATATTTATAATTATCTTAAATATGGGATCCACCAAGGAATCAAACTAAAAATCCAAGGACATGATATGTAAGCCTTTGTTCAAAATCATTCTTGTAGGCATTTCATCAAACACTTGTAATTCATGTTTAGGCTAAGCATGAGAATAGTTAAAAGTAGTAGTAATAGCATGATTCAACCTCTAAAATCACCAATTAGGGTATAAATTTAGTAAACAATACCATTCAAACATGTGAGATTTAATATCACCCATAATTTCATGGAAACATGATATAAGCTTGAGATTCATGAAAATATATAAACGAAATTCATGAAAGCATGTAAAGATTATAACTTTAAACTTGAAATTTTAGTTTTGTGCTCCATGGGTGAAAGAGGACACATGGATCAACTCCCACATACCTTAAAGCTTTAATCTTGAGGAGAAAGATATTCTTGAAAGTATTCTTGAATTAGAAAACTTGATTCTTGATTCTTTTCTTGAAGAAAATTTCTTGGAGTTCTTGGTGTTCTTGAGGAGGCTAGGGTTTTGTTGGGGAGAAAATGATGATTAATAGTGTATCTAATATTTTTTGGGCTGAAATTAGGTGTTAAATGTGTATTTGGATGAGGGGAATTGACCAAAGTGTCCCTAGAACTTTTAGAAACTGAATTAGCATGTAAAACATCTTTGGATCTGCGTTAGTTTTTCGTGTTGGGGCGCAATCAACGTGATGCAGCGAGATCGCGTCGGCTTACTACCTCACATGAAAAATGCCTTAACTTTCAACTCGGTTATCAGATTTTAGCAAAATTGGTATCATTGGAAAGATAATTCAATTATCTACAATTTGGTTATTCTTGAGCTGTAAAATTCCATGTTTATAAAAAGTTATACATGTTTAAATTAGACCATTGTAGAGTAAAATATCAAATTTTGGACAAATCAAATGATCTTTGCTCAACTTGGCTCTAAGTGATTCCTATGAACATTTTTAATCTCAAAAGCAAATCAAACATTAGGATAAATATTTTGAAACTTCAATTCACATGGGAATCACTTAGATTATAGCTTATACACATAAGAATAATGGTCCATAGACTAGCCCAAAAATTTAGGGTATTACAAGGGGCAAAGGATATTGCATTTTGACCGTTGCCTACTTGCTGATAGAAAAAATGGAATGACCAACTTATTCCTAGACATGATTCACAAAAAACAACAACCAACATCATATTCTTGCTTGGTCACTTTCGTGATAAGGACTCATGACTATGGCGGGGTGGTAAGGTCAATGGTGTGATATGAAAGACGTCCAGATCTAAAGGCTATCTTGAGCAATTGCAATAATCGGTTGCATTGATATTTCTTGTATAGTAGATGCTATCATACATACAATCATACTCAATTCGATGGAATTATTAGATCTTAAAGGGGATCTTCCATAATTTTGCACATGAGGGGTTATTTATTGGTTGAAAAATCTACGTATAATAATAATGTTATGAAGTTATTGTATCATTATAAAAGGGATAAAAAGATCATTAATAATACAATTGATATCTCAAATGAAGAATTACTTGATTTATAGAAGAAGATTGAAGATATACCTAGTCAATTAGATGAATGTAGTATATTTAATTAAATTCCTAACTTAATCAAACTATTGATAAGAAAGGATAACCTAGCTCGCTTCATCGGTTGAGAAAGTATGAGAGGGCGTCCTTCAAGCTCTTTTCTTCATTTATAAAAATTCTTTCATCTATTCTTGAAAGCCTTTTCAATTGGCTCATTCTTCTCTTCTAGTTTTTAAAAAGGCCTCACAAATTTCTCAATACTTCCAACCATAAAGAAATCGGTAGTAGTTAGACTTAACATTGATTGAAGCAGCTGGTCGAATTTGCCCAACTCAACTAAGAAGAACCGAACCTGACAGACACATCTTTTTCTTTTTAGGAGGGTACTTTAAGTAGTGGGTACCTCGTAGGACCTCTACCCGCCTACTCGGGTCTTGTATAGATATGCAAGAAGTCAAATCTTTGTGGAATAACTTCAATAAGAAGAAAAACAAGGCGTTAAGAGACCCTTCTGGCCCAACTATAGACACTCTAAGATCTTTTTTCAAATTTGTTTCAGGTTAATAATTACTGTCCTCTTACTTCAAAGGGATAAACCATTATTAGACCGTAGACGCCTGTGGAAGAAAAAGTAACAAAGAAGCTTCATAGTAAGTAGTAGTATTTTAGAATCCTCACCCAAAGCAAGAAAATGGATGCTCAAAATCAAAGACTCAAAATGAACATTCTTTCGTAGATAACAGAATAAAAAAAGAAATCGCAGAGAGGACTTCCAGGATGAGAATGAGAATGTAGGGATTGTTTTCTTTGGTAGTGATACTGCTATTAAAGAAGGAGATCTTGTCAAGCGCACTGGATCTCAAATGAGTAAATTGGATCATTAAATATTTATAAGGAGGTAGCATATTCATTGTTGTTACTATGATAAAGTACCAGTTTGATCCTTATAAGGTCAAAATAGGAGAGCACTGATCTTGGGGTAGGCTTAATACTTAGATGCTTTCAGTAGTTATTTGCTCCACACTTGGCTACCCAGCATGTACCATAGGCATGATAATTGGTACTCCATAGGTAGAACCTAATCTCGATAAAAAATGGAAAAGAAAGTACATCCTTAACGGCCTCTATTCCCAACGTCAATGGTTTCAAGATCATATACTCTGCCTCTTTCTTGAAAAGATCAGAGAAAGACATTGTGCTCTAGCCTAGCTAGCTAAGGCACTTTTGGAAGGAAAAGAGTATGCCAATGTGGTCAGAATCCCTGTGATGGTTCAAAAGTCATTTCAATATGAAATAGCTGGACAATCAGAATAGAAGTCCTATTTTCACCTTTCTTAAATTCTCTTTCCATGGTAACTCATCATAGTCTATTCAGGATTGATCTTTCTTATCTGAGAGTCCCAATGGATGAAAGGGCTTACCTTGGCACTCCTAATGTTTGCCTTTTCTTAGTCGTTATAGGAAAGAAATATAGATATATTTCTAGATCAATCCCTTTCCCAAGATAACGTTTGTGGTACGTCAAGATCCGTTAACATCAGTTAATACTAGTCTGAGAGAACTAATAGATAGGGGGCCAAAAATCTTCTCCATTAGGGTTGCCACAATAAAATATACCGAAGAAGGGGAACTTCTAACAAAAACATAATAAGATGGGGCTCTTATTCCAAACATCTCCTTCTCTACCTTCAATCCTACCTTTGAGGAAGAGGCCTCTAAGATGGGGAGGAATAGTGTGGGAAGGAAGCGAGACTAATACAAATGAATGGATAACTCTTTGAGGAGAGTGAGGGAAAGGCTGCATATTTATGCACAGACTAAGCTATTATCAGAATATGGTGACTTCCCAAGTCTGTTGAGCATCTTCCAAAATAAGAGGTTGATCATTCAATATTTATTTGTCATATCGAAAGTGGATTTAACTTTCCCTCTTTTCAATCTATATCAGATCTTGTGCCCCATGGAAGGAGAGAGATAGGGAGTGCCTCACAGATCCAAATCACCAAAGAGTGAGTTAATGTGAAAGCTGGCTCATTCTTCCATTCCCCAAACCCATTGTAGCTTTAAGAGAGCTCTAGTAACCAATTTATGTAAAATCTTTGTAATTCATTTTCTCTTCCTTCCTAGGTATATTCCTACCCTACCTATCAAAAAGAAAAAAAAGTTAGTAAAGTGTTCACTTGTTTTTTCACCTAGTTTCATTCGATTTGTTATGGATTGGATGATGGGAAAAACATAAATTCTACTCCCCGTCCTCCTTTTATATAAAATGGAGAGATAAATTGATATATTTATTGAATCCATTGGGACTGATAGGGTATAATATTTGTCATTCTCTTTCACCAAAAGTGCCGTCCAACTAGGCCATTCGTTCTAAGTTCTGGGTTGGATCGACCACATCCTGCTCAATTAAATAATGGAGAACCCCCTACTCTAAAGTAGAAAAAACAAAGAAAATAGGGACCAAGATTTGTAGTAATCTAACTCCTACCCAGTTAAGAAGGAAATCTGACTCACTCTCTTAACCATTAGAGGGATAATTAAGAAAGTGTTGAGACCCAGGGAACTTCAAAGAGAGAATGGGGATAACTGACTATTACTAGAAAGAGGGGGAATTAGTGAATCTAATTTTTAGTTTCCATAGTTGGTAGAAGAAGTATCATTCACCCACACTTCATTCAGGGTGATTCGAATCAGGGGAGGACATTTGTAATGCATTGTATGTCCCATAATAGGTCCTATTCTTCTACTGAAACTCAAAAATCTGATTTTCAATATTTGAATAGATGAAGTAAAGACATGTTCTTCTTATATGTAATTTAGAGTCGCTTTTAACTGTGTTGGATCAACTACTTTAATTATAGCATTCTAGTTGCAAGTTGCTCGAGCAGTGGGTTAAAGCGTAGAGCTAATTAAAGTATAGTACTTACTGTAAGAAGAAAAACATGAACTCATTGTCAATCACTTGCAGTGATAATATGGTATTCTCTTCCACACAACCATTTTTCCTGATGAAATTTCTAGTGTACTCTAGTATAGGTGAGTTAATAAGACTTCTTGATAGATCACGTTCGTGGAAATTATTCTCTTACTTATTTATTCAATTATTTTTCCACTTTATTGACTTCTACCTTTTGGTTGGAAAACCTATTAGTCTTGGTCTTTAGTTTAGAGAAAAAAATAAGAGAGCCAAGAGAATTTTGATGTAGTAGTGAGAAGCTAAGTTCTGTTTTTAGCTACTGCTGATCCCGTAGAGACTGGTGTCAAGATTCCGACTCAATAGATCTATCTAGTCTGAAAGAAAATGAGTTTTCTCTCTTTCTCTCACTCAATAGATCTATCTAGTCTGATATGACATAATACAATATGAGATGATGGGATACATGTATAATACATCTTACATTCTCAATATTAAGCTTAGGAGTTTCCTGATGTAAGCTCCTGAGGTACGGGTAAAGTGAAGTTCCAACATTCCTCATAACACCGATGAACAAAGGCCGTAACTATAATGTTGATAAGAAAAAACATAGATCTAGGCAGCAAAAGGGAGTAGTAAAGGGGAAACTCGTTAGGAGAGAAGACCAGGATTTCTTAATTCTTCTAAAGACCAGTAGCATACCTGGATTTACCTTCCATCCTTCTATACTATAGTTTGGTAGAGGAACTGTCCAACTTTTCGAGGGCTGCGACAAAGGTCCCGAACCTGTCAACCATAAAAAAAGATTTTGTCCTTCAAAGATAAATCTAATAACTTTGTTACCACTCTCTTGGAGAATAGTATAAAGGCTAAATCATTAAACCTGACGGATGCTCGCTTTTTGACATCTGGTTATTAAGAAGAAACATCCCATGTATGAAAATTTTTTTAGATGAAGGTAGAACTGCAAGGATCCAACCCTCTTCACACTCATTACTCAACATAGGGCCACTGAGACTTATAATCTAGGACCGACAAACCAAAAAATGGCTATTTCTATCGATACCATATTAAACCAAAAGCAACTGAACTCAAGGTCCACCTCTAAGAGTAAGACATTGTATTATGTCTATGTAGCAATTAGATAGAGACTTTCTCATATTTGTAGAGGTAGCTCAGCTATTGGCCTCTACCCTTAAGAGAGAAAAACTTAGAATCCTTTAATCAAAAAGACTTACTATCCTCAAATACATTTTAGAGGTCTTTGATACAATTCAATCAACCCGTTTTGATGGATACTAATAAAATAAGTCTAGAAACCAAAAACTAGAAGATTCCTGAATCTCTTGACTTCACCACTAAGGGATTTACTAATAGTACATATGGGATTGAGGGGTCTGTGGCTGACTAATATTGCCCATCACCATTTAGCTAGATCATGATGTTCATATCAATCTATTATGTGTCTCTCTCGCAGGCCTTGGACATGTCGTCACTTATTCCTTTCATAAATTTTGAGTTAACAGAGAGTAATGACAAAATAAAATTACTTCAACTTAGAGGTAGAGAATTACTAAACTTGCTTCCTTTCTTGCTTTCATGAAGCAAACCTTAACAAACATCCCTTTTATTTTCATAGATGAAAAATCCAGTGAATCAATTTAATTAGATGTCGTCCACCTAGATGCGATGCTTATCCCTCTAATCTAACCCTACCTCATTATCCCAAGCCTGCTGTCATAATAAGAGAATAAGGGATCCAGGAGGTAATAGGCAATAATTGGGGAAATTAGGAGAAATTTGACATCCTATCTTATCTTATATTGATTTTTCTCTTTTTGTCTTTGTGTTCCATCTTTAGGAGATCAAAGACTTAACCTGCTGGCCTGAAAAGTGAGTCTAATTGATAACATCAAATATAGAAGAATGAGGTTGTCGAGAACTGCATAGATCTAAGACTTTCCTTCCTTGGTCTGGGAGGTAAGTTATGTAGGCATACAACTCTTGCTGTTCGCCACCACACTAGCTGGCTGGTGCATTACCTCTATTTGAATGAGAGGTTTTAGGAGGTTGTCTAATTTTCTTAACTAAGTCTTTTAAAGGACATTTGAAGAGTTGAGAATCAAGCTAGAGCATTAAGAACTCAATATCAGCAAATCAGTCAGCTCCCTATCTCCTGCTCAAAGTTTCTTAAAAACATAGCTCCTTTTATAGAAAGTATCATATAGATAAACTAGATAATCTTCACTAAAATAGAAAAATGTTGGCATAACTATTGCTATTTCATCTGAAGCTCCCACGCACTACTGTACCCCCTCCCCCCCCTTACTTTTACCTAGCTTAAATTTATCCTAAAAACGTCAAAGACTTTATTTAAATATGAATACACTTTTATATATGTGGAATTTTAAAGATTTTTACTTTTCATTGTGTGGGAAATTGAATAAGATTTCCATCGATATAAAATTCTCCTAAATCCGACACCCGAGCGAAGAGTTATGCTATTTTAGTAAGACAGTGTACCACCTGAGCCATCAGCGTGTCGCAGAGCTAGCCAAAATGATAATTGTCAAAAACCAGTGAGCCTCCACAATATTGGTACTTCGTGCTAAGGGTCAATTTCAGAATTGTCCTTTTCCAGTATTCCAATGTGATACCACCGCATCGCAGTGAACTTCTACGTCTCAATAAAAGTTGCAACGCGATATTGCCATGTTGCGCCACTATACAATTTCCTAGTTGTCATTTTCCACTGGCTTAGCGCGATACTGGCGTGTCACACTAGGGGTCCAGATTGGGAAATTTCACAAAAAATTAAAGTTGTGCCCAGGGTTAAATCAGTCTTTTCCCATGATTTTATTCCACCCAAATGTGGGATTTAAACCCTAAAAATGTTTAAACCCTTTATTATTCACTTTTACCCAAAATTAATAGGTATTTCTCTCTCAAGAAAACAAACCCTAGCTCTCAAGAATCAATGTCAATCCCAAGAATTTCTCTAAGAACTCATCATATTAAGGTATGTTAGATGTTCATCCATGGATCCTTACCTTCTATGGAGCCTAAGAAACCTTTTTCGAAATACAAGATTTATGATTTATCATTTCCATGTTTGAATTAGATTGAATTAGTGTTGTTTGAGTTTTAATCCATAATTTAGATTACAATTTCCAAGAATTGATTCCAATATGTGTTGAATTACATGATAGTCATGATAGACCCTTCAATTTGTGAGTTTATTATTGTAACCATGTTAACCCTAAGTGTTTATGATTTAATGAACCAAGTATGCTTCTTATGTGTATGATAAATTTTCTATGAGAATGAAATAAGGCCATTGTAGCATGCTAACATGTATTACCCATCCATTTATAAGTTAATGCATTAAAAGTGTTTGATGAAATGTCTCTATGAATGACTTATGGCCAAGTGAACATTGTTATGCTATTCAAGATGGTGCTATGATTTACTTTTCATACTATCGAGTCCTGGGGGTATTTAATACCCAAAAATTTAGTTGTTTATCTAGAGCTAGTGTTAGTTACAGAATAGTATCAGTCATCTCTTGATAAGTAGTACTCTTAGTCCGTTACAGAACTCAGTAGAACTCAGTCAGTTATAGAACTTAGAAAAACTCAGTAATCTCTATATCGGTCCAGTCCAGTTCAGTATAATAAGATCAATGTCTTTCAGTTGGGAGTAGGATTCAGCACTGAGAGACCCTAGGGATGGGATCTCACCTGTTAGCTAGGACTGGGTGCCTACAAACAATCCCTAAGTTCCAGAACTATGTAGCTAGTATAGGTTATGAGATGTCACCCGTTAGTAGGACTGATATACTCAGGGATCACCTGCTAGTTTAATACTGATCTCAGGGGTCACCTATTAGTTAGGATTGATCCACAGTAGTTACTAGTACCCATGGTATGGTGCTATCACCCTTCCAATTGGGGTTACAGATTGGACCCCAACTCAACTATGTTATCTTATTTGGGGAATGTCGGTTAGATGATTACCTCCCACAGTTTTAGTTTAAGTCTTTAGTTTAGAACTCAGTTCTATTCTACAGTATCAGGACTTTCAACTACAGTCAATCAGTATTAGTAACTCAGTTATTAGTAAATGTCAGATTATTAGTTACTCAGTTATCAAAACTCAGTACTTAGTTTCAGAAATGTTTAGATACAATATATACGTATATAGGTCCACAGTATTGCGTACTTAGTGATTTCAGTCGTATGAGTTATTAACATATTCTCACATTCAGTTAGTTTATATTATTTAGTCAGTTATTGGTCTTGCATATGAACCGTTGCATTCAGCCTTACCTCATCGAGTATACCAGTATATTTCCATGTACTGACGCATACTTTCCTGTGCTATAATGTTTCATATCATAGGTTCGGACGCTCAGGTTCCTAAATGCACATAACTAGTTCGAATTATCAGCAACAGTTATAGTAGTGAGGTCTCATACTCTGAGGATGATAGATTACTTTAGTAAATTTAGTAGTTCATTATTTCAGTAGTCGGAGTTAGTTGGAGACTTATCCCATCAACTCCATATTAAGATAGTTAGAGGCTTTTCAGACTAGAATATTTCAGATAGTTGTTCAGTATTTTAGTATTTTATCCAGCTTTGATTATAGTATTTTGAACCTTATGGCATTTCAGTCTATCTTCCGTATTATTATAATATTTTTATTCAGTGTTCACAGTACGTACCAGTCATGGGTTAGCTTATGGTCCTTCGGGGTCATAAGAACTATGTGAAGACTAGGGGTAGTCCCAGCTCGTTACAGCTACACACAAGAATTAATTGTTAAACAGTTGGTTCCAATATACAAACTTGCACAAAGGGCATTGATTAACAACAAGATGGACCAAAGCTCATACATAGTTTGTTCATATAGGAATTTTGGATGTTTCTAGTAAAATAGACCTTACTCCTATAGTTTAGAAGTCTCTGTCTAGTTAAAAAACTAATCCAAAGGCTTTTCATTTTATTACCCTTTTTAAAGCGGGGGAGCTTACTTCACTTGCTTACTTGGAGAGAAAAATTAGAGAAGTCATTTTTGGGGGAGAAACTATCAAACTCTCAGCCACTGTAGGTAAGACACAGGTAGTAAACTCCAGAGGATCAAGCTTATTTGTTCGATAGGTCTACCATTACCTTCTAACTAACCTCTTCAATTTTGCTTCCATTTCAAGCCTTAGAGAATCCGACTAAAAAATCCTAAATTAGAAAATTCACCTCCCTCTATGCCAAATTAGAAAAACAAGGATGAAATGGCCAACTTATCTTTATGATTGATTGGCAAGGTAAGCCTATAAAGGGGGAAGGTCTAAAATGCCCCCTGGAGTGAGTTCATTTTTGGAGGACTCCTTTCCCTATAATAAAAGAGTCACCCAGTGAAAGGCAAAGTAGTTAAAAAGGCTACTGGTTTGCGTCTTTATTGCCTGTGGAAGATACAGCTATTTAGTTTAAAGCAATAGAGCTATTTAGCTTTGGGGAAAAGTCTGATGAATACCTTATTTGAACATATAAAAAATGTTCTTGATGTTCGCATAAACTTTATTGTAGGTTTAGTTATGAACGAGGATTTTCAAATCATGGCGATAATAGAGAAGTTACAACCTATGTAGAAGGACATCAAGAACTACTTAAAAAATAAGCGAAAGGAGATGTAAGTCGAAGATCTTATAGTAAGACTGTGCATTGAAGAAGATAACAAAGCCGCAAAAAGAAGGTCGAAAAAAAACTCTGCAATAAGTGGAGAAAATATTGTATAAGACGACCATAATAACTCTAAAGAGTGGAAGAAACCTGGATAGGAAAGCAATCAGCTTAAGAATAAATTCAAGGAAAAATGCTATAACTGTGGCAAGATTAGCCACAAGTCAATGGATTGTCGCGCCTCAAAGAAAGGCAAAAGAATTACCAAGTAAATATGGATGAATCCGAGAAATAAGTGGACGGTCTATGTACCATGCTATCTCAATGCAACTTAGTGGGAAATCCTCGAGAATGGTAAATAAATTTTGGTGCCACCCGCTATGTTTGTGCAAATAAGGAGTTGTTTTCTGCTTTTGCTTTGGCTCAAGGCGAATAAAAGATATATATGTCCAACTCTGCAACTACAAAGGTTGAAGCAATAGGAAAAGTCTGCCTAAAAATGACATCAGGCAAAGTGTTGACTTTGAACCATGACCTGTATGTACCAGAGTTACAGAAGAACTTGATTTCTCTGTCACTTCTATACAAAAATGATTTAAAATGTGTATTTTTTACAGAAAAAATGTACTTAGTAAAAGAGAAGTGTACGTAAGAAAGGGATACCTCATTGACGGCTTATTCAAAATGAATGTAACGAATGTTGAAATCAATATTAGTTCAGTTTCTTCTTACTTGCTTGAGTATAATGATTTGTTACATGAACGATTAGGACATGTCAATAACAAAACATGGCAAAAATTGATTAACTTAGAAGTTTTGCCAAACTTTGGGTGCAATTAATCAAAATATCAAACGTTTGTGGAATCAAAGTATGCTAAGCATCCATATAAGTCCGTTAAAATAAATTACAATCCCTTAGACTTAATACACATTGACATTTGTGATATGAAGTCAACACTATCTCATGGTGGAAAAAAGTATTTTATAACTTTTTATTCACAATTACACTAGATATTGTTATATCTATTTGCTAAATAGTAAGGATGAAGTAATAAATACATTTAGGAAATATAAAATAGAAGTTGAAAATTAGTTAGAGATAAAGATCAAAACTATAAGAAGTGATAGAGGCGGAGAATATGAATCTTCCTTCGCGTAAATATGTTTAGAGAATGGAATTTTCCCTTAAACTATGGCCCCGTATTCACCTCCATCTAATGGAATTACAAAAAGGAAAAACTAAACCTTGAAGAAAATGATGAATGCCTTACTTATAAGTTCAGGTTTATCGTAGAACTTATGGGGGGAAGCTATCCTTACAACTAACTGAATACTTAATGGAGTGCCACATAGTAAGACGCAATCAATTGCATAAGAAAAATAGAAAAGAAGGAAACCCAACTTGAAATATCTCAAAGTGTGGGGGTGTCTAGCGAAGCTCCAAATTCCTATGCCTAATAGGGTAAAGATAGGGCTTAAGACAGTGAACTGCGTGTTCATAGGATATGCTAAAATTAGTAAAGCAGGTAAGTTTTTGGTTCTTGAATCCAAACATTTGGATACCAATGAAAATATGGTAATTGAATCAGATAATGCTAAATTCATTTAACAAATTTATCTGTATAAAACTAGACATGAACACTCTAGTGGGGGGGGGGGGTCTAAACGACCTAAAGTGAGGATATACATAATAATGAGAATCCAAGATGTAGTACACATCAAAGAAGATAATCTTTGTTTGGATCGGATTTTGTAACATTTCTCTTAGAAAACGAGCCTCAAACATTTAATAAAGTAGTGGCATCTTTAGACTCATGCTTTTTTAAAGTGGCAGTCAATAGTGAGATGGATTCAATATTAAGCAACCATACATAGGAATTGATTGATCTTCCTCCAGGAAATAAACCTTAAGGTTCTAAATAGATCTTCAAAAGTAAAATAAAGTGGATGGTACTATTGAAAAATACAAGGCAAGACTTGTAGTAAATAGCTTCAAATAGAAAAATGACCTTGATTACTTTGATACATACTATCATGTAATGAAGATAATATCAATTCGGATATTGATTGCCTTGGTGGCGGTATATGGTATTGAAATACATTAAATAGATGTAAAAATAGAATTCCTAAATAGAGAATTGGAGGAAAAAAATTACATGGAACAACCTGAGGGTTTTGTGGTAACAGGAAAAGAAATTAAGGAATGTGTAATACCCTGTACTTTTCTTAGTTTTATTCTGATCCTAGTGGGTCAAGGGTAAACTTTAAAAGTGAATAACTCCTTATACATGTAAAATTTTCCATATCTAGACCCACCAAAGTGTAGATAATCGAGTTAGATTTCCAATGATACTAATTTCACCTTAATCTGATACCCAGTTGGGAAGTTATGGTATTTTTCATATGAGGCAGTAAGCCAACGCAATAGCACCGCATTGCGGTGGAGTGCAGACTTGCAATCATCCTTTTTCCAGTGAAGCACCATAATTACACCACATCACGATGAACCCCAAAATCCCACTCGTCCCTTTTCAGTAGCTTACCGTGATTGGCCAGTGTCACACTAGAAACTGTGGTGGAAGAAAGTACCACATCGCATTGGAGTGAAATGTCACACTTGTTCAGTTTCCAGCAAAGCGATGCAATAGCACCACATCACGATAGAGTGCAAATTTGCACTTATCCTTTGCTAGTGACACAACATGATAACACTGTGTCGCGCTATAGTGCAAAATCGCACTCGTCCTTTTTCTAGTAAGACACCGCGATAGGTCCGTGTCGCGCTGAGGAGCAAAATCTGGACTTTAATTTTGATCTTTATTTTCCAAGGGGCAATTAATTCTTTTCCCAAGCCTTCAAATCATGAAAAATAGAAGATTTAACCTACCCTAGGCCTAATATGCCTATTTTCACAAAAATTACTCTCAAAGAAACCCTAGAGCTTCAAATATTCAACCTCAAGAAATCCAAATTTCACTATTCTTTTTCAAAGATAACCATAAATTCAAGGCTCCCAATTCAAGATCATAAAGAAACAATCTTCAAGAGCACAAATAGTAATTAAAAGGTCAAGCTTCTTCATCATTTCATCTATTAAGGTATATGGGGTTATGAACAAGGATGCCCCTTTCATCCTTCTACCCAAAACAAGTTTTAAAGTTGAATTTTACATGATATTATATGAATTTCAATTTAGGGTTTAAACCCACTCAGCACTATTTGAAGATTATGATGATACAAGTGATTTACATGTTGAATTACATGTCTGCTTTCATATTTTATATGTGTGATATTATTTTCCATATTTTGAATTGAATTTTCAAGACTTTAATTATTTAGCATGAATGTTATGATGATTTGACATAATTTTAATGTATGGGTTACCAAGCCCTAGTTTGAATCTTGATATTTGAAGAATTACTATGAATTAAGCACCCTATGATTAGTTATATTCAGATTTTTATCAAGATTTGATATTTTGATCTCAAATAAGATATAAAATCCATTTTTCAATTTTAATTACAGTTTAAAGTAAACAGATACATAATTGGTTTTAATTATAAATCCTTATACTCGTTTTAAAGTGGAATTCCTATAGAATGAACATACAAATTATAGGAGTAGTATTTAGCATCGAGTTGGGTAGGTTAACATGCCACAAAACTATGAGCCAACACAGATTCAAATTATCAAATTATTTCAATTTATATGGATGATAAATACAGATCATGATCACTTAGCTTAGGTTATACTCCTTGGTAAGAGTATGATACCTCTCCCCAATATGAGGTTCTCAATTGTGGGAACCAAACATTGGACACTATGACAGCTTACATAGTGTATGTCAATTATAAGAACCTCCCTAAGGTCTAATAAGTTAAGTACAACACAGAATAATAGAACAACTCCAAGAAACTAAGTGTAAAGGCTCACGGATTTACTAAGATATGGTCATACTTAGGACACAAATTATAGAATTTAACTTTTAGTTTTCATATAATGAAAGTGAGTCCTTCCCACACTTAGCATTCATGATTTGAAAATAGATTTCAAGTACAAATTTAGAACTAAGTGTGGTGGCTCACAATATTCATATAGTATGTTTTACCATTCATGATTTATGATTATAGTTTTCAGTTGCTCAAGCCAAAGTGTGCCACTACTACTTAGCAGGTATTATTTACAAGAAAGATATGTATATATATATATTCCCTCACTGTTTTACTTATGCATTCACCCCACATGCTCAGTACATTCCAGAAGTACAGATCCACATATATGTCTATGTGCTACATTGTTTAATTATGTAGGTTCAAGTGCTCCATTTCAGCTGCGTGAGTGAGTTTGAGCATCTCCATCTACATCTTGATAGTTGGTGAGTCCTCATAGTCCAAGGACCTAGTTATTTAGCTTTCTTTCTTATTAAGGTAGTTGATTCAGTATTTATAGTCAGTTTCAATCAGCTGGGGGCTTGTGCCTGTGGCTCTCTAGTTGTTAGTAGTAGAGTCTTATTAGACTGATAGTCATAATTCAGATTTTTAGTGTTGATTTTCTAGACTTTTGAGTCAAGTATTTTCAGAAATTAGGTTCAAATAATTTTAGCTTAGATCAGATAGACTTCTGCATTAATTTTATGTTTATATTCTCCATTATGAGGTACTGCTTTAGCAGGAGGCTTACAGGATTTTCTTGAGAGTACTCGCAGTCTTGAGCACCGTGTGACATTTTAGGACCTATTTTTGGGGCGTTACAAACTTGGTATTAGAGCCTAAGGTTATAAGAGTCCTAGGGAGTCAGATAAGCTGCATTATGTACAGTCTTGATCTTGGGTGTGAAGCATGCCACATTGATGAGCAAGAGGCTATAGGACATTTAAGGAAATCATCCTTTTTTTTCATAATCTATCATGCTTACAGTGTCTCTAACTGGTTTTAACTTGTTCTCTTATGTGATAGTTGAATATTCCTCCTCGCCAAGCTAATGCACGCAGAAATGATAACTAGCCACCCCAACCTGCCGACCTTTTGAGTGAGAGTATATCCTATGCTAAATTTTGGGCTACCTTTCAGGCGTTGGCCCAGGATGTGACTGCCAATGTTCAAGGTAACCATCAGGCGGCAGTCCCACTTTAGTAGAATAGTGATTTAGGAGCAGCCAAAATTCTTGACTTTATAAGAATGAATTCGCCTGAGTTCTTTAGATCAAAAGTAGGTGAGGACCCACAAATTTAGTTAGATGAAGTAAGAAAGATCACCCAGATTATGCATATTACTAAAGAGAAGAGTGTAGAGTTGGAATTCTATAGGCTGAAGGATGTGGCATATGATTGGGAGGTTATGTCGAAGAATAATAAAGGTGAGAATGCAACTCCTATAACTTGGCAGGTATTTCAGGATATATTTCTAGATAGGTTATTTCCGCATGAATTCATAGAAGCTAAGGCAGAGGTATTTATGAACCAAAGGCAGGTCTCAATGACAGTGAAAGAGTACTACCTCAGGTTCAATCCATTGAATAAGTATGCCTCTGACACGATGGCTGACCCTAGGTCAAGTATGAGTAAGTTTGTTACTAGAGTATCTGGTTTGGTAGTCAAGGAGTATAACACTGTCATGCTTACTGGAGATATGGTTCTTGCTAGGCTGATGATTCATGCTCAACAGATAAAGGCAGAAAAGTTAAAGGGAAGAGAGAGAGGAAATAAAAAGGCTAGAACTGGGCAATTTGATTATAGCAAAAAAAGATCTAGAGGGGGAAATTGTTCATAGTTTTGGAGTCGATCATTTATCCCAGTGTTTCCGCCCCTAGAGCTAGGTAGGATTAGTGGGGTAAAGCTTCTATGTACATGTCTCAGAATAGTATGAGTGGAAAAAACGACTATCTTTCATGTGCTAAGTGTATGAATCATTTGGGTGAGTGATTGTTGGGATAAAAAAGTTGTTATAGTTATGGTAAGTTGGGTTATGGAATCAAAGCATGTCTGCATGCTAAGTAGGGAAATAGGGATATTCGTCTCCAGACTCAGGCTACTAGAGCACCAACTCGTCTAGGTTGCCCAGCCCCTCCTCATGGAACATCTCCAGTACCGTTGACAGTCAGCGCCAAAATTAATTTTATACTTTACTATCACATTAGGAGTAGGAGACTTCACTAGATATTATTACTTTTATGCTTCGTGTCTTTCATCTTGACATTTATGTGTTGTTATGCCCTCGGTCAAACCTCTCTTATGTGACCCCACTATTTGAAGTAAATTTTGGGAAAAGACCTAAAAACTCCCTAAGACCTTCTTAGTTTCCACCCCGGTGGTTGACTCAGTTGTTGCCGAATGATCCTATAGAAAGTTTTGTATCACTATCTATCATAAGATCATCTTTGCAGACATAATAAAGTTATACTTGGACAATTTTTAGATTATTCTTGGTATGTGTTGGCTCCATTCATGTTATGCCTCAATAGTTTATCGCACTTGAATAGTGAAGTTTTAGTTTTCTGATGAGCCAGCTTTAAGTGGGAAGGTAATTCAGTGTCTCTCAAAGGTCATTTTATATTCTATCTTAAAGCTAGAAAGTTTATATAAAAAGGGTGCATCTATCCTTTAGTTCAAGTCAAAGACACTAATTCTAAGGCTCCAATATTTCAGTCAGTCCACGTAGACAATGAGTTTCCTTAAGTTTTTCTCAAAGATTTTCCAAGGGTACCTCCCGATAGGGAAATAAAATTTGGTATTGACCTTAATCCAGATACTCATCCTATCTTTATTTGTCCATATCATATGGCTCTATCCAATATTTATAGGTTAAAATAACAGCTTAAAGACCTCTTATATAAAGGTTTCATAAGGCCCTGTGTCTCTCCATGGGGTGCTCCCATCCTATTTGTGCAAAAGAAAGATAGTTCCTTGCAAATGTCCATTGACTATCGTTAGCTGAATAAAATCATAATAAAAAACAAATATCCTCTACCTAGGATTGATAACTTATTCAACCAACTTTAAGGTGCAATTTAATTCTGTAAGATAGACCTTAGATCCGGCTATTATTAGCTTAGGGTAAGGGAATGTGATATTCCAAAGACATCTTTCAGAACTCATTATTGTCATTTCGAGTTTCTAGTCATACCCTTTAGGATGAGAAATACCCCAACAACTTTCATGGATTTGATGAAAAGAGTGTTCAAATAGTATTTAGACATATTTGTCATAGTTTTTATCGATGATATTCTTGTCTATTCTCATAGTGTGGATGACCACATAGACCATCTTAAATTGTGTTGCAAACTCTAAGGGATCACCACTTGTTTGTCAAATTTAGAAAATATAAATTTTTCTAAGGTTACTAGCTTTCCTCGGTCATATTATTTCTAGTGATGGCATAAGAGTTGATCCCCAAAAGATTGAAGCAGTAAGAAACTGGCCTAGACCTATCTTTCCATTTGACATCAGGAGTTTTTTAGGTTTAGCTGGCAATTATAGATATTTTGTTTAGGGTTTTTGTCTATTGCGTCCCCCATATCAAGATTAACTCAGAAGAAAGCTAAGTTTCAGTAGTCAGATTCCTATGAGAAGATATTTCATAAGTTGAAGGCTCGAGTTACTTCAACCCTAGTTTTAGTGTTACTTGATGGTACAAATGGATTCATTATCTATTGTGATGATTCTAGAATTGGTCTGGGTTGTGTTTTTATACAGAGAGATAAAGTTATAGCCTATGCCTCTAGACAACTTATGCGTCATGAAAAGAACTACCCTGCCCATGACCTTGAGCTAGCTGCTACTGTATTTGTATTGTAAATATGAAGGCACTATCTTAATGGGGTGCATGTTGATGTATTCAAGAACCACAAAAGCTTGAAATATGTGTTTACTCAGAAAGAGTTAAATCTTTGTCAGAGAAGGTGGTTAGAATTGTTGAATGATTATGACATAAATGTTTTATATCATTCAGGTAAGGCCAATGTAGTGGCAGATGCTCTTAGTTGACTATTTGTGGTCAACATTGCTCATATGGAGAGTGATAAGAGAGAATTAGTTTAAGAAGTTCACCAGTTACCTCGATTAGGTATGAGGTTGGTTGACTCAGCGGAGGGGAATATTTAGATTTAGAGTAGTTCAAAATCTTCTCTAATTTCAAAAGTAAAAGAGAAGCAGTATAAGAAATGTAGTTTGGTCAAACTGAAGGGGTCAGTTAAAGACCAAATGGTAGAGATTTTCTCCCAAGGGGGATATGATGTGTTGATATACTAGATTTGATTGTGTGTGCCATGTGTTGATGATTTGAGACAGCGGATTATGGCAGAAATGCATGGTGCACAATACTTCATTCACCCAAGAGCCACCAAGATGTACTATGTTTTTTCAGAAGTCTATTGGTGGAGTCGTATAAAGAAAGATATTGCAGAATTTGTGGCTTAGTGTGGAACTTGACAACAGGTTAAGGTAGAGCACCAAAGACCTAGTGGCACATTGTAGGAGTTTGGTATTCCCACTTAGAAGTGGGAAGAGGTGAACATGGACTTTGTGATAGAATTACCCCATTTACGTTGACAACATAATTTAATTTGGGTTATTGTAGATAGATTGACCAAATCAACCCACTTTTAGCCAGTTCATACATCCTACATAGCTGAAGATTATGTTAAGTTATAGATTAAAGAGTTGGTTAGATTCCACAGAGTTCACTTGTCCTTAGTTTCAGATAGGGGTTCTTAGTTTGGAAAGCCTTTCAAAAAGGTCTTGGTACCTACGTTCATCTCAACTCAACTTTTCACTTGTAGATAGATGGTCCAGAAAGGAGGACCATTCAGAGCCTAAAGGATGTATTGATGGCATGTGTTCTTGAATTCAAAGGCATTTGGGATTGCCACTTGTCATTGATCGAGTTTGTATACAATAACAGATACCATTCTAGTATTTCGATTGCCCCATTGGAGGATCTTTATGGGCAGAGATATTGGTCAATAGTCGATTGGTTTAAAGTGGCTGAAGCCTCTTTGATTGGGCTAGATATGGTGTTTGAAGCCATGGAGAAAGTTCAGTTGATTCTAGAGAGATTGAAGGAATCTCAGAACCGTTAGAATTCTTATGCAGACATAAGAAGGAGAGATCTTGAGTTTGAAATTGATGATTTTATTTATTTGAATGTTTCACCCATGAAGGGGGTGAAGAGATTTGGCAAAAATAGAAAGCTTAGTCTCCTATACGTGGGTCCCTTTAGGATATTAAGTCGTGTGGGGAAGGTAGCACATGAGCTTGAGCTACTTACAGACTTGTCATCAGTTCAACTATTGTTCCATGTATCCTTGTTGAAAATTCAGCTATTGTAGTCCCTATAGAAAGCATGGATATTTAGATGAGCCGTTCATACCAAAAACTTCCAGTTGAGATCCTTGATCACCAGATCCATAGACTAATGAAAAAAGAAGTTCCCTTGGTCAAAGTTCTATGGTGAAATCAGTCTGTTGAGGGTGCTACTTGGGAAGTAGAAACAGACACGCAAACCAAGTATCCTCACCTCTTCTTCACAAACTCAGATTCATCCTAAGGTAATAGTCTTTCTTAACTCAGTTCTTTTCCAGTCTCAGTTTCAGTCATGTGATTATCTTTATGTCAATTCATGAATTTGTAGATTTGTTCAGTTGCTCAGTATGATTTAGATTCAATCATACAGTTTGGTTTCAATTGTGCATGCTAGTATATAGTCTTAGTTCCTTAGTATCCTCAATTTAAATAGTCTCATTCGAGGGCAAATGTTCCTAAGGGGGAGATATTGTAATACCCCATACTTTTCTTGGTTATATTTAGCTCCTAGTGTGTCAAGGTTCAAATTTAAAAGTGAATAACTCTTTATTCGTATAGAATTTTCCAGCTCTAGACCCACCAAAGTATAGATAATTGAATTAGATTTCCAACGATACCGATTTCTCCTTAATCTGATACCCAGGTGGGAAGTTATGGTATTTTTCACGTGAGGCAGTAAGCCAACGTAATAGCATCGTGTTGTAATGGAGTACAAATTCATAAACATACTTTTTCTAGTTAAGCACCATGATTACGCCACATCGCGATGAACCCCAAAATCCCACTCGTTCCTTTTTAGTAGCTCACCATGATTGGGTAGTTTTTCACCAAAAATCGCGGTGGTACATGGTACCACATCGCGTTGGTTTGAAATTTTGCACTATTCCTATTTCTGGTGAAGCGACGTGATAGCACTACATCGCGGTGGAGTGAAAATTTGCACTTGTCCTTTTTTAGTGACGCAACGCGATATCACTGCATCATGCTATAGTGAAAAATGGCCCTCATCCCTATTCTAGTAAGACACCGCGATGGCGTATCATCATGTTGAGGTACACAATTTGGAATTTAGTTCCGAACTTAATTTTCCAATGGGTAATTTATTCTTTTCCCAATCCCCCAAATCGTGAAAAATAGAAAAATTAACCTACCCTAAGCCTAATACACTTATTTTCACCAAAATAACTATGAAAGAAACCCTTGAGCTTCAAATCTTAAACATCAATAAATCCAAATTTCACCATTCTTTTTCCAAGATAACCTAAAATTCAAGGTTTCCAATTCAGGATCTTTAAGAGCACAAATAGTAATTCAAAGTTCAAGCTTCTTCATCTATTAATCTATTAAGGTATGTGGGGTTATGAACAAGGATACTTCTTTCATCTTTGTTCCCAAAACTAATTTTAAAGTTGAAGTTTGCATGATATTATATTAATTTTAGTTTAGTATTTATACCCATTCATCACAATTTGAAGATTATGATGATACAAGTGATTTAGATGTTGAATTGCATGTCTACTTTCGCATTTTTATCTGTGTGACATTATTTTCCAGATTTAGAACTGAATTTTCAAGACTTTCATAATTTAGCATGAGCTTTATGATTATTTGACATGAATTTGATTAATGGATTACAAATCCCTAGTTTGAATATTGATATTTCAAGAATGATGACTACGCTTTAAGCACCCTATGATTAGTTATATTCAGATTTTGATCAAGATTTGATCTTTTGATCTCAGCTACGAAATGGAATCTATATTACAATTTTAATTATTGTTTAAAGTAAATAGTTACACAATTGGTTTTCATTATAAACCCTTATACTAGTTTTAAAGGGGAATATCTATAGAATGAGCATACAGATTAAAGGGAGTAGTATTTAGCACCGAGTTGTAATGCCCCAGAACTATGAGCCAACATAGATTCAGATTATTGCCATTTATATGGATGACATATGCATATTGTGACCACTTAGCTTAGGTTATACTCCTTGGAAAGAATATGACACCTCTTCCCAACGTGAGGTTTTCCCATAAGGGAACTAGACATTCGACACTATGACAGATCACACAGTGTATGTCGGTTAGAAGAACCACCCTAAATCCTAATAAGTTAAGTCCTAACAAAGAATAACAGAACAGCTCCCATAAAGTAAGTGTAAAGGATCATGAATTTACTGAGATATGGTCCTACTTAGAGCACAAATTACAGAATTTCAACTTTTAGTTTTCATATAATGAAAGTGAGTCCTTCCTACACTTAGCATGCATGATTTGAAAATAGATTTCAAATACAGATTTAGAACTAAGTGTGGTGGCTTACAATATTCATGTAGTATCTTTTACCATTCATGATTTATGATTACATTTTCAGTTACTCAAGCCAAAGTGAGCCATTATTACTTAGCAGGCATTATTTATGAGAAAGATATATATATATATATATATATTCCCTTGCGTTTTTACTTATGCATTCAGCCCCACATGCTCAGTACATTTCATAAGTACTAATCCATATATAAGTCTATGAGCTACATTATTTAAAAATATAGGTTCACGTGCTCCATTTTAGCAGCGTGAGTGATTTCGAGCATATCAGTCCTCATAGTTCGGGGACCTAGTTATTCAGCTTTCTAGCTTATTAAGGTAGTTGATTAAGTATTTATAGTCAGTTCGAGTCAGTTGAGGGCTTGTCCCAATGGATCTCTAGTTGTTAGTAGTAGATGTTTCTTAGACTGCTAGTTATAATTTAGATTTTTAGTATTGATTGTCCAAACTTTTGAGTCAAGTATTTTTCAGATATTATGTTCAGATAATTTCATCTTATATCACACATACTTCCGCATCGATTATTATGTTTACATTCTCCATTATGAGTTATAGCTTTAGCAAAAGGCTTACAGGGTTAGCTTTAGACTACTCATAGTCTTAAGCATCATGTGACGTCTCGAAATCCATTTTCGGAGTGTTACAGTGTGTAAAATTTTTAAGTCACTTTATGGACTAAAACAAGAACCTAAACAGTGGCATGCAAAGTTTGACCAAACCATGTTGGCAAACAGGGTCAAGATAAATGAATGTGATAAATGTGTTTACATTAGGGACACTCAAAATCACCAAGTTATTTCTTATTTGTATATGGATGATATGTTGATCATCAGTAGAGAAATTTATGACATAAATAATATGAAATGAATAATCGAGAGAAAGTTTGATATGAAAGACCTTAGAGTTGCAGATGTGGTCTTAGAGAGAAGAATCCAAGAACTCCAAAAAAATTGTCATTGTCACAGTCTTGTTACATTAAAAAGGTACTTGAAAAGTTCAATTATTTGGAATTTGGTATTTCTAAGACTCCATTGGATGTGAACTTTGCAATTCAAAAAATGAGGGTGAAAGTAACTCACAGTTGGAATATGCAAGAGGGTTGGGATATTTAATATTTATATTGAAGTTGTGCACAACCTGACATAGCCTGTGCTATAAATAAGTTGAGTCGGTACACGAGTAATACCAATAAAAATCATTGGATGACAATGAAAAGAGTTTTGGGGTATCTTAAATACACTCAAGACTATGCTTTCCATTATAATAAATATCCTGTGGTACTTGAAATATATAGTGATAAATTGGATCATCGGATCAAATGAAGTAAAATCCATAAGTGGATATGTATTTACTATAGGTGAATGAGAAGTCTCTTGAAAATCATCCAAACAGACATGTATTTCTCACTCTACAATGGAATCTCAATTTATCGCATTGGATATAGCTGGTGAAGAAGTGAAATAGCTCTAGAATTTCTTGGAAGATATTTCTTATTATCTTAAACCATTGGCACCAGTATGTATACACTGTGATAGTCAAGATTCAATAGGAAGAGCAGGGAGCGTGATGTACAATGGTAAATCTCGTCACATAAGATGGAGACATAATACCATTAGAGAACTTCTCTCTAATAGAATTATCATTGTTGACCGTGTGAAGTCAAAGGATAATGTGTTGTATCCATTACAAAAGGCCTATCTAGAGAAGCAGTTGAAAGAACATCCAAGGAAGTGGGTTTACGGCCTAGGACAAGTCATCATGGTGGTAACTCTATCTAGCAGACTGGATATCCCAAGATCTAGGCTCAAGGAGATCAAACAAAGTTGTGTCTGATAGGTTCAACATTATCAATATACCCAACCCATTCTCATGATGTAGACAATATTTAGTAAATAAGGATAAGACTTATGGAGTGAAGCTTTTTAATGATTATCTATGTTTGGTAGATTTGAGCAAATAGTTTAATCTATAGGACTGAACATTTATAAATCACCTATGTGAGGGCGATGTGGAAGCTGCTTCAAAGAGAATGTTAGTAAAGTTCTATTCTCTAATCTCTCATGAGACCGGGACATGTTCATATATGAAACAAACAAAAACGTGAGAAGAATAAACAATAAAAGGCTGGTTGTGTGACATATCTTGTTTAGGTTTAATAAAATATTGATGGTTAAAAGATATCAAATCTATCGATTGACCGAGTGCATCCGATGAATGTTCACTATGAAAAGTTCAAAGGGAACCCCACTTATCCAGATGCAATCATTCTTTGCTTGATGATCACATACTTATCCATAAAGTTTTACAAAACAAAATAGTCATTCCCCATTCATGTAGGGGATTGTTGGGTTCAAGATCAAAGTGTGAATGAAAAATAGAGGGAACCAAGTAGATGAAAAGAATTGAGATAACACTCAATAAATTGAAGGTATACTTAAAAGTGAAAAGCCTACTAATTCTCCCACATTGGTGAGAGAAGAAAATATTCAAGTGTTTAAATTATGAAACACTCACTCCACATGGTAAGTGAGGAAAGAACCAAAAGGTGCCTCACACCAACGTCGTCGCTCACTCGGCTTGGCTTTGGATGTGGATTTGGATTTGGAGTTGGCAAATGATCGATGATATCTATCTTCTTGGACAAAATTTATTTGAAACGGATGATTTTCCTGTCCAATCCAAAAGGGAAAAATACAACAAAGTTTTGCCTCCATTAAAATGCATGCATGCAGTGTAGAAACTACGAAGATGCGAAATGGTGCTTAAAAAAGGATGCAACTTTTCGACAAAATGACACATTGATTTGGGAAAAGAGGTGTCTTTTTGGATAATTGTGACTGTCTATTAAAAAGACACACTAATTTGATAAATAGAGAAGACTGTTTTAATAAATAGACATGACTATTCCAGAAAAAACATCTTTCCGAATGAACCATTGCCTCTTTTCAAAGAGCCACCTAATGGCTATTTAAACTTGCATTTTTCCACAGGTTTGGGACTGAAAGTTTTTCTACAATAAACCATTCCTTGTTTTCTAAAATACTCTGTGTGATCATCTGATCATTGAGTGTGTTCGACGAATCCAATAATTGGAGGTACCACTATTATTGGATTGAAAGTCATTTTTTCATGGGAGGAAAATTTCATAACCTCAGGTACTTGAGGGAAATTATTTCCTTGAGGACACTCTGTGAATTCGGGGGACTTGGATTTAACTTTTTGTTTCATCTTATTTCTAAAATTATAACATACTTCTTGGATAGATTATTTTTGATCTTGTGTTGAAGGTGTTGACACTTCAAGTTGCTTTTGACAAGTTTTGTCTTGAACTTTGTTGAAGTGTATACTACATAACACATAGATTTTTGTGTACCCGAAAACATTGAAGATAACACTTATCCATGGAATATCCCCCTATACATTGAATAACTTTGTTTATCTCAATCCATGACAAACAAACCCTTACAACTGTCATCCATGATCAACATATTGCATGTAGTGTTTCTAAATTATGCGATTTTTTTTTCATTTAGACGGAACTAAACTCATAACTTTTTTATAATTCTTTCTCTTAATCTTCCATCAAGGGGATTAGTACTATTCTTTTATCATCTAATAGAAGGAAAAGAACAAATACCCATGTATATCTAATCAATATATGTTATACTTAGAGAATCATGCATTAAAACCACATAATATGTAAAAAAATTTCCTTCACAGTCTTTCTTTCATCATTTTAAGAAAATCTTATAATTGATCTAATCCCTAATCAATTGAAAATGTTTTTATTTATGATGTCCCCAAGATATAGAAATATTTCCGTATGGAAATAAATAAAAGAATTATATCTTCTATTTCAGTTTAATTATAAAACAATCTCAAAATTCACTAATGCATTTTATGATTGCGCAAAATGTATAATTTTTTACTAGTATGCCATAATCTATGAACAATTTAACATGAGAAATAAAATGAATAATATCAAGTTTTGTCGGATCATCATAATTTATGAAGAATTTAGGAACACAGGCAACTTTTACCCGTGAGACAAAACATATGTTCTATTGAGCAAGTTTGTTATCTCTTATTGAAATTCTTCAAACTCTTACCTCAAAGTAAATTTAATTTATTCCTACAACTTATACTTGATAGTAATTTAAGTTTTGCCTTGTTCAAAGGTCTGTAGGAATTAAAATTTTATTGGATTTAAATCAATAAATAAATTTAAACTATGTTAAATTTAATAAAAACATAGTCTGTATAATATGGATAATATGATTGAGTTAATCATATAACCTCAGATGCATTGGGCTGATCCAATTAATTGGACTCCAAATAATGAGCCTATTTTTATTAGCCCAAGATCGAAATGAATATTATCTCTTCTTAAAGTCCAAGCTCATGTCACTGTGAAAATTATGTGGCGATCCAAGTCAAATAATTCAGTCACTAAAATAATGTAATGTGTCAATATGTATGGCAATCCTAATTAATTCAAATGAACCACAAAATCATACCAGGTGTCAAAAGGTATGGCAATCCAAGTTAAATAAAATAAGCCATAAGAATCATGTAACGTGTCAAAATTATGTGTCAAAACTTAAATTATGATATCATACGACCACCTGTTATATTCTAACTCGATGGGAAATTCCCTTTTTATCCAATCATTAAAGTGGAATTTATCGGTGACAACACCATTATAATCACCAATTCAATGGAAAACGTATAAACATAGTAAATGTCATTAAAAACCTTTACAAATCTTTAATCAAATGAACTACAATGTTTTCCAAGGACCTAGTCTAGACATTATCATGCCCCGAGCTTACACCCTAAACGTAATACGGTATTTAGAGCCACAAATATTTCCATGCTAATCCATGGTCTGGCATAACACTAATAATACTAAAGATGATTGAAACAATAAATGCAGAATCTAACTAATTTGATAGCAAGTTTCAGAAATAATTTGATATAAAACAAAGCCTGAAAAACAAACTATAAGCAGAAATGTCTACTTTTAAGTCTGAAAGTCATTACTACATAATGAGTTGCTGGAACAAGTCCTCAACTAGCTCAAAACTATTTGAAACTAAAATAATAAACTAAAATAAAAGAATATTGAAATATCATTCTCGGAGAATGAGGATTGACCACTATCTGCTGGTGAGAGGGTACTGACTTGCATTAATCATGAGTTCGATACTGAATAATGAAACCTACATATGATGATATAGCTAGAGGTATCAAGTTTACACATTCCCCTAAGTTGAAAAAAGTTTTTCCAAATTGATATACCCCAATGGTTCAAGGGAATGTGAAAGCATCGGGGTCTTCTTTCTTGACCACTATATTACTCGACAGAATAGCGCAATTCCTATGTGATATATTTACTGCTTTTAAGTCCATGGTTCTCTTCTTAGTCACCATGTGGTTTATAAATTTGGAATACGTAGTAATCTTAAGTTAAGTTTCAAAAAAAGAAATGTTCATTGGCAAGTTGTTATATTTGGAAAGAAATTTCTTGAACTTGGTATAATCCCTCTTCTTCTTGAGCATTTATGGGAATGAGGAAGGTATTTTGATTGGCAATTTTGGAATAACTGGACTTTCCACAACTATTGAGACATTTTCATCAACCATTTGTGGTCTGTCTTCATCACATCCCTCGCTTATACTTCTTCCAGATTCATAATATTTGGGTCATTTGGAATAAGGACTTTATCATTGGACTTGTCGAGCCTTTTTCTCTTTCAACTAGTTTACGCTTCAACTCCCCTTTAATTAGTGTATTAATAAAGATTATTAATGTTATTACTAAGATTCCTACCACTCTTTTTGATAATTTCCATCCAATGACCATCATTTTTAGGATTTGCCATGGTGTCTCCAGTGAGACCTCCCTTTGGTTTATTGTTTAAGTGAGATGAGTTTTGGATCAATTGAGATTTGAGTTGCTTGATTAAGGATGAATATGAAGTGACTATTTGATTTAGTTGTGAAAATTTCTCTTCATATCCCTTAGCGTTTAGTCACTCCCTTCAACCCCCATGAAAATACAAGAAAGAAACTTTTCTTTCTTATAACTTTTTGGGTTAATGGTGTTAGCTCATTTACCTTTTTACCTATCTTATGGAGGGATGTATCTATAATTATCACACTTTTTTTTCTCTCTAATCATGATCTCTATCTCTCTCTTTGTCCCTCCATCCTCTATCATGATCATCATCTCTCCAATCCAGGGGTTTTCAATCTTGGTCCCTTTTTGTCCAACCATAATGCCTATATTGCCTTTGGTAGGTCGGTTGAGAACCCCTTTTTTTATTTCGTTCAACAAGAACTGATCTCTTTATCAGGTGACTCTGTATCATCATATTTATATGCTTTAGTCCCCTTTGAAGCTATGACATTAATTGCTTTTACAGTTGAACTTGTAACATGTTTTATGATAAGATCCAATTATGTCATTACTTTGGCTATATTTTCGTTTATCTCCTCATAATTCTTACTTCATTGTTAACTTACATAAGATACAGAGGGATACCCCACAACTATCTCGATATATCTTGTCTTCCATGCTATACTTTGCTTTATAGCATAGAGGGAGCCCCCATGGTTCGGGAAATGTGGCAATTACTTCTTAAACCTTAACCATGCTTCATGCAATGGCTTACCAGTTGCTTGCCAAATATTTGTGATCTCATCTCTCAACTGAAGCATATGCTATGGCGTAGAGAATCGATCTAGGATGGCTTTCATTAATTCAACCCAAGATGTTATAGAGCCTTTTTGCAGCCCCAATACCACTTCACCCATCAAAGAAAATGCGAACAACCTCAAATAGATGGACTCTTGTGGAATATTAGCAATGTTAAATGCATTGTAAACGAGTATAAAAATTTTCAAATAGATGTTTGAATCCTCATGAGATGTCCTATGAATATTGCCTTTATGAGGAGTAAGTGAAGCATCACACTTGTGATATGAAAGACCACATTACCCACCATAGGATATGAATTGCAATTTCCTGTCTAGCATCACCCAAGTGATCTTCGTCCTTAAGTTTCCC
Source organism: Capsicum annuum (assembly GCF_002878395.1). Taxonomy (NCBI): domain Eukaryota; kingdom Viridiplantae; phylum Streptophyta; class Magnoliopsida; order Solanales; family Solanaceae; genus Capsicum; species Capsicum annuum. Next base: position 266,838 of record NW_025857520.1, read on the forward strand.
ATCAAAGGTAAGGGTGTCGCTACTATGTTGAATCATATTGTCTTATTGGTTTATGCTATCACCTACATAAGACAAAAACAACACATAAATTAAAGTATAAACCATGGATAACAAAATTAACTTAGAACACTACTATGAATAAATGTTATGTATCATTCCACGACATTGATGCCATTTTTGATAGTGCTCAAATACATCTGTCAAGAATGTTTGCGGTCTCTAGTAATATATTTTACCTAAATCTCAGAGTCAAGGTCAATCCCATAAGGAATGATAGTGATAGGTTCACCCTCAAGTATCACAAGTGACTAATTTCTTGTTGGCAATGCTAAAAACAATGCAGTAAAGTAAAATCTGGAAGTAATTCAAATGTTGTTGTGTTCAATTTGTTGAATGCACTTTCAAAACTGAGTTTTAGAGTTTGTAATCAAGTATTAAATATACTTGGGGTTATTCTTTCAAGGGAGTAAGTACATGAATGGATAATTGGATATTTGTCATGACCCAAACTAGAGCCTAGTTATGACGGGTATCTCAAGCCCACCGTGGGTTAAAGACCACTCCCGTAACCTTACCTCAAGAGCACAAGAATAATAAATAGCGAAAGTCAAGAAAAATAATGATAAGGATAGATAAGTCAAATGACAATTCTAAGAATTCAAATTAACAACCAACCCACACTTCTCCACAAAAGCTTATAAAATAAGAAATACAAGTTAAATTGAGACATGCCCCCACTTATGACCAAAAAGAAATCCATAAAGAAATACTAAGACAATAAAGAAACTAGTGAAATATCAAGGCCTTTCAAAGGATGGAGGTGCACCACTTCATAGAAACTCAACACATATATGACACCACCTAACGCTGCACACGAGTAATAGAAAAACTCTCAGACCCTATAACATGAAATAATGCAGTGTCTAGAGAAGATCAGTGGAGTGAGCACTGGTATTTAACTCATGGATCAGGGAGAAAATAATACAACTACCAAAATCCAATCTTAAACCATATGCACCACATTCACACATATATATATCTATATAGGATGTCGGGATAGGGACATGGGTCATAAACATAAGAGTTTAATCTATTATCCTGAATGGTGTAGCTCGTTCCATCATAAAGGCACCCATGGGCTACATGGGTCCAGCTTCGCCTACTAGAAAGGACCCATTGCGTTAATCATACTAACCGAGGAAATACCAGGAAAAGGATAAAGACACAAAAGATATATCCCCCTCCCCCCATACATATATATATGTATAATGCCTGCACCAAGAACACAATCACATATTTTCCAGTGTTAATGACCTCGGGACCTACAGGTCTATAGTGAGGTACACAATTCCCTTTATGCCCATATAAAATAGTTGCATATAAACCAACCATTAACCCATGACCTATTTATTAAGGCATTTACCACCATGGTATGGTCATACCAATATGCTTGCAAGCTTATATAACTATGCCAAACCATTTCATATAACAAAAATGACTCCCAATTTCAATTTAAAATCAAAAGCAAGTTCACCGAGGCCACCCAAAACCATATTTATTCATTTATCATTTAATTCAATGCAATGGGTTCAAACGAGAAGTTAAACCATGCAATTATCCATATTCAACATCAAGTTGACAAAATGGATTGAGGTTAATGCGGTTATCAGACAAAAATTTCCATCAATTTAAGGGACCCATGTGGCCCAACCAACCATTAAAATGATACACCAATTCAGTCCCAAAACCATAAATTAAAGCATGAATAAAGAGTTTAAAACATGGGAAATTGAATTCAAGTAATAACCATCAAAATCCCTCAACCCAATTTCAAATCCAACAATTAAAATCACATAAATAAGGATTAAATATCAGCCATAATGTAAAAATACAAGTTATGGATGAGAAACATGTCTGAAATACCAAAGAATTCGAATAAAAATCAAAGTTTGGAGCTGGAATGTTGAATTTTTGTAAAACCCTTGAGCTTTCGTGGATTTTGATTTAAAGAGGAGAAAGAATGGTTTTGATCTCTGAAAATTAACGGGAAAGAGGTTATTTTATATATAAAAGTCATGTAGGTGTAAAAAAGCCAAAAGCCCCTTACCCCAAGTGAAAAAAACAAAAATGGGATAAATTTAACATAGCGGCATGGCATGCCCTTATTGCGGAGGTTAGCCTACGTGCCACACCTTTATCCCCGAGGTTAACTATCGTGGCATACCACTACCGCAGACCCTCACTACTTCGATGTACTAAAATGACCCCGAACCCCTTCAAAAAATTCCATAACTTTCTTAAAACACCCTTTTAACATTCCTGATAATGATTCAAGTCAAAAATCAACGTTATGCATGCAGAAGGGTCAAAAATTAAAATGATTAAAATTTATGAGATCCCATATTATTCCCCCTTTAGGATCATTCATCCTTAAATGATAAGTTAGCGTACTTTTAGCACGAGAATAACTAGAATGCAGTAGAATCCTTAAGGTCATATTCAAAAAACGACAAGAGGGGAATGAAACTCATACCTTAAGCACTTTTGTCCAACCCGGGGAACAAGAACGGGTACTTGGATTTCATATCTTCTTCAGCTTCCCATGTAGATTCTTTTATCTTTTTCGTTACTCCAAAGAACCTTCAACAAATCTAAATCCTTTGTCCCTATTCTATGAACCTGTCTATCCAATATTCCAATCGAGATTTACTCATAACACAAAGAATCTATAACACCAACATCCTCATTAGGTACTATCCATGAAGGGTCACCCACACATGTTTTCAGCATAGAAACATGGAAAATAAGAAAATTCAAAGCAAAACTCGTAGGCAATTCTAACTCATAAAGGACCTTCTCAATTCTCCTCACAATATGATACTTATCAATGTAACAGAGACTAAACTTTCCCTTCTTCCCAAATATCATGACTCCTTTCACGAGAGAAACCTTCAAGAATACACAATCACTAATCTCATAAATGTATAAGATTTTTGGCGACATTGAGCAGTCTTAACTCTTTCTCTATTCACCTTCACCATCGCCATGGCTTGGTGAAACATGTTAGGAGCAAACAATCTTGTCTCAACTACCTCAAACCACCTAATAGGAGACCTACACCTCCTACCATAAAGAGCCTCAAAAGGAGCCATCTGAAGGCTAAAATGATAATTGTTATTGTATGCAAACACAATAAGACGTAAATAGTCAATCCATCTACCTTTAAAGTCAATCATATAGGCCCTTAGCATATCTTCTAAGGTCAGAATAGTACACTCTACCTGTCCATCTATTTGAGGGTGGAAAGCAGTGCTAAGGTTCACCTGAGTAACAAAGTCTTTCAGAAATGAATGCCAAAAGTGAGATGAAAACTGCGTACCTTGATATGTAATGATGGACACCGGCAATTGATCCAAATTAACAATCTCATGTTTCAATAATTTAGCATAATACTCTCCTAAATAGTTAGTCCTCATAGGCAAAAAGTGAGCAGACTTAGTCATCCTATACATATGAACCAAGTGGAATCATACTGATTTTGAGACCGCAGAAGACATGTAATGAAGTCTATATTAATCATTTCCCACTTTCACATGGGCACCTCTTTCTCTTGGGACATGCCACTAGGACTTAGATGTTCTTCCTTGACTTGCTGACAAACTAAACATTGAGCCACAAAGTTTGTCACATCCCTCTTTATATTATTTTACCAAAAGATTTCCTTTAAGTTATGATACATTTTAGTCAAATCTAGGTGAATTGTATATCAAGACTCATGAGCTTCAACCAAAATTCTTTCTCGTAACCCATCTATATTAGGAACACAAATTTATTTTAATATCTCTGAATGCCATCTCCCCCTATCTTGATAGATACAACTTTTTTATGACCCATATTGTCTTTAATCTGCATAAGTATGGGATCCAGAACCTACTTCTCCTTTACGTTAGCAGAAAGAGATAATTTAACCACTTTATGAATAATCACTCATCCATTCTCAGAGTCTAAGAGACGAACCACCAAGTTAGCTAACCTATGAATATGCTTCACTAACCCTCTTTTCTCCTCATTAACGTGAGACAGGCTACCTTTAGACAAACTGCTAAGAGAATTAGTAACAACATTAGCTTCACTTGGTTGTAGTGCAAATTCATCGTAATCCTTAAGTAACTTGAGCCACCACCTCTACCTGAGATTCAATTCCTTTTGCATAAGCACATACTAGAAGATCTAATTGTTTGAATAAATATCCACATGCAACCCATACAAGTAATGATGCCAAATTTTAAAAGAAAAAAACATAACAACCAACTCTAAATCGTGAGTCGGGCAATCCTTCCCATAAACCTCAAGTTGCTTGGATACATAGGCTACAACCTTACAATACTACATTAAAACATGACCCATTCCCATATAAGATGTATCACAACACACAATAAATCCATCAGTACCCTCGAGCAGGGTCAAAACAGGCACAAAAGTCAACTTATACTTCAACTTCTCAAAACTACCTTCACAAACATTGAACCACAAAAACCTTACCTTCTTATGAGTTAACTTCATCAATAGAGTAGCAACAGACGAGAAGCTCTCTACGAACCTCCTATAATACCCAGCCAAGCCTAAGAAGCTTCTAATATTGGTTGGAGTCATAGGTCTAGGACATTTTTTAACTGCCTCAACTTTCTGTGGATCCACCTTGATCCCTTCACTAGAAACAAAATGCTTGAGAAATGTCACAATATTCAGCCAAAATTCACACATAAAAAATTTTGTATACAATATCTGGTCTTTAAGAGTTCGTAACACAATTGGAAGGTGATTGGCATGGTCTTCCTATCAAAACCCGAACCAGGGCCTGATCATGATCAGTATCTCAAGTCCACCGAGGACTAGAGACTACCCCCTCTTGCTAGCCAAAAAACACAATACGGCGAACAACGAATGAATACTAAACATATAATAATATAGAAAGTTAGATCACTTAAAATTACTTAAAGATGTCCAACCAACAACTCTAAATCCATAGTAGTCCACAAAACATCTAACTAGACCAAAACCAATCTAAGTCAGGACATGCCCCTGATATTAGCCAAAAAGAATCTGAATGAAATAGTCTATGAAATAATGAAACCAAATTATGAAATGAGGATCTCTTGAACAATGGAAGATCACCACTTCAATATTACTAATAATAGATCCAAAAATCCTATCACTGCACAAGAAAAAAAGAAGTGTTTTAGTTCCCTACATCAAATGGGGATATAACATCTGAAGACAGTTAGCGGGGTAAGCGCTGCCATGTTACTCAGGGAAAAGATAAAATAATGTTAAGTCAAAACCATAGTAAAATCCACATGCACACATTGTACATACATACATATATATATATATATCGAATGGGATACAATGTTTGAAAACATTTAGCGAGGTGAGCGCTACTATGTAACTCAGGGAAGAGATAAAATATTGTCAAGTCAAAACCATAGTAAATCCATTTGCACACATTGTACATACACAAATATATATGAGCGCTACTATGTAACTCAGGGAAGGGATAAAATATTGTCAAGTCAAAACCACAGTAAAATCCACATGCACATATTGTACATACACAAATATATGTATATATATATATAATGATGGGATACGGAACAAGGTTTAGAATGAACTTTAAATCATTAGGCTAGGCTATGTAGCTCCGCTGTCATAATAGTAATCACGGGATATACTAACCCAACTCTCACCCCATGGTCAGGCCCAATGTGCGTGTTTGTATGAATCACAGAATAATCATAATACATATGCATAGAGGACTTGAACCTCCCGGTCATATACTAAGGGTGATAGGAACAGTCGATTATAAAGAAAGAGTGACTCAAAAACTCAATAATTTAGACCCCCACTATGAAAAATATGGTTTTTAGTAGTAGTCCTCTCGAGATTTCCACTTTTATGACATAATACATAACCCCATTTAAGCCAAAATTAAAAACACTTAGCACATAGCCCATTTATTTAATCAAGAAGTCATTTATTAAGGAAATATCAAGTGGTATCGTCATACCGACAATAGCTTGCAAGCACATGTCAATTTACCAAACATAACCATTTTCCAATGGGACTCTAACCTATTAACTAGGTAGAATCAAAAGTTCCAAGTAGGAATCAAACCCTTTAGCCAAATGGGACTCTAACCCTCCTCAACTAATAGGAATCCAAAGTCCCAAGTAGGAACAAAATCATTTAGTCATAGAAGACTCTAACCCATTGGACAATAGGACTTCGAAGTTTCAATTCAAAACTATTTCATGGTCATTAAGACCTTTCAAAAGCCAATTTATCCATTTATGCAAGGTATTAGTTAAAAAATAGTAGACAAATCCAAATGATAATTCATATTCCAAAAACAATAATGCAAGTGGGTTGATGTTCTCATTAATTTCAACATCAAAATTCAGTCTCTTGGGGGAAACCATGACACCTATTCCATAACCATTCCTATTTATCATGCTCAACTAACTTCATGATTTATGGGCAAGACAATCATTTTCAAATATAATAACCCAACTTGAGTTGGGGTCCAATTCCCTAGGAATGGGATTAGTCTTCAAATCCTATTGATCTTGAAAACTGCTAAAGATATACCCATAATGTAAATAAAATAAAAGACATAAATTAAAATGGGAGTGTTGGTTAGGAAGGTTATTTTGATGAAATCGAATCAACCTACCATTTAAGAGCAACAAAAGTAGGTAATATTTCAATAAGAGAATAGTCTTGGAATTTTTTTCTTCCTAGGGGAAAATAATGCATGGGTTCATGATAATTAAATGCAAATTCTAGCTAATAACTATATGGGTAGTCCCGATTAGGGGTTTTGATGCTAGTTTTTCAACTAACCACAAAAAACATCACCTATGGAACCTTTTGGATACCTCATGGGTATGGCAAACAAATCTAGCCAAAACTTCAATTGGGCATCCCTATTTCTAGGAAGATACCCAAGACAACAAATTCACAATCTATTCCTATTTCTAAGACAATGTAAAGGAATAAGCTAATGCTTATTTTTTAGTTTGGTAATACCTTGTCACCCATATACCTTCTTCAAGGATGATATAGTATTCATAAGCATACCCACATCTCTCTTTCAAAGATGGTGTGAGATTTTGGGAATTTGTGATTTTTCACTCACAAATTCCTACTCAACAAGCAAGTATTAGTGAAAATCAACATCATTAACAAAGATTTTACACTAATAATCAAAACCAACACATATTTGCACCTATTACAAGATAATTCCATGATACTTGTTTAGATAATCATGAAGTTTTAGGAAAGAAATATAGTAAAATGGTCATTCAAATCACCCATTAAAGATGCAAGCCTGAGTATTCTTCAATTAAGCTTCAATTACAAAAAGATTCATTCTTAAAATTAACCACAATATTCTTGCCTAATTTAATAGGGTTTTGCAAAGCAAAAACTTCAAAATCTAGTAGGTGATCCCTAAAAAGTGAAAGGGTTTTCGTCCTATAAAGAATTGGAACCTGCTATGGGAAATTACATTTCTGCTCCAGGGCTATTTTTTGTGCCTTCGCAGTCACCTGTGATCGATCGCAGCTCCCACAATTGCAGTGAGCCCATCGCAATCGCGTGCCTTGACTAATTTTTGTTGGTTGCAATTGCGACCCTTAGACTATGATCATGGTAACTGAGAGTCAGTTACAGCTCCTGCTTTTCCAGCTTTGCACTAACTCTTCCTTTTTTATATCATTTTAGGTTATTTCATTTCTTTTTTTCTCATCACCTGTATACCTGCAAAACATGGGAATTAGTGCTAAAAATGAAAAATTTATGTTATTAACACCTTTAAATTATAGTAGTATGCACGAATTTGGGTGTCAATAAGTGGTAAATTTATCACTCATCAACACCCTCGACTTAAACCTTTGTTTGTCCCCAAGCAACACTACTTCTTAATCAATTAGACTATGGAATTAGAAGCCCATTTAAATGACCTAATGATCACAATGACTTCAAGCTTGATTAATACCATCAAGTATCTCTCAAGCATTGGCAATGCTATTTGCACAACATCTCTCAACATGAAGCACAATCTCAAAGAAACAAAAGACTTTAAAGAAAAACAAGCAATAATTACTAACTCTCTAGAAGTGACTCTCCATCGATAGTAACTCAAATATACTTCTTTGACAGATTTTTAGAATATGACAATTTCACCCGCCTCTATTAGTCTAATGCCTCCTCACAAAAAGAAAATCCTACATACCAAATTATATATTATTCAACAAGGTATTTAAGTGCTAACTAACAGCTCCCAAGTGCACACACATGTGTATATGGTCAATCAAGTAGTAAAGTGGCCTTTAAGAAAGTTGGATATAGATCCCACAGGGGCTTGATCTAACAATAATTTGATTTCAGTTCTCAGTTTAATTTCAATTGATGCAAGAGAAACCAAAATAGAGTTTGTAATTTGTAAACTAAAGAAAAGTGAACAATCTAGAAAGTAAAAGTATTGGAACAGTAAATGGAGTAAAGCCCAGGGTTAAAGCACTTTGAGCAATCATACTATGTTACGGAATTTCATTTGCTAACTTGCTTATCTCAGTTGTTGATTTGTAGGTTGAATTGCATGATCATGGTCTCCCGACCTCTAACCGCTTACCTAATTTGGACATTACTCCTACATCATTGATTGGGGATGTAATAATCCAATTAAGTTATTTAAGCTATCATCCTACATTTGAATAAACTAAGGCATCTATGTATATCACTGTCCTAGATGCTAATTTGAATTCCTTTTTTCCAAAAGCAATACAAACCATACTTTTTTTATTCCCATGTTCTATCTCCCTATTCCCTCTCCCGAGATCACAAGGTTGCTAATAAATGTATTCTAAGGGTGATCAAGCCTCAAAATAGTTGAAACAAGATTGAACAAACAACCACTATGATAAGCAAATAAACAAAATCAATCCATAATAATAGAAGGTATGTTCTTGGATTTAACCCCGGAGAGGATGTTTCTAGCCACTCATAGTCATAATCATGATCCTGAAGGTTGAATACATGTTATGATCTAATTGAATGCTAAATAAAAGTATGAAAAACCTAAAAAATGAGTAGTAGCAGCTCCTTGATGTTCCAAGACATTCACAGATGATCTACAATGAGTAAAAAGTCATGTATTTCTAGGATATGCAAACCCTAAGCCATGTAAAAGAATGATTTGCAGCTCGGCCATGTTTGAACTAAGGTCGCATCACACTAGCTAGTTAAGTTGATCATGGGTTGCGGCGTACTAAAGGGTCAAGTTAAGTAGGGGTCGCAGTGAACCCCTTGCTTGAGTAAAATAAGGGTCATGGTGCACCCTTTGCTTGAGGCAAATAAGGGTAACGGCGCACCCCTATCGTGATCCCTCACTAGAAGTTGCATCCATGTTTTTGGCTAAGTGTGGAACGTCCCTCCTTCCATCCCTTGTATTGTGGTGCATTTTCAATGGATTTCCAGCCTTTATGTCATCCATATATCATCATAATCATCTCACAAAGCATCCTACGTAACCACACATCACTGATAAGAGATAATAACAACACAATATCCATAACGATGAATCAAAATAAGAGCAAAGACTAGGCTAGTTCATGTTGATCTTCAACTTATTATTCCAACTCTACACTTAATCAAACTGTACATTGCACATCACCAAAAAATTGTTCCACTCATAATTTCACTTTTAAACCATTTGAAGTTCCTTAAACACATTAGAATACATCAAGTTAGACTGGACAAGCTACTAGCTCAAGCTAGTAAAACAAGTTTCCTTAATTGAACCCTAAATGACTCAATTAAGTACATACTTGTTTCGAATTCAGTTTGAACATTGTAATCACACACTTGGGCACTTAAATACTTAGTTATATCATATCAACACATAGAGCACACAAAATATCCTTAAAAGAAGGCTAAATAAGCTAGAATAGTAACACTAGAGTGCATAAATACACCCAACAACACCACGCCAGATTAAAGCCTTGTTCATCCTCAAACAACTCTTAAATCTAAGCATTATAAGCTGAGGAGACTCTGCACTTCTACTACATGCAGGACAATAAAGCTAGTAATACAATGACTACACAAAATGCAAGTTACTACACTAAGCATGTTATTTACACAATTGATAGCTCATGAACACTAATCCAAAACATCCTAGCCTCAAGAATTGACTCACCTAGTTGGAAAACACATGAATATTGTTCAACTAAGGACATCTTACAAATTACCAACATTTATCAAAATGTACCCCTCACAATAAGAGAGTTACTCATAATCACTTACATCAAAGCATTTTATAATATAATGGGTGCAAGAAAAAAATTATGCTCACTGTTATAAGGAATTCATAGGTTACAAATAATGAACGATAGGATTGACCTTAGTGTAGTGCTCTACTAATATCAGAATGCTAAACTTAGGATCATATAGGTATTTTTTGAGTTGTAATATAGGCTAAGGGACAGGTAGGAACTATTTTGGAATAATAGTGACTATCTTCCCTAAGTGATTTACTACATCACTTTTTACAATTAAAACCAATTTCTAAAGACTAAATTACACCATTTTTGTCTACCTCATTCTTTTGTTTTTCACCCCATCTTATTAAGATCATTTATGTACACTATGGTGGGAGCATTCTATGAGCAACTCATTTAATTTGAACAAAATTTATTCTTTTTATTACTCAACGCCCAACCATAACATATAACAATTCTTTTAAACACCAATAACTATCACTTTGGGGCTTCGCTTCAACTTTTTCTTCTTCAATTTGATACTCCTTAACTTACTAATTTTACACTAAAGTGCTTAGGAGATTTGGATCAAATTATGGTCTATCAACGAAGGGATTAGGCTCAATATCAGACAACCAAAGAAAAAGATAAATGCTCAATGGGGATTACTAGGATTATGCACAAAGTTAGGTTTAAAGAAGGTATAAAATAAGGCTATCAAAGAAATACCTATATCATATCCTAAACCCACACTCTTTAATTTGTGTTGCACACACATACTGGGGAAGTTCTATACATCACACGCAATAAATAATCAACAAACCTCTCACACACATGGAACATGGTCAACTAAATAGGATCATCATAGATTCATAACCAAACAATTGAATAAATTCAAACTTTAAGGAAAAAGGTACAAGAGTGATAAACATAAGCTTAGTTGTCTAAAAAGTAACAATTATCACAATTAGCATAAATTTTTTTCAAACAAACACTTGCACCATTAAGTCAAATATAGCATCAACATAAATATCTCACTTATTCCAAACCTAAAAATTTAAAATTTACCCTAAAAATGGGAATTTCCCCACCCCACACTTAAAAATTTACCTTTTCCCCAAAGTATAATTTAAAAGTAGAGATAGAAATACTCCTTAATGTCCATAGGCGTAGCTAGTATCATTTTTTATATATCAAGTAGATCCGGGGACCCCTCACTTAGTCTCTACCATGCTCTTTAGCTCAGGTTGTTTGGTACTCAGACTTCCAATCAACCTGTGAATCAACAAAACAAAAGCTACGTGAAGTAAAAAACTAAAAATAAACATAACTACTTAACTTGGGTTGCCTCCAAAGCAGTGTCTGATTAAGCGTCACGGTATGACCCAACTTACGTTTAGCTTAATTCCTTCATCCTTTTCCTCACGCATTGATGCCATCTTCTTATTCATTTAAACCTCTTGAGTGTGCACTCTCAAGATCAACAGTATTATCAACTTTAGCCTTTTTAGGCTTATCCACTTGTATCATGCTGGCCAGTGGTGGTTTTTTCTTAGGAAGCTCAATGAGGTAGTCTGAAGAGGACTTTAGCAGACTATCCACCCCACACTTATCCCCTTTAATAACAGTAATCATACATAAGTCATTGTAGTGGTATATTGCATTAAGTGCTTCGTAAACTTTAAATACCGCCTCTTCATCCTCCAATTTCATTATGAGGGTAACTTTTCTAACATCAATTAAAGATCCTCCAGTTGCTAAGAATGGATGCCCTATAATGATTGGTGCCTATTTGTCTTCTTTAAAATCTAAAATAATAAAGTTAGTAGGAATAACAAATTTACCAACCTTTATGAGGATATCCTCAATAATTCATTCTGGGCGAGCAATGATCCAATTCACCAATTGCAATAGCACAGGGCTCGGTCTAGGCTTCCCCAAGTCCAAAGTGTTGAATAGGGAGAGGGGTATCAAGTTGACACTAGCCCCTATGTCACTCAGAGCATGGACTACTTTACTACTTCCAATTTGAATAAAGAGAGTAAACTTCCCCAGATCCTTTAATTTTTTGGAGATTTTATGTGTCACCAACACTCTATACTCTTCAGTGAGTGCTACCACCTCGACATCCTGAAACCTCACCTTATTAGCAACCATAGTCCATAAGTACTTAGAGTACTTGGGCATTCCCTACAAAACATCTAACAAAGGTAAGTTGGTGTAAAGCTCTCTGAAAGTGTCAAAGAATTTCTTAAAACATGAATCCTCCTTTTCCTTTTTGTACTTGTGTGGAAAAGGATGTTGTGGCATCTACTTCTCCACTTCTGCAATAATTTTTTCTTTAGAGTACTTAGACTTTCTTAAATTTTTAAACATATTTTTGGATACACGTGGGGGAGTCAAATCTGCATCTACCTGCTTAGTTGCTTTTGGAGGTTCTTCATTGAGCTCTTTACCACCCCTCAAAGTGATTGCCATTACTTGTTTTGTATTTTCTATATCTTCTGGAAAACCACCTTAAGGCTTAGTACTTAGTGTCTATTGTAAATGCCCCAACTATAACTCTAAGCTTCATATGGTAGCTTGCTAATTTTTTACTTCTACTTGTTAACTTTTCATATCCGCGTCCATTTATTCTTGACAAGCTAAAAGTTCTTTCATCAACTCTTCTACATTTCTAATTGACTAATTTGGTCGAACCTACTGCTTTGGGGAATTCTATGTCTGGCACTTCATTTTGTGGTTGTTACCATAATTAGGCCTTTTAACATTACCCACATATATTATCGATTCTAGATTTGCAGCACACATAGCTGTTGAATGGCCACTATTATGCAAAATTCACACCAACCTGTAGCTTGTTGGATTGCATTGATTGTAGTTCTTGGTGGTGCTACTCCAAACTGTAGACTGCATATTTGATTTTGCAATATAGAGATCTAAGTATATATGGCAGTGAATTGGTCAACCTATAGTACACCTGCAACTCTTTTTGTAGTGCTCCTTGAGTCTAAATGCTACTTAGGATTCCCTTGAGTTATGCAGTTCAATAAATTTTACAACTCATCATAAGTCATCTTAAGAGCTTGACCACCTCAGCTGAATCTAACAAAATTTTTTTATTGTGGTCAAGAGCCTCTACAAAAGTATGAGCAAGTATGTCATTGGACTATTAGTTGTGTGGACAATCCCGAAGAAGTGTTTTGAAGCACTTGCAAGCATGGTATAGATTCTTATCTGGATTTTGTTTGAAGCACACTATCTGAATGAGAAGTCTCCCAGTCTTGCCAGATAGGAAAAATCAAATAAGGAATTTTGAGCCATGTTTTTCCATGATGTGATTGAATTTATCGGCTCTGCATTCAACCACTTTTTTTCTTCCCCCAATAGTGAAAAGGGGAACAATGTCATCCTTACATTATCTATATTGAACCCCATAGGAATGAATATGTCACTAATTTCAAGGAAATTTTGCAAGTGGACCTGTGGATCTTTATGTGAAAGCCTGTGAACTATCCACTGCTAATCAGACATTGTACCATATTCTATTTGTGCTAAAAATTGCCTCAAGCTGCCAACTTCTAAAATAGGGAGGTCAAATTTATTGGAAGTGAGATTGCCACTTCATTGACTATCCTGCGGGCTGCTTGTTCTTTAGCCATTAGAGCAAGATTTTCTTAATCTTCTTGGATTTGTAAAATTCAAGGGAGAAGGATTTCTTCTCTTCTTTGTTGATGGAAAATTTGCTCAGGTTCTGAGCTTGGCCTAACCAAGTCCTGATTCCTTGCCAGCTTACTACTTTATAAACCTATTTTGTGCATATGCTCAACAAAATCCAAGAGTAAAAATACCCAAGAAATCTAAAATGAAAACTAAATATAAAATATTTGCCAAATTACAAGTCCCCAACAATGGTGCCAAAAACTTGACAGTGCCCAAGTACACATGCAAGTGTACGTGGTCTATTAAATAGTAAAGTGGCCTTCAAGAAAGTCAGATATCGATCCCACAGGGACTTAATCTAACAATATATCGATTTTAGTTCTTGATTTAGATTCAATTGATGGTAGAATAACTAAAAGAGAGTTTTTAATTTGAAACTAAAGAAAAGTGAACAATGCGGAAAATAAAAATCTCAGAATAATCAATGCAGTTAATCCCAAGGTTAAAGAACTTTTAATAATCAGACTACGTTATTGAACTTCATTCATTAACATGCTTACCTTGGTTGTAGATTCATAGGGTTAAATACATAATCATGGTCTCCTGACCTCTAAATGTTTACCTAATTTGGACATTACCACTACATCATTGAGCGGGGATGTAATAATATAATTTAGTTTTTAAGCTATCATTCTACGTGTGAATCAAGTAAGGCCACTAAGTACATTCCTATCCTATATGATAATTTGAAATCCTTATTTCATAAAAGAATACAAACCATACTTTTTTCATTCCCATATTCTATCTCCCTATTTCCTCTCTCGAGATTAGAAAGTTGACAATAGATGAATTCTAAGGGCGATCAAGTCTTAGAATAGTTAAAACAAGAATTAAAAAAAAACCATTATGATAAGAAAATCAAACAAAATCTATGCATAATAATAGAAGACATGTTCTTTGCTTTTACCCCGGAAAGGGAGTTTCTAGCCACTCATTGTCATAATTATTTCCAAAAGGTTAAATATATGTCATGATCTAATCGAATGCAAAATAAAATTTTGTAAAACCTAAATACCGTGTAGTAGCATCTCCTTGATGTTCCAAGGCATTCAAAGATGATTTACAATGTATACAAAGTTATGTATTTATAGGATATGCCAAGCCTAAACCGTGTGGAGGAAAGATTTGCAACTTAGCAGTGTTTGAATTAGGGTTGCACCGCACTAGCTATTCAAGTTGATAATGGGTTGTTGCGTAGTAGCTGGTCAAGTCAAGTAGGGGTCATACTGCACCCCTTTCTTGATTCAAATAGGGGTCGTGGCGCACCCCTATCCCGATGCCTTACTCGAAGTTGTATCTATGGTTTTGGCTGTACTGAACGTCCTCCTTCCATCCTTTGTATTGTGGTGCATTTTCAATGGATTTTCAGCCTTTATTTATCCATATATCATCATATTCTACTCACAAAGCTTCCTACATAACCATATAACATGGATTAAAGATAATAACAACACAATATCTATAACAATGAAACAAAATAAGAGCTAAGACTAGGCTAGTTCATGTTGATCTTCAACTTATTATTCCACCTCTACACTTAATAAATATGAAATTTTCTCATCACCAACAATTTTTTCCTCTCATAATTACTAATTTAAACCCTTTGGAACTGTTTAAACACATTAGAATCCATTAAGTTAGACTAGACCAACAACTAGCTCAAGCTTGTTTTACCTATATTTTCATTATTAACAATGGATTATAGGTAAGAATCCTTCATTTTCAAGCCTTAATTTCTTAAATTTTTTACCAAAACCCAAATTATCTTGACAACATGATTTTAGGCCAAATTAGATTGGTTTTAACTTGATTATTAAGGATTATGATTCACTAATAGTGTATGAATGTTAGGTTGATCTCGAAAACATGTTTTTCATATGTGGGAACCACTAGGGTTTTTTTGTGTCATTTTTGGACCCAAAGTACAATGGTTCAATATGGGTATCGATATTCTCATAATGATGTATAGATTGTACTTTTGATAAAAGAGGACAAGTGCTACCTCTATGCTATATGATGGTCCTGAGACCAAGCTGGGAATCCTATTTCTCTTCTTGGATGACCTAGAGGTCGAGGATAGCCACATGATATGTCCTTAGCTAGGGACTAATATAGTCCACCTTCCCAAAACCAAGTTCCTACACCAGTTGTGGGCCAAGGACCAGCCCAGGCTCTACCAGGATTTTCTCCTTCTTCATTACTAAAACATGACTTAATTCAGCTTTTCGGGATTATTGGTGGTGTGCCTTCTGATGATGCATAGTCTACTAATGATAGTGCTATAGAGACAAGGGTGAAACTTGTAGCTACAACTCAAAGTGTTAAGGTTCTTCCTGTGGTGGTAGTTTTTCAATCGATAGTTATTTAGCTAGTTGTGACCCAACCTCCTATTTTTCTTTGGAGCAAAAGATATTAGGTGGATTCTTCAGGTTGGCTTCACCTGGGTTCTCTGGTGCTATCGGCGTTGATATGTGGTTCTCTGACTTCTTGTGAGGATAGGCTTTATGGTTCAGGACTGGTTGAGACTCTTTGTGTGGATTACACCACATTACAATTGAAATCTTTTGCTCATCATTAGTGGAGAGTTTTTATGGATTCTAGACAACCTGGATCTTCCCCCTTGTCATGGACCCAGTTCTTTGAGATATTCTTAGATAAATATATGTTATGCAACCTTAGAGATCAACTGTGGGATTTATTCTCCAGATTGGTGGAGGGCTCCATGACAGTTGCCGAGTATGAGGCCCATTTCAATAAGTTGGCCAGGCATGTGACTTCTATTTTAGATACTCAGTATGAGAGAGTTTATTGTTTTTTAGAGGGTTGAAAATCCCTATTCGTATGTAATCTTAAGAGTCTAGTTGTTGTGGGTAGTAATTTTGTTGATGTTTCAAATCATGCGCTAGAGGAGGTACACCGAGAGACTCATGAGTACCTTGATAAAAGGCTTAGATTTCATGATAGATTCAGTAGGAGCCATAGCAGTTACCATCTCAGAGGTGGTAGTTCTCATGTTGGATATTCTCTATGCCTATTTTTTCAGCCTCAAGGTTAGCCTAGTCGACTAGTTTAGGTAGCTCTTTAGATTACTGACGAAGGTCAGTCTGGTACTAGTGGCTATCTTGGTAAGGGCGACGATTAGTCTTTGAGGGTTTCATTTTTGGTTCATGCTAGACATGGTGGTTATTTTGAGTTAGCCAGATCTATTGGTTCTGGTTTTGATCATGTTTCTTATTTTATTTGTGGAATTCCTGGTTACTACTCATAGAATTGCCCTAGTCATGGGAAGATGGTTGTTTCAGCCCAGGGTGCTTCTCCTATTAGTATAATTCACCTTATAGGTAGAGGTAGTTCTCATTGTCATAGTTTGGTTATTAGTTTTCTTGAGGTGGTACTAAGGTAGGCATAATAGGAGTTTGGTTAGGTTCCCAGCCAGGTGGTGGGCATGGTCAGTTATATGCAGTATCTGATAGACCCAAGGTTAAGACTTCATATGCTATAGTTACAAGTATAATTTTAGTGTGCCATAAGTTGGCTCTTGCATAATTTAATTGGGTTCTACTTATTCTTACATATCTGCTTATTATACACCATAGATTGAGTTAACTAGTAATTTATTATCTATCCTATTGCATTTATCTACTCCCATAGTTGATTTTTTAGCATTGGATTGGGTAATCAGATCATGTGTTGTGACAGTTAGTGATGTTGATACTTATGTTGATCTTATTATTCTGGATTGATCGATTTTGATATGATTTGGGTCATAGACTAGTTATCCCACTATTATGCAGTCATGATTTGTTTTGCCAACATAGTTACCTTAGCCATGCCTGGCATACCCCCAATAGTATGGTAGGGAGTGGTTAGCTACGGGTTGATGGGGATTATTTCTTATTTTTATTCTAGGTGACTTATATCGAGGGGTTGTGAGTCCTATATAGATAATGTATGATACTCGTATGGATAGTCTGCCGTTTGACCATTCCTATTATTTGTGAGTTTTGAAATGTCTTCCCTGCCAACCTGCTTGGTATTCCCCCTGTCTGTAAGATTGAGTTTGCTATTGACCACGAGCTTGACTCTGATATGCTACAAAAATATAGTACTTTCAATGCTTAAAACTATGAAATTATGCAAGTTTCTTTAGATATTGTGTTGGATATGATGTGTTTTGGGTATGTTTTGTAGGAAACTAGGTTTTGGATGCAATTCTGAGGAAAAAGAAGAAAAGAATTTTTTGGGTACATACTAAGTTAGTTTTGGGCGTACGTGCTATATACTTAGCGTTTGTGAGCAAAGTATGTTGAGCAACTGAGAGTCCTGAGGCTAACATACAGGAGAAAGCAAGATCATCAACAAACTAAATCAACATACGGTCCACATGCTCAACATACAGTCCCTGTATAGACTTAGTCTGTACAAAAGTGCAAAATCCAGAGAGTTGAAGATCCAGACTCAAGGATGGAAATATACTAAGTGCGACATATGGACCATATGTTCAACATACAGTCCATATGTTGACTTAATAAGTAGCCACCAATATTATTTTTCCCTTTTTCATTTGGGATTTGATTTTTAGGGTTTCAATGTATTCTCTAAATACCCTAATGACATTTTGTATTAAGTTAACGCACTCTTTTTACTCACAAACATATATTCTAATTTTGTGATCCGCCTTTGGTCACAGAATTATTGTGTATTTATGTTGGTTGTTAATTGAGTTGATGCTTTGGGTTTTTCAGTTGGTGATTATTCTATTTTCAAAAATGAATTCCTTTGATCGTTACACAAACATGAGGGGCGAATCTCCCTTAGCTAAGGTTTTGGGAACCCTGGCTACATAATTAAGTAGAGAAAGTGTTCAATCCTTCTAGAGTATTATTGTTGCATCTATTTGAGTTTCCTTTACTTTTATTGATTTCTTAACGGGTTACATCTTAGGTCCCACCTGTATTCACTATGATCCAGAGAGGAGGTAGAGATTGGGAAAAACAAATCACATTGGTGATTTGGGGATAATTGTTGAAATAATATTACTTGTACTATCTTATTAAGCCATTTAATTCCTATCTAATCAACTTAAGATTGAGAGGAGATAGTTGTAACTGGGGTCCAAGGTAAGGGTTAGTAATATGACACTTTGAGACCGAGAGGAGATAAGTGAAATTTACGAAATGGTGTCGAGAGGTGGTTGGTGATACCTATCTTACCAGTCTCTATATGTATAATAGTTATATAGTTGGATTTAGTATGATAAGCTTACCAAGTTAGAGGTCAGGGTGAACACAACTTTAGTGTCCATCAATGACTAAGTTAAAACCAAGTTGATATTTGTTATTTGTTTGATATTATCTCTACAAACCTCCCATTTATTTTTCCAATTCTACCCGTTAACTACAATTGTTGAGATACATAGTTCCATATATTCCCTTGGGATTTGACCCCAACATATTTGGTAGCGATTTCATAATATTCAGATTGAAGGTGTAGCTTGGGCGTGATCAAATTTTAGCGCCATTGTCAGGGGATTAGGGTGTTGAGTTTTGAATTGAGGTGGTTATATTTTTTAGGCCTTTTATCTCTTGTTATTACTTGCATATATGCCAATGTATTCCTAGCACACGGAGTAGAGGGAATCCCTTACTCCCACTAAATCCAATCTAGAAAGGATCCTACAAACACCTAGTAGGATGACATAGCCAAAAGAGATAATATACCTGAAGGGGTTCGTGATGATGCATACTAGGTTCCTCCTGCTTCTCCTGAAGAAGTTCAGGACATTTTTGACCAGCAGAAAAAAGGTGCTGTAGCAGAAGCCACTAGTTAGAGAAGGGAAAAAGATGCTTAGCATACATATCAGGGGCAGATTTAGCTATGCAGAGACAAGAAACAAACCACTAAGCAACACTCAGTGTTAATCAGAATTGAGTTAGAGGTGGCCGTGCTGAAGTGATCCGAGAATACCAGTATTTTCCGCCATATGAGAATGATGAAAAGGATTTGGTGCACGTTGATTGGTAGAGACTAGAGTTATATTTCTCCTATTTTCTCCTTTGGCATTAAATTTGACGTAACAAGTGCAATGATTTAACTCATAAATCTTAGGGGAGTATTTATGGGTTTTCCTACATATGATAAAAACATGCAACTTGCAACTTTTATTAGGATCTGCTGTTTGTTCTCAAACCCAGGGGTAAATTAGAAGACACTTAGATTGAATTTGTTCCCTTTCTCACTTACAAGAGAAGCATCTTTATGGTTGGACAAACTTACAAGAGGCCTATCACTTCTTGGTATGAGTTGCACAGTCAATTCTTGAACCGATTCTATCTCTATCCAGGATATTGTAATTTAAGGAGGATATTTATAATTTTAGGCAAAGGCAGTTAGAGTCTATGTACCAAGCTTGGTTTATGTTCAAGATGAAGCTGAGTATGGTGCCCAACCATAGGATTTTAGGGGCAAGTTTACTGGAGATATTCTATAGATCCTTGACTATCAGTTCTATAGCCATGGCAGACAAAATCTATTGAGTAGCTTTTATAAGACTAAACTGAGAGGTAGCTTTGGATTTCCTAGATCAGATCTTTCTCACTAACCGAGGGTAGTAATCTAGGGAGTCTAAGAAGGTGTTTGGCTCTTATGCTATTGGTACCTCATGCCACCATAAAGTAGATGATAATTTAGTAGTGCAAGAACTTAAGCTGTAGAGATCAAATCTTGGGTTAATAGAAATGTAAGTTGCAACAACAAGTTCAAAGAAAGTGAACACAGCAGGAGCACAACGTCCAGCTTCCAAATCTTACGAGTTAGATTTAGAGGAAGAAGCAAAATATCCAAATCATCAATTGGTGGGTTTCCAAGCCCAAAGTCAAGAAAACCAGGGTCAAAACAAGTATGACAAATACAGAGATCATAGTAGTGATCAAGATTGTAACTAGAGGAAAATAGATGACTACAGAAAGAAGAGAACTAGGTACATTCCAATAGGAAGACGGGATATAGAGTCTAGAATAGAGGGAAAGCTGACCAAGCTGGTCAAGTGTTAGGAAAATTAGCAGAACAACCTTAATAAGATTAAGGCTAACATTTCAGGGTTTACCCAGAAGGTTGAATCTTACGTCACTGCTATCAAGCAGTTTAAGCTCTAGTTTGGGTAGATGTCAGAAGCACTAAACCAAAGATGGTTAGGTACCCAGGTACCCTTCCAAGCCACACTATACGAAATTTTAAAATAATGGTCTTGTTCTTTATATTAACACAAGGAGTGGAATAACTAATATGGATCCCTCATTACCTTTTGCGAAAGCACCAAGGTATGATAAAGTGGTTGCCGATGAGATACCTATTGTAGTGTCAGAACGTGTAGTAGCTGGTAATAGTTAAGTTTGTAGGACAAAGGTAAGGGTCTGATTAATGAGCTCGAATAAGAAAAATTCCATAACCTTCCCCACCTTTTCCTTAGAGGCTAAAGCAGAACAGAGATGAAGGAACGTTCAACCGATTCATTGAGATGCTTAAAGAATTAAGACTGAACATCCCTCTTCTTGAGGCATTAAAGAAGATCCCTGGATATGCCAAGTTTATGAAGCAATTAGATACAATGAAAAATAGGGCTACATTAGAGGAGGTTGGGGTATTGAACCACTATAGTGCAGTCATGACTAAGTCACTGGCCCAGAAAAATAATGTTCTCGGAGCATTCACTATACCATGCACTATTGGGTCATCCCGATTTGCCAGAGCCTTATGTGACTTAGGAGACAACATAAATTTGATGTCGCTGGCGGTATTCAACCAATTGGGCTTGAGACGTCCTAAACTGACTATGATAAAACTATTGATGGTTGACCACACTGTGAAGAGACCTATGGGCATTTCTTTTGATCTGATTGTGAGAGTTGTTAAATTAATCTTTGAGCTGACTTTGTTATTTAGGACTGTGAGGTTAATGCTGAGATGCCCACCATAATGGGAGGACCGTTTATTGCCTTAACTAGAGCAATGGTTGATATGGAGAAGGTGGAGCAAAAGTTAAGGTCACTTTCATCATCACAAAAAAAGTGTATCAATTGACCAACATAAAGCTGGGGTCAGTGATAGATTGTATTGATGACCTAGGATTTATTCTTATAGGTATATTTATGAATTCACAGTAATCAAGGTACCCACATTATGCTGGGATATTAAATCAAGCGTTGCATGGTTGGCATGGGCTTGTTGTTAAAGTCTGTGTAACCGACATAGCCACATTGTGTCACATTGTTTAATCAAGCATTGGGTGGGAGGCAACCCATTATTTTAGTGTTCATTTATGTTTGTTTTGTTTTTTTAGGTACATAGTTTGAGTAAATGCATGGAAAGTGGTAAGTATTGTTAAATACATCTTCTTCCAGGTAAAGGGACTTAGTAATCAACTCATTAAGGTCATAAGTCCCACGTGGGCCAGGTAAGTTGTGCTTAACTTAAAAAGATGGAATTTTGAGAGTTGTTTGGAAAATTTATGGAATTTAAAATTACAAAAATGCTTACAGGTTCATAAATACAATTTACAACTTAGAAAATATAAAACTTAGGGTCAAAATGCAAAGTCTAGCAAGAAGGGAAAATGGCTAACTTTTGGGCCCCACATTCGATGCCGGCATGTTGTTTGTATGTTCAATATATGGACTGTAAGTTCAACATACATACTATATGCTGATACCATATGTAGGGCACGTGTCAACTAAAACTTTGTTTAAAATTTTGGGCCCGCCATTCTTAAATAAACACTAAGTCAGACCCCATGGTATTTAAGTTTCTATATGCTCATTTTAACTGCCAAACTCTCAAAATTTCTCTTTAATCTTAAAAATTCAAACTCCTTTTTAAAATTCAAAACTACCAATATTCCCACACTTAAACATAGGCTAAATTGAGACTTATTTTGTGGTTCAAACTTGTCCCAAAGTGCTAAATACAAGTTCAATATTGGGTTTCTTGTTACTTCATCATAGTTCACTTCCTGATTTGCAAAGAGAAGGTTGTCTTAGCTCATGTAAAATATATAGTAACAATAATTCTTGTTTATCGGAGCCTTGAAGTAGCCTAAAATCATAATGTTGGGCTTTGTTCTTAAATTTAATCATTAGATTAGGCCTAAATAGATGTTGAACTTGAAAAAGTAGAGGGATACCAAAAGTTAAGCATGTTAGTTTGAATTAAAAATAGTGATTCATGGTATATATATATTGGACTTCTTGGGACTGCGAATAAGTTATCGGTGTAAAATTGAGGAAAAATTTAAAGCTTTTCAATTTTGATTTTTTCTTAAGATTTTGCATTCTCTCATTATTAGTTGAATATTAACACTCATTTTTCTTCAGGTATGGATGGCACCCAAAGCTGCAAGGAAAAAGGTTATTGCATCGAGGAGATGGGATGAGTCCCCTGAGCCTCGTGGCTTAGTTGTGAAATACCCAACTGCACAAATTAGAGCAATTTTAGTCAAGGAAACACACATAGTGACTAGAGGTAAGGTTTGCTAGTGTAACACCCTGAATCTGGTACCCGAAATGCTACACGGTGCTCATGACCCCGAAGGATCATAAGCTAACCCATGACTGATATCTGTACCTGTATACTGCATGATATACTGTATAATGCGAAAACAAGAACTGAAAGTCCATAAGGTTCAAACTATAACATAATTTCTGATAAAATATAACATCTGGGATGGGGTATAAATGCCTAAAAGAAAACTGTCTAATCATACTGTAGGCTGAAAAACCTCAAAAATATAAATGTCTGAATGAGGAGATGATGGGAAATGTCCATAAATAATTCCAACTCATAAAATAATTAATGAGACAATAAAGAAATGATCATATTCTCAAAAGATGAGGACTCGTTGCTAACTCTGACTGCAAAGACTAGAATGATACTTATGCTCTGGAGCTCATGCTTCTGAACCTATGGTATAAGACATCATAGAACAAATGCATCAGTACTTTGAATGTACTGGTATGAATGTGAGGTAGGTTGAATGCAAAAGGTTTACATGCATGATCTATACTAACTGACTGAAAAATATGAATGTGAGAATGTAGGCATAAATACATAATAACTGTAACTAGGGTTAGGATAACATGATTACTGAGTTTGAGTACTGATAACATGAGATACTGATAACTGTATCACTGAAATAACTAATACTAAGCGACTGTATTTGATTATCTAGTTTGTGATGAAACTAGCTAAGTGTTATGCTATTCTGAGTTGACTGTATCTGATAGCCCTAATTTCTGTAGAACTATCTGAGTCCTACTACTGAGACTGAATGACAGTATCTAATAGTCCTAATTCTGTAACCAAAAATGTAGGAATTAGTCATCTAACTGAGATGCCCCTAATAAACCATTATTGTTGAGTTGGGGTCCAATCCGTAACACCAATTGGAAGGGTGTCAATAGCACGCCATTGGTAAGAACAATTTGTGAGTAACACTCATATAACAGCTAAATCTAGTGAGAATAGTGGGCAACCTCATATAACAGGTTAAGCCATCTCATCTATTCTCATATAACAGGCTTTGAGGTCTCAACCTACACTGGCTACATATTTCTGTAATGCATGGATTACTTCTAAAAATCACACCCTTATATAACAGGTGAGTTCCCATCGTTGGGTTCACTCGGTGATAAATCCTACTCCTATCTGAATAGACACTGAACATGATTAACTAAATTGGACTAGACTGAGTTCATCGTGTTTCGTTAGCTGACGGCATAAAATTGAGATTACTGAATTACTGAGCTTTCCTGAGTCAGATGACTGACTGGGTACTATAGACCATGGCTTGACTGAGGATATTATGAAAACTTGACACTAAATCTAGGTACACAGCTATATTTTATTGGTACAAGCACCCCCAAGACAATGGAAGGAAACTAACAAGGCATGACATTATTGAAAACATGACCAACATCAACAATCTATAATACAATAGTTGGAGATATTTAATGTGTATTTCATTATCAAATCTTGGTACGTGAATAAGATAGCATGTACACATAGTATAATTTCATAAGGATAACTCATGAGCAATCCCATAAGCAATTTCATTGCATAAGAATAACATGTAAGTCATTTTGAACATAAGGTCAAAGCATACATTGTCATTTAGGTCACAATTAAGCTATTGTGCATAATTTTTATCCCTTTAGGAATTTTATCAAACACCTTACATGCACAACTTAAGGCATAGGTGAAATCATCAAATTTCATAAATCATAAACCACCAAATTCATGGATTTCAATTTATATGCTAATGTAGTTTTCATAATTTCACATAAGGATCCCAACATAGGAATCAAACAACAACCATCACATAACTTGAGCAACCCATAACATAATAATCATGATTTATAATTTAAAATAGGGTTCTTGAGCTTTATGGATGGAAGGAATCCATAAATCGATACAATGCATACCTTAGTTCTTAATTTAGCAAAGATTGATTGAGATATTTTGTTGAAATTAAATCCCCAATTTAAAACCTAGTTTGTTCTTGAGAGAAAATTGAGAGAAACTAGTATATTTTGGATTAAGAATGGCTAAATCACATGTTATTAGGTTTAAATAGAGGTGGCAATTTGACCCTTTTAATCCTAGACGTGTCGTTTGAAATTGGTGAAAATTTCCCAACCTGGAAACCTGGTGTGACATGGCACTATCATGCCGTGTCACTGAAATTTGACAATTGGGAAATAGGGGAATATCGTGACACAGAACCATCGTGTTGCCACTTTATTTGCGACCTGGAAGTTTGGCACGACGTGGGTAAAATTGCACTGAGACACTGGAAAAATAGGGTTCTTGAGTTTTATGGATGAAAATGAAGATTGATGGAGAGATTTTCTTGAAATTGAATCCCCAATTGAATTACTAGTTTGGTCTTGAGGCAAACTAGTATAGTTTGGGTGAAGTATGGCTGAATCATATGTAATTAGGTTTAAATAGGGGTGGGAAAGTGACCCTTTTAACCCTGGATGCATATTTTAAAATTAGGGAAAATATCCCAACCTATACCCCTGGCACGACGCGGTGCTATCATACCGTGTCACTGGAATTTGACAATTAGGAAATATGGGAATGGCGTGATGCGGAGCCATCACGATGACACTTCTTTTGTGACTCTGAAGTTTGGTCCGACGTGGGAAAATCATGCTAAGACACTGGAAAATGGACTATTGCTATTTTAGCTTGTGGCGCGTCACGCCACTGACCAATATGGCGCTGTTTTATGATAGGAACTTGAAATAGTATTAACTTTTTATCCGGTTATCGGATTTGGGAGAATCTTATATTGATGGATTATTGAATTTCCCACATGAAAAAATGTGAAAATATTAAAAATTCCTCATAGAATAAACATCATTCAATTTAGAAGCTAATATTTGAGATTCTTGAGATAAAATTAATTAGGAAACTTTAGGGTATTAGCTAGGCAGCTGAGACTATTATTTTGGGCACTATAAGACATCCGATGCCTGAGCACTCATGGTGGGGCATAAGGCTAGCCTTTAATCGGCCTAGGTCTTACACTGAGGCTATTCAGGGTGTCTTGGCTACCCTGACAACTCTAGCCTAATCGAGGATAAAGTCACCCTGTAGATAACCCTCACATTATTCAATGTCGAGTGATGATAACAATGATTAAAAGAAGGTAAATTTTGAGTCATCACTAGTAGTAGATGTATGAGATCCCTAATCTGAAGAAGGGTCTTAGGATGTGTTTGATGCGATAGATGACGAGCAATCAATAGTATTAACCTAATTTGAGAAAGGTATAGACCAAGCTTCCTGCTAGGTTCCAGCTTTTGATTCATAGGCAACAACTCATTTTAGAGGAACCTATTAAGGAGATAAGCCTAAGGTGGTGTGTGGTGGTCCTTCATACCATATGCAAGCTAGACGCTACTACTTTGAGAGAAATCGGCCAACCTAAGAGGGTCATTTATGAGAAGAGAAAGATTGACTTATTTGGGTTGGCTGAAGAATTGTAGCTATGGGTAAGTTTTAAGAAACATCAGCTAGGGTGGATCACCACACCCATAGTTACTTATACCCCAGTAGTGGTATGGGAATTCTAAGCCTCTTGTCAGTTATTGTGATCTTGACTACACCTCGAAAGGGATTTTTCGAGCCATGATAGGCAGCTTAAGCTTGAGCAGACACTAGTTAGAGGGTTTATGGTTGATATATCAATAGAAACAATTTGTTGTATCCTCTTTTAACCAAATTATGTTGCACCAGCATCAATAGTAAAATGTGATTATAAATTATAAGTTGTATGGGATAGACATATTATGAGCGACATTGATTGACAGAGCAAGAGAGTAGAGATGACAATATAGATCACTAGATACATTTCAACTCTGGGTCATAAGACCTCGTGGATCGAGGGTTATGTTATAATGAAGAAGGCAATATTGACTTTTGCTGCAAAGTTTGGATGGCTTCTAGTTAGATTCAAACTGTATCTGACTACTTCGGATAATGTGTTTTCATGGGATGGATCTGCTCTAGTTTCTAGTATGGTGGACAGGTATTCATTGAATTTATATCCATTATCCAACATTAGATTCATGAGAGATCTTTTGGTGTAAGGATAACTCTACCATTCCCATGCCTTATTCAGAAACTTTGTGATGATGTCGGCGTGCCTAAGATAGAAAGAGTGGATGAGAGATTATAGGTAAAAGAGATAAGATAGACTATGTTGGTGAAGGATTCGACACATACGCCTACTACAGTAGCTCCAGCCTATTCCGAGGGCCCATCAGTACCTATAGTGCCTGTTGACATATAGGAATATGATGTGGCAACTAGAATTGATCATGAGATAAAGGAGAAAAGAAAGTCCCTTGATGTGATTACTCTGGGTGAGATGACACCAACAACTTCTATATCAACCGTAGCTTCCAGTTCAGACCCAATGGGGGAATATTCACTTCCCCCTCGCCCATCCACTATAGTTGTTGCTACAGTTATGACTATGATTTATCATGAGATCTTAGGAGCTCAATGGATAGTTAGAGAGCCACTTATTCTTGGTTACAAACTATTGAGATCGAGATGGCTAGTCTATATAAGCAGATATAACCATGGGTCCTACTAGAGATGGTAGATTCTAGATAAGATGTCATATATAGAGTTGCTATGTCAGAGTTACATACTGAGTTACTGACATATATTGCTTCTTTCAAGAGATGTGTTGTAACTTAGTTTATAGAGATTGAGATATTGGACCTATGCCATATGAGGATGGAGGTGGGTACTTTGCAAGTAAAAGTATGCTCTCTTATAAAAAGCCATATGACAACTCCTCCAGTCGTACCCATTGACATTCAGATATAACCTTTGCATGAGCCAAAAAACTTTGATTTATTGATGGATAATGATGAGAAGGTCCCAGTAGGTGGGACCAAGAAAGGACATATGGGGGATCTGCAAGAGCAAATATTCCATATGACCAGGCATTGAAAATGTACAGACATAATTTGGTGGAGTCTATAATTATTGAGAGGTAAAGGCATGCCAAGATAGCAGTGAGTTCATCCTCTAGTAGCGCACCTCCACCACCATCGCCTCCATCAGATGATATACCCTTACCTACGGATATTCATGACACAGATACTTAGTGCATCTTAGGAATGTCCTCATTCCCCTTTTTATAATTTTTTAGCGCATTGGGGATAATGCACTATCATTTAGTTAGGGGTGAGGTATGCTATAGCTATCATAGGTTTGTTTTGTCGTGCTTCTTTTCATATCGGTCGTGGTATGGTTGTAGAACTAGCATCTCTAAGTTAAAATTTGTATTGTATCTTTTTTTTTCATATTGTGTTGTGCTTTTGTGTCATTAGGAGATTTTTAAGTATTTAGGGAAGTTCTCATGTTTTTGATTGATTTTTGATAAAAATAATACCCCTCCAGTATTTTATTTTTGAATTATGTGAATGTATATATGTGTGAGCGTTGTGGATCGTGTTATGGCATAAGGATAAAGGATATAATAATTCGAGCTAACAATTGAATGAACTAGATGGGTAGAAGCTTGTGAAATTTATTATGTACCATGTATGTTCGAGATGTTACTTCGTTCATTTTGTGTGATAAATCTAGAACATTCCTGGTTAGTCTTGCCTAGTGTAACACGTAGAGTTTTTAGCCCTTGATAATGTCTAAAAAACTTTATCCTCATTGTCCTTATTACGATTCACCTTGGGAGTCACAGGTTATCATTATGAGTCATAAGGACCCTAATCATAGCCTAATTAGTGTGTGTGGCTAAGTTTTCTATTTTGAGTATGAGTGGCTCCCAACAAGTCTTAGACTCATAATGAGTTGTAGTATTCCAATTGTATGGAAACCATTGTACTAACATAGGTTCCCATTGTGACTATGATAAGTATGTTACAAGTCATAAGGACTTCATATGAGTTGTATGGTTTGCCATATAACTAGACAAACATGGGGTATCCCTAGACAATGTATGGAATATGACTGGACTAAACGAGTTGTAGGATATCCCTATGAGTCATGAGGTCACCTATAGTGACTAGGTGTAGGCTTAGAGTCTATTAATTAAGCACATCTTGGTAATTTCCCTCTTTCCCCACTTATACCCCATGACTAAAGGCCTCTTTGGGACTTCATGAACTTATGATTCCCAATCAAAACACTTTCTCAAACTCTTTAAAATTCCCTAAAGAAATATAGTTAGGGTTTCAAATAAGTTGGTCAACTAAGGGCTCAAGAGTTGATTTCTCTCCATAAAATTTAAAGTTTCAGGAATGTTACTCTTGCCTAATCCTCAATTTATGAAATTCATGTATTTAAATAGTTTAATTGGATGGTTTTTAATGTGGGTTTTCAACATGGGTTGAAGGTTTTGAATAATTGTTGCTTATATGGTGTTTTATGTTTACATATGCAATGGTTATGTCTTAAATGGTGGGTTTGAATTCAATTTGATGCATGGGCACAACGAATAAACTAGGCGATTGTTATTTCATCAAATTTTGTGAATATTGATAGTTAAATTTATAATAACCCCAACCCAAATTCGTGAAAATGGTTTTGAGTATGAGTAAAAATTGTATTGAACTATTTTTGGACAATTTCTTTATATATGAGGTTATTAAAACATGTGGTTTGATTTGATAAACTATTGGAGTCATTTTCCTAAGTTAATGGAATTTTGATGGCATGATGATGTTATATATCTTGTGTAGTTGGTAAGCTGATACCAACAGTGTATCCTTAAATGTTTATTATGGTCTAATAAATTGGGAATGTGTGACAAATGTTTTAACTGGGCTTTAATGAGTATTATGTAGCTGAGTCATGAAAGTGGAGGTCCAAATGACCAATACTGGAAAGTGCATTAGCTGACGCGGGGGTCTGAATGATCAGGTGGTTCGAGTCCTCCTTATACTATGTTTGAGAGGTTTGATTTCCCCATATTATATATTATGATTGGGGGCTTAAGTCACCTTGGTATGTTGGGCGGTTTAAGTCCCCTATGGTACATAAGTTCATCCTATGGTTTATGCATCTACACGCACTGGGGCAGTTTCTGCTGGGGAAGAGCTGGACCCATAAAGTCTGTCGGAGCCTTCTCATGTTATGATGGTTGAGCTACACAATCCAGGTTAAAGTTTTACAGTGCATGCTAAGCCTTGTTCCTTTCCCCAATATATTACTTATGTATGTATATGCTGATGTTCATATGGTTTTGAAAAGGATTTGACTTGGGTTATTTTATCCCCTATCTAAGTTAAAAGCTAGTTCTTAACCCACTAATTATCTCCGGATGCTGTACCCCACGCGATGCAGGCACCAGAGGTACTTTTACTTTTCCTACACAATTATAGGTGGATCGGCTTGGTTTATCATTCGTTGTAGGTGAAGTAGTGATCTTCCATTCTGCATAACTTAGACATGCACCATACTATCCCCCAAGCCTATATTAAAAGTCGAGTAAAGTCCTAAATTGATCCTAACTTGAATGTTCGAAAACTAATGTAATACCCCGAAAAATCTACACCAGTATTAGAGCTATGTACCAAGCTCATGCAGAGTATATCATGGTTGTTTTATAGTTTTATGAGTAATTTACATGTATATTAAGGCTTCAAATAACTCCCAACCATCAGACGAATCAAAATATTCCTTACCGATTGAATTCTTGAGAAGGATATTGGTATAGTCAACTTCAAACAAGCATATCTCTCATTATACGTGGAATTTTTGAGCTCATGACCTATCAACGGATAGATAAGTGAAATACATTTCAAATGATAGAAATTTTACCTAAATCCAATATCGAAGAAAAGAATTATTCCTATTTTACTACAGCATATCAGTCTGGAAACTGTGTAATGACATTCGTGGTAGCTTACCACATTTGTGACGTCCTACCACGAAGGTCATCAGCCTTAGGCAGAAACCAGATCCTAAGTGACGACATTCTTGGTAGCTTACCATATTTTTTATGCCCTATCACGAAGGTCATCAGCCTTTGACAGAATCCAACTCCTTTGTGACGACATTCGTGGTAGCTTACCACATTTGTGATGCCCTACCATGAAGGTCGTCAGCCTTATGAAGAGACCAGCTTTTAAGTGACAAAATTCATGGTAGCTTACCACATTTGTGATGCCCTACCATGAAGGTTGTCAGACTTAGGCAGAAACCATCAATTCCAGCTTTTGTATGATGAAATTTTTTACGACTTACCACATTTTTTATGCTTGTCACAAATGTCGCCAGCCATTATTTTCAGCTACTGGGAATTTATTTCATAAGGTTATTTTGGTCTTTTTCCTTCACTTCCCACGACTTATAACCCTCAAGGAACATATTATCTTCCATTCCCTAGGAATTAACAAAGGAATTGTGCATGGGTGTGTTACGCTCCACATTTATGTACAGTAGTCTATGAGATGTTTGAGGAAAAGTTCCCTTTCTTCAGTATTCAGAAACCAGCCAGCTCTTCAGCCTAAAGATCCTTCGGTGAACATGTTTCCCATACAGAGTTTAGAGCTACATTCACCATACTTGCTCAGTCTGTGGCTGCCCAAAATGAAAGGCCACTAGCTAGTCCGGCAAATCTAGTGGCAAATTCCACAGCAGCTAGGATTTGGGACTTCACTCGAATGAACCCTCCATCTTTCCATGGGTCCAAGTCTGATAAAGACCCTCTGGATTTTATTGACCATGTTCAGAAGGTCATTGACATCATGGATATTACTTCTGTTTAGAGTGTTGAGTTAGCCGTATATCATTTGTAAGATGTCGCTCACACTTGGTACAAATAGTGAAAGTTCTAGAGGGTAGATAAGGTAGGTCCCATTGGGTGGGAGGAATTTTTCATGGCTTTCTTAGACAAAATTTTTCCCGAAGAGCTGAGGGAAGCCAAATTTCTTGAGTTCATCAAACTCAGGCACGAAAATATGACGGTTAGGGAGTATTCTCTCAGATTTACTCAGCTAGCTAGGTATGCCCCTTATGTGGTTGCAGACAATAGGGATAAAATAAGCAAGTTCATATCAGGGGTGAACGATAGTGTGGTGAATGAGTGTAGATATACGATGCCAAACAGTGATATGACCTTAGCTAGACACATGACCCATGCTCAACAGATAGAGGAGCAAAAGGTTAGGACTAGAGAGCGGTAGAACAAGAGAGCAAAATCAGTCAGTTTCAGTTTTGCTCAGCCTAAATCAAAGGGAGGAAATCGTTCGTAGTTTCACCCTAAGTCAGCAGTTCCAACCCCTTCCTCCACTAGTGCCAAAGTTTAAGAACAGCAACAGAGATAGAACACTAGGCTTTAAATCTCAGAGCAGTGTTAGCAGTGCTCTCACTTATCCTCAGTATCATACCTACGATAAGCACCATCAGGGTATGTGTAGAGTGGTTCAAGGTATTTGTTTTGTTTGAGGCAAGCCAGGTCACTGAGTCAGGGACTGTCCTCAGACAGGACCTCAGGGTCAGCAGAATCATGTCACAGCCCGGTCCGATCGCCCGAACCTGCGGGGTACCACCTCCAGTCCTACTAGTAGACAACAGCCAAATAGAATCTGTGGTCTTCAGACCTAACAAGATCAGGAAAATTCGCTTGATGTTGTTACTGGTACGTTACAAATTTTCCATGTTCATGTTTATGCTTTGCTAGACCCAGGTGCATCCTTCTCTTTTGTCACTCTATACATAACAAGCGATTTTTGAATCAGTTCTAAAATTTTAGTAGAGCCCTTTTTAGTCTTTACCCCAGTGTGTAAAACTATCATCGCTCGGAGGGTATATAGGAACTGCCCAATTATGATATTTCAGAAATCAACGTCAGTAGATTTAGTCGTGTTAGAGATAACTGATTATAATGTCATTTTCGGCATGGATTGGCTTCATTCCTGCTATGCCATAGTCAACTACAAAAACAAGATAGTTCAGTTTTAATTCTTGAATGAGCCCGTCCTAGAGTGGAAGGGTAGCACTTCGTCTTTCAGGGGTTAGCTTGTTTCCTACGTTCGGGCAAGGAAAATGATCTCTAAGGGGTGTGTGTATCATCTTGTACATGTTAAGGATTCTAGTTCCGAATCTCCTCGTCTCGAATCAGTCCCAGTGGTTAATGAATATTTAGATATCTTTCCCAAAGATCTTCCAGGTATTCCTCCCAAAAGGGAAATAGACTTAGGCATAGACTTTCTCCTAGATACTCAGCCTATTTCTATTCTGCCATATAGAATGGCACCAGAAAAAATCAAGGAACTAAAATATCAGTTGAAGAATCTCTTAGATAAGGGATTCATTAGGCCTAGTGTATACCCATGGGGTAAACCAGTCTTATTCGTCCGCAAGAAAGATAGTTCTCTCAGAATGTATCTTAATTACCGTCAGCTCAACAAAGTCACGATCAAGAATAGATATCCACTGCCTAGGATAGATGACTTGTTTGACCAACTTCAGGGTGCCAGTTATTTCTCTAAGATATACCTCAGATCAGGCTATCATTATCTCAAAGTTAGATAATGTGACATTCTGAAGACAGCTTTTTGTACTCGGTATGGTCACTTTGAATTTTTAGTCATGTCCGTTGGTCTTACCAATTCCCCTGCAGCTTTCATGGAATTGATGAAATGGGTGTTCAAGCAGTACGTGTACATATTCATCATAGTCTTCATAGATTATACTCTGGTCTATTCTCGTACAGAGCGTGATCATTCAGATTATCTCATAATTGTTCTTCAGACTCTCAGGGATCACCAGTTGTTCGCCAAGTTCAGTAACTGCGAGTTTTGGCTAAGATCCGTAGCATTCCTTGGCTACATTATTTTTGGTAACGACATTAGATAGATCCTCAGAAAATCAAAGCAGTAAGAAACTAGCCTAGCCCTATCTCTCCATCAGATATCAAGAGTTTCTTGGGTTTGGCTGGCTATTACCGACGGTTTGTCGAGGGATTTTCTTCTATTTTATCTCCAATGTCCAAATTGAGTCAAAAGAAGGTCAAGTTTTAGTGTTCAAAACCTTACGAGAAGAGTTTTCAGGAGTTGAAGACTCGACTTACCTCAGCTTTAATTTTAGCACTTCCCGACGGTTCTGATTGATTAGTAGTATATTGTGATGCATCCATAGTAGATTTAGGTTGTGTCCTCATGCAGCATGGTAGAGTCATAGCCTATGCCTCCTGACAGTTAAAGCCCCATGAGAAGGATTATCCTACTCATGACCTTGAGTTAGCAACAGTTGTCTTTGCCTTAAAGATTTGGAGGCATTATCTATACGGTATTTATGTAGATGTCTTCGCAGATCATAAGAGCCTCCAGTATGTCTTTTCCGAGAAAGATCTCAATCTTCATCAGAGAAAGTGGTTAGAGCTCTTGTAGAATTATGACATGAGTGTCCTTTATCATCCGAGCAAAGCCAATATAGTGGCCGACGCACTCAGTAGACTGTCCATGAGTAGTGTTTCCCATGTTGAGGATGGTAAGAAGAAATTAGCTCAGGATATTCATCAGCTTGCCAGACTAGGTATTCACTTATTCGACTCTTCAGAGGGTGGTGTATGTGTTCAGAGTAGTTCAGATTCGACCCTAGTTTCCGAGGTGAAAGAGAAGCAAGACAGGGATCCTAGCCTTGTCAAGCTAAAACAGTCAGTTTAGAGTCAAGAAGTAGAGGTTTTCTCCCAAGGGGAAGATGGTGTTTTTCATTGTTAGGGCCATCTGTGTGTTCCCGATGTAGATGACTTGAAGCACCGAATTCTTGCAGAAGTACATAGTGCATGATACTTCATTCATCTAGGGTCCACTAAGATGTAGCACAACATGTGGGAGATCTATTGGTAGAGTGGGATGAAGAGGGATGTTGCAGAGTTTGTGGCTAAATACTCTACATGTCAGCAGGTTAAGATAGAGCATCAGAAACCTAGTGGTTCCATGCAGGAGTTCACTATTCCTAATTAGAAGTGAGAAGAAGTGAACATAGACTTCGTGACGGGTTTGCCTAGAACACGTCATTAGCATGATTCAGTTTGGGTCATTGTAGACAAAATGACTAAGTCAGCTTATTTCCTTCTAGTTTGTACCTCTTACTCATCTAAGTATTATGCCAAACTCTATATCAGTGAGTTGATAAGATTACATGGTGTTCCACTATCTATCATCTTAGACAAAGGTGCCCAGTTCACCTCTAACTTCTGCAAAGCGTTCCAAAAGGGTCTTGGTACCCAAGTTCATCTCAGTACAGTATTTCATCCTCAGATAGATGGTGAAGTAGAAAGAACCATTCAGACTCTAATATATATGCTAAGGGAAGCTGGGATGACCACTTTCCTTTGATTGAGTTTGCATACAACAACAGCTATCACTCCAGTATTCAGATGGCTCTGTTCGAAGCTCTCTATGGTAGGAGATGTAGTATGTTTGGGAATTGAATGAAAGAAATTCATTTAAGTATTTTGTGCAGTTTTATTTTTTTTGCTGTGAGATTTACAGATCAAAATTAAATACATATGCAGAATGCATCAGATGTATTTATCTTTAATATATATATATATATAAAGCATATGCATACAGATATGTATACATATATGTATTTTAATGATTATTCATTCAATTCCAAATTAAATATGAATTGCTTAGATTTTACAATAAAAATACATATGCAATATACATCAGATCGCAAATGGTTAATAAATGTTTAGAACCATAAAAATGAGTTCATTATTGTAATAAGTGCATAAGAAAGTATTAAAAAAGAATACATAAAGAAAAAATGTATCATTTACGATATTTCCATCATTTGAGGACGAATGTTTCCAAGGGTGTGATATTGTAATACCCCAAAAAATCCAAACCAATATCAGATCCATGTAACAAGATCATGCATAGTACATCATGGTTATTTTAAAGTTTTATGAGTAATTTAGATGTATATTAAGGCTTCAAATAACTCCTACTGATCAGACGAATAAAAATATTCCTTACCAATTGAATTCTTGAGAAGGATATTGGTATAGTCAACTTCAAACTAGCATATCTCTCATTATTCTTGGAATTTGGATCTCTTGAACTATCAACAGATAGATACTTGAATTATCTTTCCAACGATACCAATTTTTCCTAAATCCGATATCGGAGCAAAGAGTTATTCCTATTTTACTCTAACATGTCAGGCTGGAAACTATGTGACGACATTCGTGGTAGCTTACCACATTTGTGATGCCCTACCACGAAGGTCATCAGTCTTAGGCAAAAACCAGCTCCTAAGTGCAGACATTCATGGTAGTTTACCACATTTGTGACGCCCTATCACAAAGGTCATCAGCCTTAGGCAGAATCTAGCTCCTATGTGATGACATTCGTGTGGTAGCTTACCACATTTGTAATGCCCTACCATGAAGGTCGTCAGTCTTAGGAACAAACCAACTGCTAAGTGATGAAATTCATGGTAGATTACCACATTTGTGATGCCCTACCATGAACGTCGTTAGACTTAGTCAGAAACCATCAATTCCAGCTTCTGTGTGATGACATTTTTGATGGCTTACCACATTTTTTATGCACCATCAATTCCAGCTTTTGTGTGACAACATTTTTGTCGGCTTACCATATTTTTGATGACTTGTCACAAATGTCGTCACCTATTATTTTCAGCAACTGAGAATTTATTTAATAAGGATATTTTGGTTTTTTCCATTCACTTCCAATGACTTATAACCCTCAAGGAACGTATTATATTCTATTCTGTTTAGTTAAAACATCTCAAAAAGCTCATTCTTACACTTTTAACCACAAGATTAGGGTTTCCTCTCAAGATCAACTCCTCAGGAACAAGAACATTCTTTCCCAAAGGGGTTAAAGCCTAGTCAAGAAAAATCAAGGGAAAGCCTAAGGATTTTTTCAGGAACCTTCACAAACATTAGATGTCTTTCAAGATCAAGCTTTAAGGTATGCGTAGTGTTCATCTATGGATTCAATTCATTCATAGAGTTTAGGAACCACTGTTTTAAATGTTGTTTTGTAAACTTTTGTGGTGATATAAGCATGTACACATTGATGATTGTTGTTCAAGTTTCAAGATGATATCTAAGGATGTTTTTCATGGAATATATATGATTGTTGGTTGAAAATCATGAACTTTAGGTGGGTTGAACTAATGCAAGTATGAAATCCACCTATGCCTTAAAAAATACATGTAAATGTTTGATAAAATGCCTAGGATGTTAGAAGTTCATATTTACATGATTTCATGATATCAAAATGACAAGTCCATGTTAGCAATACACTTCAATATGAATGCCCATGCTATTTATATAATCTTATGGTGATGGCATGAAGTATGTATGATGATGGAAATATGAATTTTTTGTGCTAATTATTTCCATGTTTTCCCTACCATGTTTGAGGTGTTGATTAAATACATGAAGTATACTATCCCCTACTTTTGATATAGCGAACTATGGACTCCAATCTTGTAATCAAGTCATGTCATGTGTGTAAGTTTTCTTCTATCGAGTCTTGGGGGTATTCGTACTCGAAAAACATAGCTGTGTACCTAGAGCCGTGTCATGTTGTCATGATAATCTCAATCAAGCTATAATCTATTGAACTCTGTTAGTCAGGTGACTCAAGAAACCTCAGAAATTTCATGATTCCAGTTAACTCTCATATAATAGTATTACTCCATCAATCAACAAAAGTTAGTTAATCTATCCATGTACAGTTAGTTGAATCATGTTTAGTCTCTTCAGATGGGAGTAGGAGTTAGCACCGAGTGATCCCAAGGATGGGAACTCACCTGTATATGAGGGTGTGATTCTTACCAGTCAACCTTGCATTCCAGAACTATGTAGCCAACATAGGTTGAGACATCGAAGCCTTTTATATGAAGGTAGATGAGGTGGCTTAACCTATTATATGAGGGTTCCCACCGTTCTCACTAAATTTACCTATTATATGAGGGTTGCTCACATGTTGTCCTTAACAGTGGCATGGTATTGACACCCTTCAAGTTAGGGCAGAGATTGGACCCCATCTCAGCCATAATAGAACATATGGGGCATGCTAGTTAAATAAGTACCTCCCACAGTTTCAGTATCAGTATCAATACAAGAACTCAGACAATTCTTCAGATATCAGTATACCAGGACTGTTAGATATGGTCAAATTCAGTTGTAGCACGGAACTCAGAGAGTTCAACCAAATCCAGGGCTGTCAGATACAGTCATCTATATTTGCAGAACTACAGTTCTAGCCATGTATTAGCGTACTGATTTAGTCATGACGTACTCATGATCTTAGTTACTATGTATGTATGTTTGTACTCTTACGTTCATATCAGTCAGTCGGTAGTATTATTCATGCACGTAAACCCTTGGTTTAGCCTACCTCACTCGTATAATTAGTACTCTAGTTATACTAATTCATTTGCGCTATGGTGCTTTCTTTTCATGTTACACCATAGGTTTAGAGGCACTAGTCCCAGATCTGCAGTAGCAGTCTCATTCAGCATACAGAGTTGCAGTGAGTCCTCTTCATTCGAGGATGACATTATTTGATTTATTCATTTATTTCTTTAGATCAGTTTTATGGAGTTAGTTTGAGACATGGTCCTTTAACTCCTTATTTTAGACAGTACTTAGAGGCTTTTGGATTTACACTCAGATTTAGCTTTCAGATCCAATTTTCAGTTGTTTTGGCTATTTTTCTCCCATATGGGTGTTATATTATTCTAGTTGAACCTTATAGCCTATTGTGCATGTTTTCCACATTATTATGTCATGAATTATAGTATCTTTGTACAGATATCAGTCATGGGTTAGCTTGTGGTACCTCAGGGTCATAAGTACCATGTAATGTTCGGGTTCAGAAAATTGAGGCGTTACAACTAAGGTGAAGATAACAAAGCCAAGCATATGGTATTTAATGCACATTGATTGGAACTTCTTTTTTGAGTGTGACTGTCTTGATCGTCCCTATATTAACATGTAGAATTTCATATGAGTGAGTGGAACTTCTATTCTTTGAGGGCATTGATACACCGAAATTACAACTCTCTTACAAGAGTGTAAGAGGTCGCTGTGAAATATAGAACCCAACTGAGTTGGGTGTTGAATCCTACAGGGAATACTATGTTTACTAAGTATTGTGGCTGTTATTAACTGTTGATCGAAGGTTCCAGAATAAAGGGTTTTGTATTTAAGTATGAAATGGTAATTTCAGTGTAACAATGAAGCAATATGTGTTTTAATAGTTGAATATAGAGAATAACAAACTAGGGTTATGTCCACCTTGTAGTTTTTAATATATTTTATCTATGGGTGTTAAGAATTCATACATGCATGTGCTTATAGAGAAACTTATTCTAATTCTAAATCCAAGTGTTTCTCAACCATCAAGGATTAATTCACTTTAGTTCTATCGCCTCAAAAGTGTTTTCTCAATTATGAGAAATCTCCAAATTGTTAATCCTATTAAGGAATTAACGTGTGAAATAGAGGTTGGCAACCCCATTTTCCTGTCACTACTTTCTTTTCCAAACAATAACCTTTCTATCGAACAAGTTATGCTTCAATGGCATATTCTCTATGTTTTCAACCACGAGAATTCAAGTATAATAAAGAAAGTATGATACAATTAAATCAATGCATAATGAAATCAAAACCCATATAAATAAATAATATGCTACAAGGTTTACATAACCTTAACAAATGAGCTTAGCTACTCATGGAAAAAATGTAAATCATCCTAGAAATATTCATCATAACAAACTAGAAGATGATCTTGATGAGCTAATAGTGTAATCCAGAGGAAAAAAGTTTTTCTCTTTCCTCCCAAGCTAAGCTACCCTTCTCTTCTTCAAAAACTAATATAGAATAATCAATAATGAATTAAAAATTCAGCATCAAGTCTTTTAATAATCTCTTCTCTCATGATTTCCTTCTAAGTCCCCAAACTAATTGGAACTGAAACATTAGTGTTGAACATAGTTTCTAGACATCATATTTGATCCAACAAGAAACTTTTCCTCTGGGTGATTTGTCATCCCCAATACATAGTCTCATGTCTTTATCTACATCGTTAACACCTGAAATCATGCTAATCATATAGGTTAACTCAATTACATCAAAGTAGAGTAAAACATAAGAAATTAGGCACTTTTGTTCTCAAAACTTAGCTAAAATATGGGTAGGTTATGGTGCTTAGGCGTATAAATACACCCAAGATCACCACCCCACACTTAAAGATTTTTTCATCCTCGAACAAATTATCCAGTTGCATAAATACAAGATTTAAAACCCAACACAAGATGCTCAAATAGGCTTACACAGCAAATATGAAACAAATAGTAGATTCATGAACCATTACTCAAGACTACCTATCCTTAAGAATAAACTCATCGAGTTGGCAAATTAATGCATACCATTTAAGCAAAGAAGTGATTTAAATTACCCAATTTTTCATCAAATATGTGCTCTCACAACAAAAGAGTTAGCCATTATCACACACAATAATTTAATTTTTAGCACAATGGGTTAGAGGAATCAAATTGCGCTCACTCTCACAAAGAATTCTCAAATTACAAATGATAACCATATGCTTGACCTTAGTCCAGTTCTCCACTAATATCAAAATATTAATATTGGGATCATATAGGTCTTTACGAGTTGTAATGTAGGCTAAGGGATGGGTAGGAACTATTCTGGCCAGTAATAGTGACTATCTTCCCTAAGTTCTTTAATATACTATATTATACAATGAATCCTAATATCTAACAACCGATTTCAAATCTACCAACTTCACACATCAGCTTTCTTTCACCCTATTTCAAGGATAACTCACATAACTTATGTTGGGAGTATTTACCATGTTCACATCATATCATTTTGAACAACTTTTTATGACTTTTCCCTATTTTTGTTTTTCTCATTTTTTATATATATATCTCACTCCCAACCAATAATATTAGCTTCACACCAAAAACTATTACTTTGGGGCTTTATTTTCACCTTTTTCTCCTTCTATTTAGAACTCCTTACTAAAATAAAATTTTTACTAAAGTGCTTAGGAGATTTGGATCAAGTTAAGGTTAATCAAGAAAGGATTAGGCTACACATGAGGTTAACAAAGAACAAGCTAAAGCATCAATGGGGCTATCTAAGATTATGCACAAATGTGGTTCAAAAGAGGGTATGAAAAATGGCTATCAAAGAAGTTCCTAACTCATCTCCTAAAATCACATTCTTTATTTCGTTTTGCACACACACCAGGAAAGTTCTAGTATCAATTACAACAAGGAATATGCGAATACCTTCACACGCATATGGCACATGATTAACTTCAAAAAAGATCATTATAGACTCTTAACCAAACAGTTATACAATCACCACACGAGTCATAAACTAAAACTTAGGCATCTTAATAGTAAAGATTCATCACATACTTATATTATGGTGTGGCCCACTGGAACAAATTACATTCACTTGTTAGGTCCTACACATGACTAATTTTCACTTAAGATGGTAGTCATCTATCCATCACCTAGAAAAACACTATGACTAAAAAAACTAACATATACACGAAAACAAAACAAATGCATTAAACTAACAAATTCAAAATGAAAAAATAAAATTCACTAATGAGAAGACAAAATAGTAAGAAATCTAGAAACACTTCTAGCCACCCCACACTTTAAACAAAACACTGCCCCTAGTGCAAAGACATAAACAAAAATCGGGCTAGTGGGACTCTTCTTCCACATCAAGTGACATGACACCTGTATTAGAATCATCATCAGAGTTCTCCTTACTAGATTCATCCTCCATGTCAGAATCTAACAGTTGGCGATCCTCTCCGTTGGTACATCATCATCCAATGGTTCCTCAAAAGCAGTCCCCGCTCCATACATAGCTTTACCATAGTCATTAAGTGGGTAGTCATAATCCAACTGTCGTAGCTCTGAATCAGTAGGAAAATGGCTTCCACCATCATTATGAGCTTCGTCATGCCATAAAGATGGCAGAAGAAGCTCTCATCTCATGCGTGACGTTCAAAAGTGGTAAGAATTGTGCCTTGGCTGGTCTTTGGATCCTTCACCTTTGTGACATCCACTCTCTTTGGGTTCTGAGGCTACTTGTGATCCATTGGCTCTACTTCAATATTTTTCTTTCTTAAAATAGTGGTCAGCAAGATTTGAAAGATGGATGGTGTCATTTTTTACATTCTTGCTTTGCGCATAGAAGTGCGTATCACTTCACCAATGTTCACTATAACATCACTTATCAAAACATAGACTAAACATACCCGATCGCGAGAGACCTTGGTGAATAGCTTTCCCAGAATCAAGCTAGAATTGACTATTCTTAGCCAGATGCAAGGTTCTTTATTTAGAAAAACATATAGGAATGTGTTGTGGGGGCCGTTGTCCTTGTAATAGAACCATCGATCCATAGACCTTGAACCACACAAAGTATGCTTGATGGCTCTTTAGGGAGGTCTGCTGTACAATTCCTTTAACCTGGAGTGATCCACGTTCGGAGTGCCCAAAAAAGAGTTGAAAAAGTCTACTATCAGATGTAGGATTTGCCCTCGAATTTTTACTTCACCCCCGCTAGTCTTAGGGGACCAATTAGCATAAAACTCCCGAGTTCAATATAGATTTCACTAACTATATCTTAGAAGATGAAGTAAAGTTTCAATTATGTGATCCTAGCCATAATATGAGGGCAGTGCCTCGCCAAACTTTCCTTTTGAATCAGCTCTTGTTGAACATATCTATTTACTTTATTGTTCTTGTACAACTCCAGACCATCCTCCTCTAAGATCTATTTAATGCAAAAATTGCATCCAGGCACTTGAAGAGAGAATGAAGTAGATTTCTCCTTTCTTGCTCTTTTTTGTCCTTTCTGAGATATGGATGTTTTATCTTTGCCCTGGTTTCTTTTGGGAGCCATATCACCTGAGTGCATCATAAAATCATATCAGC
This sequence comes from Capsicum annuum, assembly GCF_002878395.1. Classification (NCBI taxonomy): domain Eukaryota; kingdom Viridiplantae; phylum Streptophyta; class Magnoliopsida; order Solanales; family Solanaceae; genus Capsicum; species Capsicum annuum. The sequence goes on from NW_025857520.1 coordinate 310,421, forward strand.
CACACTTAACAAAACTCGCTACCATAGTGAAAAGGATAGTGAAATCACCACACAATACTTAGTTTGTTAAATAGCCCAATTAAGTGGTGTTACTGGGTACTCGCCGACATACACTTTGATATAAGGTTTTGACATTATTCACACGTTCTTAAAACATTTTCATCTCAAAAGGTGTCTTTTTTTAAACCCCTCACTATCTAAAAAAATGCAATTCAACTTTTCACATGGCATAATATAATTGTTTTACAAAAATAATTCCTTCACACCACCAATTTCACAAATTTTGTTTCAATAAAGCCATTTTGAACAAAATTATACATTACAATTTCAACATATCACAGTATAGAAATGTCATCACATTCCTACACTTTCATTAACATCATGATCAACAAAACAAGGTGAATTCAATACCTCAATACCCACAATACACCATGATTCATACAAAACCACCAACAACAGATGCAAAGGTCAAATTAAAATTCACAACAATGGTGGTTTCTACAATAATGGCATTTATCTTTCCTAAGAGTTTCAAACCCACATTTTAAAATCTATGGCAAGAGCTTAATCTATAATCCCTAAGAAAGAAATTAACTATAACAATAAAGTCACAATATCTAAGAACTAAGAACGAAAAACTTACCTTAAAGATGGAGGATTGAAGAAACAAAGGAAGAATTCTGGAGATTTTAAGCAAAGAAAAAGCTTGAAACTCAGAGGATATTGAGATGACAATTGTTTTTCATGGCTTTGGGGAAAAATAAGAGTGAATTAGAGAATTTAGGGTGTTATACCTATTTAAAGAATGAAATTCGGGTCATCTTAACCCAAAGAAAAGCAGGATTTATGTTGAAACTGGAAGGGTGTGTGGTGCACAACTTATTGCACAAGTTTAAGTGTATGTTACATTAGTCATCGCATAATTGTGACAGTGAGCATATGCATTATGATGTGCGGTGCACATGTTATCACACAGGTGCAAGTAAGCGGCGTATTTGTGATTTCACAAGTTGAAGTGTGCGGCGCATCAGGAATTGCATAGTTGAGGCAGTGAGCATGTGCGGAGGCTTGGGCGGCGCAGATGTTATCGCACAAATTGAGGTGTATGGTGCATATGCAATCTTCTACATCAAGGTGTACGGCTCACATCATGCTCCCAATTTCTTCCTATGTGACGCACTGTGCTTAGGCTGAATGTTAGGCATTGCCTTTACTATGGTGTATGTAATCTTGGATGTCATGCATCCCATTCTCTATATAAGGCATAACAAGAGTCATAACAATAACACGAAGCATGACTCAAGACTTATATTTTGACCACTCCTAAAGTTACCACCTCTGGCATGGCAAACTTTCAACCTGAGTTTTGAACCTACCACCTCATTAGTGCTTCGATCACCTATACTTAATCAAAAACAATTAAAATAATTAGAAGGGTTGGTTTTCTCCCACCTAGAGCTTTAGTTTTGATCGTGAATCAACTCTTATTTTTATATTTTTATGTTGCGTGTAAAAATCAAACTAAAATCATGGGTTGCCTCCCATAAGTGCCTGATTTATTATTATGGTACGACTCGATTATCTCAATTACTCATACTTCATCGAGATAGATAGTATCAATACTTTTTATCAAGTTTTTTGGACCGATATAAAGTTTTACTCATTGCCCGTTGACTTTGAAGATGCTTCCATCTTCATTTTAAAGTTTGACTACTCCAATGAAAAGACTTGACTAACTTTAAATTGGCTTGACCACTTGGACTTAAGTTTACCTGGGGAAAATTTGAGCTTGGATTTGAATAGAAGCACCAAGTCGCCTTTGTGGAAGTCTTATTTTTAAATCCTTTATTCATGATACTTCTTCATCTTTTCCTTGTATAAGTCTGCTCTTTCATATATCTGAGATGAAATATATCCATCTCATTCAATTGCCCCAGTCTTAGCTCCGCTGCCTCCTTCCAATCTAGATTTAATCTTTTGAGGGCACATAAATCCTTGTGCTCCCGCTAGATCGGTAAATGACATGCTTTGCCATAGACTAGTTGATACGGAGACATGCTAATTGGTGTCTTGAAAGTAGTCTAATATGCCCACAAAGCTTTACTAAGCTTTCGACACCAATCTTCCCTACTAGTATTTACCATTTTAGCTAAGATAACCTTAATTTCCCAATTTAAGACCTCTACTTGCCCACTAGTTTGTAGGTGGTATGGGGTCACCACCCTATGCTGCTTCACCCTATATTTCGCCAAAACTGCTCAAAACACTTTGTTGTAAAAATGAGATCCTCTGTCGCTTATAAAAGTATGTGGTACTCCAAGACGAGAGAAGATGAGCTTTTTGAGAAATGCAACAACTCTCTTTCCTTTATTATCACACAAAGCAACGGCTTCGTCCCATTTTGATACATAATCCACAGCAAATAGAATGTACTTCATCCCGTATGAGCTTATAAAAAGGCCTATAAAATTAATGCGCTAGATGTCAAATAATACTACTTCAAGCACCTTAGTCAAAGGCATCTCATGCCTCTTAGAGATCGACCCCTGCCTCTGACATTGGTAGTACTTTAGCACAAACTCATGAGCATCGTTGAATAATGTTGGCCAATTGTAGCCACTCTACAACACCTTTCCAGCAGTTTGGTCACCCGCATGGTGACCACCAACTAGGGAAGCATGACATGCTTCCAATATACACAATACATCTACCTCTGGTATACATCTCGTTATAATATTGTCAACGTATCATCAAAAAAGATACATCTCATCCCAGAAGTAGTGTGTTACATCATGAAGGAATTTATTTCTGTAATGGAAAGAAAGATTTTCCAAATTGACTTCAATCACAACATAGTTTACAAAATCAGCGTACCAAGGCATTTTCTTCATAGCAGTAATGAAAATCTCCTAATCAGGAAATGCGTCATTTATGTCCATTTCAGCACTAACTGCTTGCTCACCTTCCATCCTTGACAGATGATCCATAACTTGGTTTTTGCAACCCTTCTTGTCTTTGACTTCAAAGTCAATTTCTTAGAGAAGCAACAACCATCCAATCAAACTTGTTTTAGCATCTTTCTTAGCCATCAAATACCTCAAGTCTGCGTGGTCAGTGTGGACCACCACCTTGGTCCTTAGTAGAGAAGCTTGGAATTTCTCAAAAGTATAGACTACAGCAAGGAGTTCTTGTTCGGTGACAGTGTTGCTCTTTTGAGCTCCATTCAGTGCTTTTCTTGCAAAATAAAAAAGGTGAAACAATTCGTCCTTCTTCTGTCCCAACACTGCTCTAAGGGCAACACCGCTTGCATCACACATAATCTCAAATGGTTTTGACCAATTTGGTATGACAATAATAGGGGCCTCAACTAGCTTCTCTTTAAGCCATTGTAATCCCTTCATGCGACCATAATCAAAGACAAACTTAGCCTATTTCTCTAAGAGTTTGCAAAGTAGATTTGAAATCTTGGAGAAGTCCTTTATAAACCTCCAATAAATGCCTGTATGTCCAAGGAAACTACACGCTCCCTTCACTGAAATAGGGGTGGTAGCTTCTAAACAACCTCAACCTTGGCTCAAATAAACTCCAATCCCTTTTTCTGAAATTTTATACCCGAGAACAATTCCCATCTTCCCCATGAAGTGATAATTTCCCAATTAAGCATAAGGTTGAATTCCACACACCACTGTAAGGCTCTACTCAGGTTCACTAAACATAGCTCAAATGAATATCCTACCACAGAAAGTCATCCATGAACACCTCCAGGGTGTTTTCAACCATATATAAGAAAATAGACATCACAAACTGTTGGAAGATAGAAGGGGCAATACATAACCCAAATAGCATCCTCTTAAATATGAAAGTGCCATGCGGGCATGTAAATATTGTTTTCTCCTGATATTTAGGAGAAAAGTATATCTTATTATATGTAGAATAACCATCCAAGAAGAAATACGACCCCCTACATGCAAGTCGATTGAGCATTTGATCCATGAAGGGCATCAGGAAGTGGTCTTTTAAAGTCCATGAATTTAGTTTGTGGTAGTCCATGCAAACTCTCCATCCAGTCATAGGCCTAAGTGGAATCAACTTATTCCATTCATTTGAAACAACAGTCATGCCACATTTATCGGGCACACATTGAACTTGGCTCACCTATTTACTAATGAAAATAGGATAAACCACTCCAGCATCCAACCACTTAATAATTTTCTTCTTAACCACCTCTGTTTTTGATGCGTTAAGACGCATTGGTGCTCGATGGTCAGAGTACAAAATTCTTCAAATTGTATCTTATGAGTGCAGATGCTAGGGAGAATGCCACTAATATCTACAATAGTCTACCCTATTGATCTCTTGTGCCTCTAAAGTACCGAAATAAGTGGTTTCACCTACTTCTCACCCAAATCAGCTGTAATAATAATGAGTAGCATGTTTCCATTGCCCAGAAACACGTACCTCAAATGCCCTGGTAGTTTTTTAAATTCCAACACTGGTGGCTCTTCAATAGATGGCTTAGCCGGTGGTGTTGGTCGATTCGCAAGATCAAGATCTAAAGTTTTAGGAGTATAAGAGTATAAACCCATTCCTATAAGAGCACAAGCAGTTTTTTTGTACTCCTCAATGCCTTCATGATTAAAATACATAAGCACTGCAGCTAAAGGCTCAACAACAAACTTCTCATCTATTGGTACTTTCTGTTCATCCACATAATATACATCAACAATTGAGAACCTACTTATTTCCTTATGATGCTTCATTGATTGGTACACATCAAAGCGTACCACTTCATCATTCATCCTGAATAAGAGCTTATTAGCTTGAAATTCAATCAGCACACTTCTGATTGTGAGAAAAGGTCGACCTAAGATTATGGGCACGTTGAAATCCACCTCGCAATCCAGAATTATGAAATTTGCAGGAAATATGAAGCTAACCACCTTCACCAACACATCATAAAAAATACCAACAGGTCATTTTACCGACTTGCCTGCCATCACAAGTTGTATATTGGTGGGTGTAGGATCTCCTAAACCCAATATTTTATAAACAGCCAGTGGCATCAAATTGATGCTCGCTCCCAGATCAAATAAGGCTTTAACAATTTCCAGAGACCCAATCGTACAAGGAATAGTGAATGCCCCTGGACCTACTTTCTTCTATACTAAGGACCTTGTAGAAACTACACTGTAGTGATGGAGATTATCCGTTGGTTCTTAACTTACCACTCTTTTCTTCGTCAGAATATTATTCATAAATTTAGCATATCCTGGCATTTATTTAAGTATCTCTACCAAAGGAACATTCACAGTCAACTGCTTCAACATTGCCGTGAATTTACTAAACTTCATATCATCAGCCTTCTTTTTTAATCTCTGAGGAAAGGGAGGTTGTGGTTTTGGGTGAGTATTAACCACTACTTCAATTTTCTTCTCTTTCCCTTTTTCCAACTCATCAACCTGCTGATGATTAGAAGAGATATCAATCCCATCTAGTTTTTGAAACTCTACTAGAGTACCTTTTTCAAGCTCAACATCTTCTTTGACTACCTTATCATTTATAGCTTTGCCCAAAGATGGGCCTAATAAAACCTTACCACTCTGTGTGGTAATATCCATGCATGAACCATCATTCCGAGGGTTCTAAATTGTATCATTTGGTAGATTTCCACTCTTTCTGTTATTCAATATTGCAGAGAGTTGGCTTATTTTCTTTCAAACTATTTGATCAAAGTGGAGTGTGAGTTTACCAACTGACATATAGAGGACAAATCAGTCTTCATAGTAGTCACCCCTGATTTAGTAGCCTTAACTCCCTTTAACGTTTTCTCCATTATGTCCTTCATGGACATCTTTCCAGAGCTAGTTGTAGCATTATATCTATTTTCGGGAGGTACATACAGCCCACTTCTATCATTCTTGCTCTTCCAGTTTCCTTGATCCCGCTTCTTATATCTAGCCTTTTCATAATAAGTCCAACCTTGATTTCCTTGGCTATTGCCTCAGAAACCCCCTAGTTATTCAAATAATTTGCCTCTTCTTCTGAATCAGAATCATCTCTATCGTGGGATGCAACAAGCTTCAATTTTTTAGTCTTTGCAGATAATAAGTGCTTAGTCAACAAGTCCATTTGCATCTTTATGTATGCCTTATCTTGATTATGTTCTTCCTCTTTCTTACATTTTTTTGTTTTCATTCCAAGAGAAATAGTAAGTCTTTCTACCACAGAATCGCTGGTATGCCAAGCTTTGCTTCATTTGGTAATCCGATCAAGCATCTCCGAGGCATCTTAAGAAGTATGATCCATAAATGATCCCCCTTCAGCATTATCAAAAATTGGTTTTGTAATTGAGTTCAAAGTATGATAAAGGTCTCCATTAGAGGAATATCTGGCATATTATGGTTTGGACACTGCATCAACTTCTTTTCAAACCTCTCCTATGTTTTGTGAAGAGGTTCGGTTGGGAGCTATCTAAAATTAATGATCTTATCCCTTAATTGTACCCTCCTGGAGGGCGAAAAGAACCTTTCTAAGAAAGTGGCCTTCAACTACCTCTAGTTGGTTATACAATTGAGCGTCAGTTCGTTAAGCCACAATGTTGTTGTAGTGACCTGAAATCCTATCCCGAGAAGTCACATGGTGCTTATGACCCTAAAGGACCACAAGCTAAACCTTAACTGATATCTGTACCTCTACATTGCATAATATCCAAAATAAATGGGGAAACTGTCCATAAGGTTCAATACATCTGTACATATACATACTCAAACTAAAAACTAAATAGTAATACATCAATATCCATCTAAAAAAGCCTCTAAAATATATGAACTGTGGCGTTGATGAGACATGTCCCCAACAAACTTTGTCAACTAAGAATAAACAAAATCTGATGAAGTAATACTAAACTAAGATTCATCCTCAAAAGAAGAGGCCTCACTGCTACTGCTACTAACTGGAACTGAACTACAAAGGATACTCTGGATCCTGTGCCTCTGAACCTTTGGTGCAAAATAAAACACCATAGTACAAATGCATCAGTACAGGGATATACTAAGTATGTTGATGGGGTAAGGCTAAATGCAAAGGCTAATGCGTGCATAGTATTTAAACTGAATAATCATGAAAATTTTGCACGAGAGCATATACATAAATGCAAAGACTATAATCACAATTACAACTCCAGATACTGAAACTCGGATATGAATTTACCACAGACTAAACTCACTACTGACACTGAGGTACTGGATCACTGAATTCTCTGATAGTGATAAGTAAGAATATAGATGCACTTACATCAAGGACTGAGTTCCGAGCTTTACTGTTTTTGACTGACATGATTAGAGATCAACCTTTCTAATAGATTATATTCAGAAACTATTACAAATGATAGGAAGTATGATTATATCTGAATCTAACAATAAGGATACTCAATAGAATTTGAGACTGTAAATCAAGCATATCTGGTGGTATATCTTTGAATATGATATCAAATAACTATATATGAGACCAAGCCTATCTTATGGAATTGTCCATGAATCAATGGAACTATATGAGTTCCTTATAATGATAGATAAATGTATCTGACAGTCCTGATTGCTAATGATTGATACTAAAACTGAAACTGAATTTGTGAGAAGTAGTTACTTAACCAACATGCCCCGACCTAACATAGGTGGTGTCCAACCTATAACCTCAGCTGGAAGGGTGTTAATACCGTGCCAAGGGTAAAGACCTCTCTGGTCAATCCACTCTGACGAATGAACCTTAGTAGGATGTCAACCTAGGGCAATATAATAATCAAATACTCTCTCTGGAGGTGACAACCTTTACTAATAGAGACTCCTGCATCCTGCGCTGGCTATGTAGTTCCGGAGGTCAAGAATAGCTACTAACGACTTCGGCCTCTCTCTCACTGATGGGAGGAGCAATCATCCCCTCCCTCGCTCGGTGCTAGTTTTTACTCCCAACTAAAAGACTCAAAACTGAATTCTTAACTGAACACCACTGAACTGAATCTAATACAAATCATGTTTCTCAAAATATCTGACTAATTTATGCTGAGATCACTTGGTTCTATATTTGATAGAATTCTATTAGATCACGGTATCTGACTTGATGATACTGATCTTGAATAGATTATTCGAATCACTTCTGAGATTAGAATTGAACATTAGAGTACATTAGATCTGAGCTGATTTCAGTAATGAGGATAGATTACTATCGATACAAAGATTACAGAGATAACTAAGATTACTAAGCTTTCTTAAGTTCTATAATTATCTGAGGATACAGAGTTCTATAGTTCACTGAGTTCTGAGAATCATGGCTCGACTGAAATTATTATAAAACTGACACGAGCTCTAGACTTTAGCTAAATTGTTAGGTATAAATACCCCCAGGACTCAATAACATAAAATAAAGTATAATTATTCCTTCATCATTATCATCACAATAATTCATTTACTAGCACAATCACTAAGAGATCGCTTTATGTAGTTAGGAATCATAACATACATTTATCCTCATAATCATTCAGACATCACTTCAAACATTTAGGGATCACAAACATTTATTCATCATCACAACAATCAAGGGGTCTTGTTGAGCATTTAGGAATCATTAACTTATACCTAGTGTAAGGGAAACATGTTACTAGATCATACCTCATTCAACAAGGTCTTACATCAACTACTTCATACCTATATCAGTCTTGACACATATTAGGACATCCCATGATTTTAGGAGAAACTTTATACTATCACGTCACAACTTACTTGATAACCACTTGGCATATATTCAAAGCTTAGCATATATCAAAGATAACATAATTGGGGAAATTTACTACCATCACATCTCTACTTGCTCACTAAGGTCCTTCAATAATCACTAGACACGCACAGGTTCATACATATTTGGGGATTTCCCACCATCATAGAATAATTCATCCACTTAGGTATTTTATCAAATAATAGGCATGCATAAAGTAACTCACAATTTGGGGTTTCATCTTCAACATAATACAATGGCCCTTATGCTTCACCTAAGCTCTTTATCAAACCTATGGGGGACATGCTTCGCTTATTCAACCATTTCTAAAACTCAATTCCGTTAACACATCACATAAATTCCACATACTAGTGTCAAAGCTCATAAATATTGTACACAAAACATGCATAAAAACTTAACATCACAAGGAACATCAATTTCAACTCATACAAATGATGAAATCTCATAAACATAAAAATCTTGAAGTTTTAAAAAGGGTTCTTGAGCTTCTTAGATGAAAGGGACCCAAGAATCAACATCTACATACCTTGGGAAAACTCTTTACTTGATATCCTTTGGAAGATTTCTTGATTTCTCTTATTTCTTCCTTGATTTTTGGTTGAAGAACAGAGGGGGATTTGATTTTTAGAAACTGTAGTTTTCTTGGGTGGAAGGAAGAGAAAATGAGGCTCAAAGACCTTAAGTGGGTATTTATAGAAGTTGGGAATGAGTGGAAAAGAACAAAATACGCCTGAGAAAATTGTAGACTAGAGCCCAATTTTTGGACATAGCGTGATGCGCCACAATTGCGGACCTTCACTAGATTTTGACCATTGGGAAATTGCACAGTAGCGCGACGTGGTGAAGTTTATTTTTCCACCATGGTTGTGAACTATATGGGCACTGCGATGCGGAGGAATCGCGTTGGTGCACTGCAATTTGACAACCCTGAAATTAAGCCTTAGCGCGACGCGCTGAAGTGCTAGTTGGTACACTATCTCACTAAAATGGCTCTAATTCATCACCTGAGTGTTGGATTTGGGCAAATTTTGTATCGGTGAAAAGCTTATTCAATGATCTACATGGAAAAAAGTATAAATTAGGAAAACTCCATAAGAATCAATGTATTCCATACTTGGGAAGAAACTTTTGAAACTTTTAAACTCGGATTTCCACTTTACTGGATACGCTTTAAAGCTCAGAATAGAAGAGGACTTTGTGGGGTATTACATAATTAGTCTAAAGTTTGTTTATTTTAGGTCTCCTATTTTTTTGTGTTATTTTCTCATTTTTAAGTCGTAGTAATTTGTTGGTTCAAGTCTGTGCATTACTTTATTTGACTCATTTTAAACAAAGATCAATTCTAGACCAACACTTCTCACCTTTCGAGTAACTTTCCAAGTATTTCTGATTCTCCAACACTTGTGAGGCCAAGTGTGAGGTGAGGTTGAGCGTGAGTGAAGTGATACCTTTTGAACTAACATGTTTGCTAGTTTTATAGGTTGTTTTGCTTGCTATCTTTTTGTTCTTTTAGGTACATTTTCCATGGAATCTGGAGATACTACTTCCCAACCTTTGGGAATTGATGTTATTGGAGCTTTGATGGGTCACTTTGATGCTTTTTCCCAAAAAGTGGAGGAAAGTATTCCTTACTTAGGAAGACACTTCTAAAACTTTTAAACTCATATTTTCACTTTACTGGATACGCTCTATGGCTCAAATTGGAAAAGGACTTTGTAGGGTATTACAGTTGCCTCCCCAGATAGAGACAATGGAAATAACCTTAAGCGAATAGCATTCTGACCTACTCTAGGATAATCAAAATATTTGCAAATGGTAACAAAATTCACCAAATGTATTTTAGGATCATCTTCTAGCTGACCACCGAATAACCCCTTTAGATATAGAAGTTGGATCATCATACTGGTGATATTGAATTTTGATCCAGGTGCTAGAGGTAGAGGAATAATAACTTAAGTTGCTCCTGCACCATCTATTTATTCGTCATCATCATTGAGATCATACTGAATAGGTTGGTGGTCATGTCTTCCCCTGAAAGGGAAATTCTGATGTACATCATAATTCGCAGGTGTAGCTATATTCCCAGTAGACCTTAGGCTTACAGGATCCAATAAGTCATCATCTCCTAGGTCCTAATCATCAAGATTTGGCACCCGACATAGGTTATTAGCATTTTGATGATTTAGTTGAGCTAAGCCAAAGTAGCTAATGTTTTTGCCTCTTGTGGATCATCAATTCTACCGATCAACTGAGGCTCTAGATGAATTGGTAATAATGGTGCACCTGATCTTCGTTTATTGAGCATACACAATTATCAACCTGCATAAACAAAACAACAAATAAAAGTAATGCTTTAGGACACTTTGACCAAAGGGTCGATTAACAATCATAAACTTAATTGACAATCGTATTTCCCGGCAATGGCGCCAAAACTTGATATGCTTAAATTACAACTCTCTTACTAGAGTGTAAGCGATTACTGTCAAATATAGAAACCAACTGGGTTAGGTGTCATATCCCACAAGGAATACTATGTTCACTAAGTATTATGGTTTTTATTAGACTGTTGATCAAAGGTTCAATAATAAAGGGGTTTTTGATTGAAGTATAAAGTAGTAGTTTCAGTGTAACAATAAAGTAATATGTGTAATAATAGTTGAATATAGAGTTGCACAAGCTAGGGTTATGTCCACCTTGTAGTTTTTAATATTTTCTAACTATGGGTGGTAAGAATTCATACATGCATGTGCTTATAGAGAAACATATTCTAACTCTCAATCCAAGTGTTTCTCAACAATAAAGGATTAATTCACTTTACTTCTCTCGACTCAAAAGTGTTTACTCAGTTATATGAAATCTCAAAATTGTTAATCCTATTAAGGCACAAATGTGTGAAATAAAGCTTGGAAACCCTATTTCCTTGTCACTACTTTCTTTTCCAGACATTAAACTTTCTATCGAACAAGTTATGTTTCAATGGCACATTCTCAATGTTTGCAACCATGAGAATTCAAGCATAATGAAGAAAGTATAATATAAGTAAATCAATGCATAATGAATTCAAAACCCATAGAAATAAATAATATCCTACAAGGTTTCCATAACCCTAACCAATGAGCTTAGCTACTCATGGACAAAACATAAATCATCATAGAAATATTTATCATACCAAACTAGAAGATGATCTTGATGTGCTAATAGTGAAAATAAGATTTTTTCTCTTTCCTCCAAAGCTAATAAAACCTTCTCTTCTTCAAAAACTAACACAGAATAATCAATAATGAATTAAAAATTCAGCATCAAGTCTTTTAATAATTTCTTCTCTCATAATTTCCTTCTAAGTCCCCCAAATAATCATAACTGGCACATTAGTCTTGAACATAGTTTCTAGACGTCACATTTGATCCAACAAGAACCTTTTTCTATGGTGTGATTTTTCATCTGCAATCAACAATTTTTTCATGTCTTTATCTACGTGACTAACATTTGAAATCATGCTAGTAATATAGGTTAGCTTAATTACATCAAAGTAGAGTAAAATATAAGAAACTAGGCACTTTTGTTCTCAAAACATAGCTAAAATATGGGTGATTTATGGTGCTTAGGCGCATAAATACACTCAAGATCTGGCATATGAGTCATATTTCTAGCTGCTTACTTTTTTTGGGTAGTGTAACTTCTATTATACATGCATCACTGTTTGTTGCTAATGTAATGCCATATCTTGATCCCATTGTGTCACATTGGTGTGCTTCATAGTTATACACAGTTTTTTTGAAAGGTTGAAATAGGAGAGGTTATTTTTATTTGAACTTAAAGTATTGATTGACTACCTTGGATAGCTTAGATTATTCTATTTACACATTGTATATTGTATTGTTTTATTTTATTGTAATGTGTTGCGTGAGGACATGCAAGATTTCTATGTTGAGGATGTTTATGTGCCATAGAAATATAACACATTAAACACTTACAACTATGAAAATATGCAAGTTTCTTAGGATATTTTGTTAGATATTGAAACATACTAGGTTTCGACCCTTGGAAAAATTTCTCGATTTTTCATTTTTGGACATGATACGGCTTAGGGGTACTATTTGTATTATAGGGTACTGCCCAGTTGAACCAATTGTATATTGCCCAGTATTGGATCATCGAGTTTTGTTTAGGGGGTTAAACTAGACTCATATAATCGGTAGATAGTTCTAGGATGGTTAAGATATACAACCAAAGTTAATGGATTTAAAGGCATACTAAACTTGGCTTTCTTTCCCAGTATGGTTATATATATGTATGTATGGTTGTATATGCATATGGTTTTTTACATGGCTTTAAAGGTTAGCATTAATTTATCCTTATCTTGAGTACATGCTAGTGTTCTCTCGCTAACCCATCTTCGGGTGGCTATATCCACACATAATTAGTAAGCAGTGATACTACCCTTCCTTTTTAGTTGTCGAATTTGGGATCAACTCAATTAGATTGAGATGGTAAGCTTCCATATTTCATAAGGCTCCATTTAATGTCATTGATATTTTTACTTATTTTTTCCATTTTTGGACATTTATTTTGGCTATGACTGGGGGCATGTTCCAATTATATATATTTTTACCTTCGGTTAGAGGCTTTATGAAACTACTATAGGTTGGTATGGGTGGCATCGATATTGCTGTCAGCCTTAGTATTAGCATTAGTATTGGGGATGATATCATTTGATTGTATTTATGATTATTCAATACTATAATGTTATGGACTCATACTTGGTTATTGATTTGGTTTTAGTTTTGTTATTGATTGGATATTGGTTGGTTGGACTTACTTAGGTTGGCTACAGTCATGGACCTATCCCAAATTATGGAATCATACTAAATTCTATATTATCATATGTTCAGAATTTATCTAACTCAAGGTACATGTTTAGAGGTTGGGTTGGGTGATGAGGGTGGTCCCCTATCTTAGTTTGACTTTGTATGCCCATTACAACAAGACCCTAGTTTGGTTTATGTCAAGTTTGTATAAAAGCCTTAGGTTCATGGTCAATTGGGAGTCCACAAAGCAGTGTCGAGTAAAGTCTCTTTTAACAGTGTGTAGTGCACCACCCTCATAAGAGAAAGGTAACAAGTCATTTAGGAACTATTTCTCATTTTTTGTGTTCTATTTTCAAGCTTGGAGTCTAAGCCTTGAAATCTTCTCTTATTCCATTTGTTTTCTTTTTAGATCATGCCTCAACATTCTAAAGTTCATAAAAACTCCTTTTTTCCAATTGGGGATAATGTTAATGGGACATGCTCTACTTAGGGGATCCATACTCAGTCTAGGGGTCCAGTCCGTGATTATTTGAGATTTTCACCAATTCCTTCTAGTCTTCCTCAAGCTCTTTAGGAGGACGTGATAAATGCAGAGTATCCCTAGTTGATCCATGTGATTGCTTAGTTGGTAGCTTTTCAGGCAGAGCGTGATACATCTTGTATTCTATCTTCTAAATCCATAAAGGTTTCCAGTTTATAAAGTTGAGTCCTCTAATCGTTATTGGTGTTAAGGTGTAGGAGGAACCTTAGGGTTTTTTAGATAAGATGGAAAAGATATTTTGGATTATACCTACCACATATGTGGAAGAGGTGGAGTTGGCATCCTATTAGCTCAAAGATGTGGCGTACCAATGGTACGAGGAATAGGATAGGGCAAGGGGTGATATTGAGGATTCATCTTTGTAGGAAACATTCTCCAATGCATTTATAGACTGTTTCTTTCAGCAGGAGTTAAGAGAACCAAAAATAGAGGAATTTGTTAATCTGATGTACGAAAAGATTTTTGTTAAGGAGTATGCCTTGAAATTTCACAAGTTATCTAGGTATGCTCAAGAAATGGTGTTTAATATAAGGTATAGGATGAGAAAGTTTTCTTTAGGACTATCTCATAAGTTGATCCTTAAGAGAAAGATTGCATTATTGATCAAGAATAAGGATATCTCTAGGTTGGTGGTTCACATGCAATAGGTGGAGGAGGAAAAGATAAAGTAGGATGAGGTAGGTGAAATTGCTTGCTTAATTAGTTTTAAATTTTGGCATTATTTTATCCTTATTGTGAGAACATGCTAGCATTCACCTTCTTACCCATCTTCGGACGGCTGTATCCCCACACGATGTAGGAGCCAGTCATTCTACTCCCCATAGAAGTCTCTATTTCATGTAATGGATGTTTTTATATAATCTAGTCATTTTATAGACATTGAATTTGGCTAAGATTGGGGGCATGTCCAAACTAGATATTATTTCCCCTTGGTTAGAGTCTTTATGGAACTACTATAGGTTGATATGGGTGGTGTCGGTATCGGTGTTAGCCTTAGTATTGGAATTGGTATTGGGGCTGATATCGTTTGGTTGTATTTATTATTATTCCATCCTATTATGTTATGGACTCATACTTGATTATTATATTATTATTTTGTTTTGGTTTTGGTTATTGGTTAGAGATTGGTTAGTTGTACTTGCTTGGGTTGGTCATAGTCATGGACCTATCTTAGAGTTTGGAATTGTGATAAAAGTTATCTTTTTATATGTTTGATATTCATTCAACTAAGGATACATCTTTGGAGGTTAGGTTGGATAATGGGTGTGGTATCTGTTCTTGGTGAGACTTAAGATGCCCATTACGATAAGGCCCTAGTTTGTGTCATGTTAGATATGATGCGTTTTGCGTATGGTTTGAAGAAAACTAGGTTTTGGATGCAAGTTTGGTGAAAAAATAAATATGATGTTTTTGGGTATATACACAATCAATTTTAGGCATATGTGCTTCATACTTAGTGTATGTGAGTAAAGTATTCTTAAAAATTGAGAGTCCAAAGGCTAAGCTATAGGAAAAATCAAGATCATCAACATACTAAATTAACATATGGTCCTCATGTTCAACATATGATTCGTATGTAGACTGTCTGTACAAAAGTGCAAAAATCCAGAGAGTTGAAGATCCAGACTCAAGGGTGGCAACATACTAAGTCCAATATATGGACTGTATGTTCAATATACAGTCCGTATGTTGATTTAGTAAGTAGCTACTTTCTTCATTTTTCCTTTTTACATCTGTGATTTTATTTTTAGGGTTTTCATGTATTGTATAAATACTCTAATGGTGTTTTGTAATAATTTAAACCTTTTTATTCTTATAAACATATATTCTAATTTTGAGATCCATCTTTGGTCATAGAATCATTGTGTATTGATTTTGGTTGTTAATTATGTTGAAGATTGGGATTTTCAATTGTTGATTATTGTGTGGTTTTTAAATGTTTTCAAATATGAATTCCTTTGATCGTTACACAAACATGAGTGGCTAATATCCCTTAGCTAGGGTTTTGGGAGCCCTTACTACATAACGAAGTAGGAGGAGTATTCAATACTTAAATAGTATTGCTTCTTCATGTATTGGGGTTTCTTTTTCTTTGATTTTATTTGTTAACGGATGCATACGTTAGAATCCTGCCTGTATTCACTACACATCTGAGAGCCAGGCAGAGATTTAGAAATCAAAATCACAATGGTGATTTGGGGTAAATGATGAAATAAGCCTACTTGTACTATCTTCTTACGGCAGTTAATTCCCATCTAATCAACTTAAGACTGAGAGGAGACAATTGTAACTAGGTTCAAGGTAAAGGATAGTAATATAACACTCTGAGAACTGTGGAAAGATGAGTGAAGTTCACCAAATGGTGCCGATAGGCGGTTGGTGATACCTATATTATCAGACTCTCATGCATAGAAGTTATATAGTTGGATGAGCACAAGAAGAAACTCAGTTCGAATCCAGGGAGAACGTAACTGTAGTGTTCATCTATGACTTAATTATAATAAAAGTTCATATTAGTTACTTGTTTGATATTGTCTCTACAAACCCCTATTTAATTACAAGTTTTGATGGTTGACTATAACATTTGAGCTACACAATTCCACATATTTCATTGGGATTAACCCCAACCTTTATTGGGTTACCAATGAGTGGTGTTTTTACCACTCATTCATACTCATTATTCATGCACAGTACCTTGATTTGAATGCATAAATGAGACAAATTTGGGATTAGATGCACTAATATCCACTTGATGATGGTAAAAAAGTTAAGGAGGTCAAAAGATATGGATTGGAGCTGAAAATGATAAAGAGAAAGTATAGAAGAGTGCAACTGAAGACCTGGATTGCATCAACCTCGGTTATCGTGACCGCGGTCCTCTAGTTGAGGTCGTGGTCAGTAAAGATGGTCAGAGCAATGTGGTCTCAAAATCTAATCATTGTTGCGTGGGCACGGTTACAGTCAAATACTCGCGATTATGGATCTGTGGGAATTGGCCTAAGGGCAAAATTGTAAAATGTCATGGACAAATATCAAATCATATATAATTAAAAACCCTTTATTCTTTGGGTATTGCTTGTCTTATAATATAGTTTTAAATTCTAAGTTTGAAACCCTAAATGTGCAAGTGTGTAATCAACTTTGGAGATTCAAATTTCTTATTTTCTTGATGGAGAATGAATGCTTTGATTGACCCACATGGTATATCTTTATTGGCTTTTCTCATGAGTACCTAACTATTATAGTCTTGGTATTTGTTAAATTAGAGTGTCATTGTGTGTGATATTATTGTGTTTGCATGGATTTCAGTTATTGGGTATGGATTTAACCATTGCTTGAGCTTATGAGTTGGGATTTCATAGGTGAAAACTCTAAATATCCAAATGGGTTTGATGGGTGAAAGCTTAAAGCTCTAGAAACCCTTTGTCATCCTCGAAAGAGGGACTTTGGTGAATATTAGGTAACCCAAAACATCCTCAAAAGAGGGTTATCAACGGACAAAGCAATGGTGAAAAACTAAGCCTTTGATTTACTTCCCTTTTCAATCTTAGAAATAAGTTTTTAGGAATTGTAAATTTTGTCAAGAGCATCATCCTAGAAATAGGGATGGTTGGTTACATAAAATCTACAATTTAGGTGCTCAAAAGGGCAAATAGGTGAAATATTTATGGTTTGATCAAATGATCGACCTCAATGATATTCTGCCTAAACTATCCATTGCTCAACAACTAAATCCCTTGATAAACCATCATTATCCCACATACGTCACCTCTATGGAGACATAATCCCAAGATTTCTCCAAACCTTGAATTTAGACTATAGATAGCATTTACTTCATAATAATAATAGTTTGTGTGAAGAATTTTTGACAAATTCTCTCCATTTATTTAGACATGTTATTTCCATTAGCATTCTGGGCAACCTTAAGTAATTTGAGTACCCGTTGTTTGGAAGTCTATACCGTTCACTCCTTGATATTTGACCCCGATTTACATTGGGTTACTTGACAACGACTGGCTCACCCCTTAATTATGGGAGTGAGTTAAGCATTACCAAAATAGCGCCATTGCAGGGGAGTGAAATATAGAATTTACTTGCGTGGTGCTATTCTTACTTGGGAATACCCAGAGTAGGGTAATTTACTTTATTTGTTCTTTTTGACTATCTTTTAGGATAATGCATGTAATTTTGGTCCCTTTGATGCTCCACTAGACGATAAAGGCCAATTGAATGAACAGGGGGAAACAAGTGTTATCCGTATCCCACCAACCAATAGAAATGGTGTGTTTCATATGACTAGTGTTATGCTTCACATATTTCAAATGAAAGGATTATATGGGGGTCAAAAATATGAAGACCCAAATTTTCATTTGAAAAACTTTGTGGAAGTTTGTGTGCTATTTAACATAATGCATATTACATAAGAATCCATTCGGCTCTAACTATTTCAATTTTTAGTAACGTGCAGGGTAGTTTTATGGCTCTGCTCACTTCCACCCAGCTCAATCACCCCTTGGGAGGATCTCACCATGGTGTTCCTTGATAGATACTTCCTACCATAAAAAAATGCTTTAAAAGAGGGATGAAATTGTAAACTTCTAGCAATTGAAAGGTGAACCATTGTTTGAAGCGCTGGAGAGGTTTACTGCAAAGCTAGCCCAATGTCTAAATTATGAGGTCCCAGATCAGATGCTCCTTGAGATTTTCTATAGAGCTCTTGAACCATTGAACAAAATGGTTATGGTTAATGCGGCGGGTGGCTCTATTATCAAATTCCATAATCTTTTAGCTTTTCGATTGATAGGTGATGTATCCAAACAAAATCGAGGGTGTCATCCTTTCTTAGCCACAGGGAGAACCCTTGTAGATCTAGAGTTAGGGGAAATGGAATTTTGGGTGGAAGAGTATGAGGTATGATTCAAAATTTGCAAGTCAAAAAAGAAAACCTCAGAGCTCCAAGTAGTATCCTTAGTGGATGTTCAAAATGAGACAGTGCAAGATAAGGGGCTTGATGACCCACCATGAGATTAAAAGAAGTAAGACATAGTGCCACGGCGATAACTAAGGCGCTAGGTGGGAGGTGACCCATAAATGCCAAAAAACTGGCTTGTATACTTTTTTGTTATATTCTCTTAGTGTAGATGTTATATTTTCCATCTGGATAAACCATGCATTTTTGGCACAGTGGATTGCATTGAATGAGCTTTGAGAAGGGTAAAGTGTGAATTTTTTTTTTAAATTCGAGCAGGGAAATTTTGTGAGAATTGAGTTATGTGCTAAATAGGGGAGCAAAAAATTCTCTCAGTTGCCGGGATCACAATTATTGTGTGTGGTTCCAGCTACACGGGTGCCCATGGTCGTGTCCACTAACCGCTTTTGCGGTCATTTCAGCCATTTAAAACCTAGTCTCCTTTATTTTCCTCACACTACCTTTTCAAGGATTTTCTCTGAAATCTAAGCTACATTATTGGCCAAGTGCTAAGCTCTCAACAAACCTCCGTGCACATCCCTCTTGCATCGTAACTCCAGTGGTGACATGAACCCTTGCTTTTATTTTGGGAAGATAGGCCATTTAGTGCATGATTAAGAATGGGCTAAAAGTTTGAATTGTTATGCTTTACATGTTATCATGCTTATTATTTTTATGCTGTTGGTTACTTTATTGAGGTGTACACACAAGTGGGGAAACCTTGAGATGAGTACCCAGTAGTGTATATGGAAGAAAAATATGATATGCACACGTTGTGTTTGATAAATTGCTCGAATAAACTTTCAATAGTGGCATTTACTTTTTAAGGGCACATTCACAAACACCAGTAGGATTGTTCATAGGACCTTTATATGCACCCATATTTTAGAACATGCTAGAAGCCTAGAATTGAGAGAAAGTTGACCATGAGAAACTGACATAGAACCAACCTTAGGTGTCGTGATTGCGGACATAGACCGCATCTATGATAATACAGACGCGGCTCTAATCTGCAATCGCGGTAACTGAGGGCAGGTTCTTATCATGTGAAAAATCTTGTAGTCCCAATTTTTAGCCAAACAACCCCAAAGAACCTAGTCAAATGAGCTGTAATGATCAATCTAGCACAGCCTGCATGATTTAACTGACATTGAAAGATATAATGTGTGTTTAGTATATTCAGGGCAACCTAATGGATAATTTTGATCATATCAGGTTCATGGGACCCGAATGATACACTCACTACTACAATGATCTTTCAAAGAAAAAGTTTCTATTAGAAAAAAGAATTTGTTTAGAGAATGTACTGGAGAAGCTACCGACTTTTTACAAAAAACTTAAAGCCATAGGGTGGAGGTGATTTTCCCCAGATCCATGTCTTGCAAATGAGCCATCGGTTTGTGTATTTTACATAAATATCAATGAAGTATCTTTCTCAGACCCACTTAATGCAATTGTAAAGATGAGGGAGATGTCGGTAAAAGTTGGGGCTAAGAAAATCAATAATGTTTATTTGATCAAGCATGCAGACATAGGTGAATTCAAGGCGAAGGGGTGTAAATCAGGGAATTGATTAGCACAACGACTATGTCCCAAAAAGGAAGTCTCATATACCAAAACTATAAGCAATATCTCTATGAATGATTTCACTTTTGAAGCTCGGATTTGGTTACAAATCATTCATAATTGAGTGTCTCCTTGCACACATATAACGACAGTCCCTGAATTGCCTGCTTGGATGGTTGCTTGTAATCTAGATGACATCCCTTTGGATGTTGGTCAACTTGTGGTCAATGAAATAGATTATTTGAAAAACCATGGTGGTACAAATCTGTTTTACCCTTGTTTGGCTACCGTGCTAGATAAAAGAGCAGGAGTTGAAGAATATGCTAGTGATACATGGGTGCATCCTAGTACCTACATCTACCTATTGAGGATTCAAGGAGAGGGTGCACCAGGCAAAAGAAAGAAAAGAAAGATCAAGTTGGAAGAGCTGACATATAACTAACCTGATCCTCATAGGCTAACCACCATGGGACCTCTTGAAGATATTGTAGTTACTATTGTAACCATTAAAAAGCTTGTGTCTAGCATGTGAAAAGGGATGAAAGAGCCCTCCACCACCTATTATTCGTATGTGTCACGTGCCAATTATTATTAGTACAAGGTGTAGCAAAAAAAGAAAAAATCTACTGTTGATAAGCTTTAGGAAGCCTACTCCTCCATGGAGGCATCACACCAATATCTTCAGAGCGAACATGAAAAGATGATCACTAGGGATAAAAAGTGAGATGAGTTCTTTAGAAAGATATGGAAAGGGGTGAAGGGCCTTTGGATGGTTCTAAAGCCCCAAAGTACTCTTCCTACTTTTTGGATGGACAGTAACGATAAGGCCCTGGCCGATTGGTTAAATCTTGTAGAGAATGGTGATGATGTAGGGTTGTGAGTGATAGCAGCCCTTGATGTGGTTTTAGGGAGCACCCTTATCTTTTCTACCCTTGATTATTTATGTAGTGGGGACACTACTACCTCATTAGGTGGGGGCATTTCCTTATTCATGACATTTGGGCCTGTATTATTGATATTTCTGCATACTTCTCTACTCTTTTAGATAATTCCTGCCTCTATTCTTATTTGCATTGTAATATTCAGGCATACTTATGGTGCCCATATTTTCATGGACTAGTATTTTTTTTTGTAGTTGACCATTTTAGTTTGATTTAAACTAGATAAGTCTTGCCATCATGATTAGGCTTTAGTCAGTAGGTGCAGGGAAACTCTGAGTACCGTGGCATTAAAGCTATAAAATATAAGAAAAGTTTTAATACCTGTCATTGATGATTTAGGATCACATCCATATCCATTGGTGAAGTCTGAGTAACCATATGGTAGTTAGCTTGCCTTATGATTCACAATGTGAGACTATGGCTTGAGTCATTACCAGAATTAACAAATTATGTGTGGTGCAGATACAAAGGCAAACAACCATTTTCGTCCAAAATTTTTTACAAAATCTGAAGGCCACGCAACTTTGTAATGATATTTTCCTTTTATATAACTCTAAGAATTGATGTTAGAAAGATAATGAATAGCCTATATTTATATCAAGTGGGTAGAATGATTGAACCCTATTGATGATGCTTGCATGCCATATGTGTAAGGTTGATTGTCTTCATCTCGTGTACTTGTGCTATCTAGAACTTGCCCCTGCAGTATTTCATAGCTAATTTAGATTGTAATTGGTTGGAGAAATGATCTTAGTCCCGCTTTGTGATTTTGGTACCCAATCTAGCCTAAAAATCCTAACCATCCATAAGTGTAATCCCTTGTACCCACTTCGAGACTTTGGACCTTTCTTTGACAAACACATTACAAGCCTTGAACCATTATTTTTATTACTCTCTTGAACCATACCCTTCTTGAACTTGAGAATATAATTTGAGATAAAAAATCCTAACTTGAGGGGTAGTGGTTCTCAAGGACAAATAAAGTCTTAAGTTGGGGGTGTTGATGAATGGTGTTTTTACCACTCATTCATACTCATTATTCATGCACAATTCCTTGATTTGAATGCATAAATAAGACAAACTTGTGATTATATGCACTAATATCTACTTGATGCAAGTAAAAAAGCTAAGAAGGTCAAAAAATGTGGATTGGAGCTGAAAATGATAAAGAGGAAGCATAGAAGAGTGCAGCTACCTAGATTGGATCAGCCCCGGTAACCATGACTGCGGTCCTCTAGCTGAGGTCACGGTCAGTCAAGATAGCCAGAGCAACGCGATCGCAGAATCTAACCACGGTTACTGTGGGTACAGTCGCAGTCAAATACATGCAATAGCGGATCAACGGGAATTGGCCAAAGGGAAGAATTGTAAAATGTCATGGATGAATCTAACATCATATATAAGAAAAAGCCCTTTCTTCTCTAGGTATTGCTTGTCTCATAATATAGTTTTGAATTCTATGTTTGAAACCCTAATTGGGCAAGTGTGTAATCAAATTTGGAGTCTCAAATTTCCTAGTTTCTTAGTGAAGAATGAATGCTTTGGTTGACCCATATGGTATATCTTTATTTTCTTTCTTCATGAGTAGCTAAGTAATATAGTCTTGGTATTATGTTAAATTAGTGGGTAATTGAGTTTGGATATTGTTGTATTTGCATGGATTTTAGTTGTTGAGTATGGATTTCACCATTCCTTAAGCTTGTGAGTCGGGATTTGATGGGTAAAAACTCAAAATTCAAATTGAGTTTGATGGATGAAACCTCCAATCTCTAAAAACCCTTTGTCATCCTCATAAAAAGGACTTTGGTGAATATTAGGTAAACCATAACATCATCAAAATAGGGTTATCAGGGGACAAGGCAATGGCAAATAACAAAGCCTATAATTTACTACCCTTTGCAATCGTAGAAAGAAGTATTTAGAAAGTGTAAATCATGTCAAGAACATCATCATAGAAATAGGGATGCTTGGTTAAGGTTTTGGGTAGTTACATAAAATCTACCCTTATTAGGTGCTCGAAAGAGCTAATCGGTGAAATCGTTGTGGTAAGATTGTAATATTGACCTCAATTATATTCAACCTAGCATATCCATTACTCAATAGTTAAATCCCTTGATAAACCATCATTATTCCACATACTTTACCTCTAAGGAGACATAATCCAAAGATTTTTACAAACCTTGAATTTTGACTATAGATAGCATTTACTTCTTACTAATCAAAGTTTGTTTGAAGAACTTTTTACAAATTTTGACTATAGATAGCATTTACTTCGTACCCGAAATGTTGTTTCCATTATCATTTTGGGTAACCTTATGGTAGTTTGAGTATCCATTGGTTTGAAGTCTATAGCATTCACTCCTTATGATTCAACCCCGATTTACATAGGGTTACTTGACAACAACCACCTCACCCCTCAATTATGGGAGTGATTTGAGCGTTATCAGTTACTATACTTGACAGTGACTACATAATATTCAAATTAAAGGTGTAGCTTGGGTGTGATCAGGCACCTGACCTATTTCTATGGTATCTTTTTGTTTGGATCTTATCGAGTTTAGAAAGCTGAACTTTCACCTTTAGGATCTTCTTGGTAAGGTTTTAATAAGACCAAGTATGTCCCAATGGGAGGATCCTTTATTTTTTGTTAAAAAGAATGATGGCTCCATACATTCTTGCATCGATTATAGGAAGCTCAAGAAGGTGATGATGACAAACAGTAATCCTATGCCTCATATTGATGATTTGTTTGACCAATTTTAGGGTGAATCTATGTTTCATAAGATTTATTTAAGGTCCATTTATCACTTATTGAGGATTCGGGTTGAATATATCTCAAAGATAGCTTTCAGGAAATGTTATGGTCATTACGAGTTTCCAATAATGTCTTTTGGGTTTACTAATGCCCTAGCTACATTCATGGATTTGATGAACCGTGTATTTTAATCCTATCAAGTCTCTTTCTTGATTATGTTCATTGATTATATCCTTATGTATTCAAGGATTAGTGAGGTGTATGCACAATATTTGAGGGTTATGCTCCAGAATTTGAGGGACCATTTGTTTTTCACCAAGTTCTCTAAGTTTGAGTTTTGTCTTGAGTCAGTGACATTTCTTGGACATATGGTGTCCAAGGATGGTATTATGGTAGACCTGGCTAAGATTGAGGCAATTTGTGATTTGGCTAGGTCTACGTCTCCAGATGGAGTTTGTAGTTTTATTTGTTTGGCTGGTTATTATAGATGCATTTGAGGCTTTTGCGACCATTTTGGCCCCTATAACTAGATTAACACAAAAGAAGGTGCCTTTTGAATGGTTCGAGGAGTGTAAGTTGAGTTTTTGGAAGCTCAAGGACTTTCTTACTTTAGCTCCTATGTTAGCTCTCCCAGTTGAGGAGGTGTAATACCCCGATCATTCCTTAAGCCTAAATCTATCTTTTTAAATGGATATGTATGACTTCAAAAGATATTGATATTTAAACAATGTTGTATTTCTTAAATTTCCAATTTTTGTCATGTAGAGCATTGAATAAGCTTTCCATCGATGCCAATTTCATCAAAATTTGACATCGGACGAAGGAGTTATTGCCTTTTTACTAGAGAGTATCAGAACGCCCAGGTTTGACGATAGACTTAGTGGACCGTTAGGTCCCAGGTGGCCTGTCAAGTGTCCCGTCAAGCCAAGTTGGTAACCTTCTTTTTAGGCCATCGTGTGGAGGCTTGGTTGATGGACCGTCAAAAAGTTGATGAACCGTCAAATGGGTCCGTCAGGCTGATACAGAATGTCCCATTCCTGGGCCTCACGTGATGGATAACTTGGTGGATTGTCACAACCTTTGACGGACCATTAATCTGACCATCACTCTGAGGCAGAACGTTCCAGATTTGGCACTTGAGTGACAGACGACCTGGTGGACCGTCAGCTCATCTGACAGACTGTCAGATTGACCGTAACAGGCCCCGATCTGCAATTTTCAACTTTTTCAAAAGGGTATTTTGGTCATTTTTGTTCCTTATGGCCCTATATATATATCTAAGAAGAGAAGAGGAGATCAGTTTCTCTCTTTTCTCCTTTTCTCTTCCAAAAATATCTAGAGATTAGGGTTTCTTCTAAAATCTAAAAATCCAATCTTCGTCCAAATAAATTCAAGAATCCTCCATAGTGATTCAAAGTGATTCAATAATTAAGTTCCCCAAGTCAAAGGCATTAAGAATCTTGGTCTGAAAGTGCAAGGAAGAAGTTCCAAAAAAGTTTCTACATCTCCAAAAAAAAAAATCAAAATCCAAGGTATGTGGGGTTTGAACAAGAACACTACTTTCGTTCTTGTGCCTAAAGATTTATTTTTTATTATTGATTTACATGATATCGCAAGTGGGTTTACACCCAAATTTCTCTATTAATGATTTATGAGATTTAAGTTGAATGAGTTTGATATGAGCCGTATATTATCATTATGTATTGATGATTTCTAAGAAATTTAAGTCAAGTTCCATGAGTTGAATATTTTTATTACGAATTGATGATTTTTGAATAATTGGAGATAAGTTTCATGAGTTATGCCTTTCCATGAGAAATTCGACTATTGAATGTATATTGATATGTGAGATTGAGAGGCAAGAATGAGTCTTATGATATTTCCATGAAGTTTTTGATATTTGAAATGATTTGATAAACAAATATACTTGATATTGAGAAAGCTTGTGTTGAGTCGAGTCGAGTTAGGAATCCACAAGATCTTTATGATTTTCTGATGAGATATATATTTATGTTTTGGTATTTATAATAGAACCATGATTTGATATTGGCTGAGGTGGATATCCTATTGCGTTCTGAGTTGAGTCTGGCAGGAGTATTTAGCACCGAGCGGGAAATTTGGTATTTCCCCAAAACTACATGGCACCGTCGGATTGATGTTGATAATTGTGGGACAAAGGCCGAGTATGATATTGTGAAGATGAGATTGAGTTTCCACTCCCTAGCAAGAGTACAACACCCTTGTCAATGTGGGGTTCTCTCCTTAGGAGGGCAAAACGTTGGACTACATGCGGCTCACATGGTGTAGTCATGTTGGTTATATAAAACTCCCACGACCATAATGATTTGAGTCTCTTGAGTTACCGAGTCACTCTAAGTCATAAGTTAAAGAGTTTGAGTTGAGATAAATGATTTACAATATTTATGAAGCATGTATTACTACTAATGATTTATGAGAAAAATGTTTCAGATAATTCAAGTGAAGAGAATTATTATGGTCAGCATGCATGATTTTATTATACATTTATGATATCATATAAATATTGCATCCACCCTCGCATACTCAGTACATTCCTAAGTACTGACTCCCATACTCTTTTGTATTTTATATTTCATTGTGATATAGGTTCAGGTGATCAGTCTCAGCAGCAACAGTGATATTTGAGTACCTTTTTCTACATCTCTGCAATTAGTGAGTCCTCTTGGTTTGAGGACCTATATCTCTTATTTTGTCTTGCTAATAAATGGTCGTTTATTTTTAGTTCAGTACGAGTCAGTTGGGGATCTGTCCCAATAACTCCTCAGTCTTATGTAGTAGAGGGTTTGTCAGATTAGTTGCCAGTATGTACAGGATCTTAGTATTTTGGTTGTACAGGAAAATATCATTTTGTATCTAAGCATGGTCAATACATGCTTATTCCACTTTATCTTAGCATGATTTGTGTTACAGTTAGTTCTAAAAGTGATGACAAGCTTAGAGGGTTAGATTGAGGCCACGTGTGACCTTAAGCATCGTGTGAAATCTTGGGATGGGTTCTTGGGGCGTTACAGGAGGGATTCACCATATTCTATGATGCTTTGGGTGTTGGTCTTAGTTGTATATTGATGCAGTAGGGCTGTTTCATTGCCTATGATTCTAGACAGCATAAGGTGCATGATTGCAACTACCTAACTCATAATGGGGTGCATTGTGAGAATTTCACCGATCATCGCAGCCTTCTAAATCTGATGACGTAGCAAGATCTTAATGCTCGATAGCGCATATTGATGGAGTTTGTAAAAGCCTATGATATTTCCATCTTGTACCATCTAGGTAAGGGGAATGTAGAAGCTAATGCCTTAAGTTGCAAGGCAGCGACTATGGGTAGCTTGTCTTGTATATAAGTCTCTCAAAGGCCTTTATCATGGGACATTCAGTCCTTAGCCAATTTGATGGTTTGCTTTGATATTTCTAACCCTAGGAGGACTATTGCTAGTATGAAGGCGAGGTCCTCACTATTTGAGCAGATTCATGATCATCGGTACAAAGCTAGAAAGTTGTGATTTTTTCATGATCAAGTGTTGAGTGGTGATTCTAGGAGTCACACTATTCATCGTGAGGGTATTTTGAAATTTTAGGGCCATATTTGTGTTTCTTAGATTAGTGCCTGAATTCAATTGATTTTTCATGAGGCTTACAGCTCCAGATGGCATTTGAGTTATTGTGGATGGTTTAACGAAGTTAGCATATTTCATTCCAATTCAAATGACCTTCAGTGCTGAGAGACTAGCCCATATCTACGTTCTAGAGATAGTTCATTTGCATAGAGTGCATATTTCTACCATTTTAAATCATGGTTTTTTGTTTACTTTAGGTTTTGGAGAGAATTCTAGAAGGAGTTAGGTACTCGAGAAGATATGAGTACATTCTTTCACCCATAGACCAATGGTCAGTCTGAGCAAACTATTTAGGTGCTCGAGAATATGCTCTGAGCCTGTGTTATGGATTTTAGAGGTTAGCAAAATCAGTATTTAGCATTGTTAGAGTTTGCGTATAACAACAGCTATTACTAAAGTATTGAAATGGCGCCTTACGAGGAATTATATGGTAGAAGATATCGTTCTCTGGTTGGATGGTTTGAGACTTCAAAGGTGAGACCTCATGGAACAGATTTACTTTAGGATTCATTGGATAGATTTAGGGTGATTTAGGACAAGCTGAGGGTATCCCAGAGTAGGTAGAAGGAGGTTCAAAGTCGGTGAATAAGTATTTCTTCATATTTTTCCCATGAAGGGTGTGATGAGGTTCAAAAGGAAGGGTAAGCTCAATCCTGGATATATTGGTCCTTTTGAGATTTATCATGTAGTTGGGGAGGCAGCTTATGAGTTGGCCTTACCTCTAGACTTTTCCACTGTTCATCTAATTTTCTATGTCTCTATATTATGACGGCATATTCCTGATCCATCTCATGTGCTTAGATTGGAATCAGTCCAGTTAGATGAGCATTTGACCTTTATGAAGGAGCCAATGTTGATTTTGGCTAGTGATGTGAGGCGGTTAAGCACTAGGAAGATTCTATATTTAGGGTTCAATAGAGGCACCACCCAGTGAAGGAGGCCACTTGGGAGATCAAGAGTGAGATGTGGGCCCAGTAACTTACCTATTTGATATTTTAGGTACTTCATCATCTTTAACTTTCGGGGATGAAGTTCTTTAGTAGTTGATATTTTTAATCGCCCTTTTAATTAATTTCCATAATTTTGCTTATTTTTGTTGTTAGCAATTTTTCATAGCTGCCTCAAGTCACTTATGATTTATTAGAACTGATAATTCGGTTACTGTACAGTTCGCTTGGGTTAGAGAGCCAATTCTATATTTAGAATTCTTCCCTGGTTTCATATGGCCACTGTACAAAAACTTCAATGAAATGATCTCATATGTAAATTTTGACTGCTTCAATTGGTTTAGATTATCAATTTTGGGTTGGGTAGACCATTATTTTGGGTCTAACTGCTCCAATCCCATTTTGAATTGGCCAAAAACTTTGAACATATGGGAGTGGGGCGGGCTCATAATTGGACTAAACGGCCTTGGATAGAAACTTCGACTTCACCAATGTATCCAGAACGTCGAATTCAATAGGATTAATAATTTATTTGGAAAAATTAGAGTCTTAATGAGTTCTTAGGGTCAAAATAAATTTTGGACTTTGTGGATTCTATAGCATGGAAATCGCGGCCCCATGATGGCAATCGCGGTACCTCCATACCTAGAGGGGCTATAAACATGCCCCTTTGTCTCAAAATTGGCCATTTTCACCACTCCTTGAGACCTAGAAACTCTAGAATAATATGTTTACTTCAAAAAAGTCTTGGGTATGAGTTCGAAGCCAATTAAGCATATATTTTCGTGATTAAAAATGGATTTGAGGTAATAATCCTTTATTTTCAAGCCTTGATTTATTAAAATTTTGACCAAAACCCCGATTTGTTTGAGGGCATGATTTTAACCCCAAAATGTTTGGTTTTCACTTGATTCTTGAGGGTTATGATTCCCTGATAGTGTGTGAACGTTCGATCTATCTTAAAGATGTGTTTCCTATACGTGGTACCCACTTGGAGGTTTTAGATGTTGTTTTTCCACCCAAAAAATAATGGTGTAATATGGGTATTGATATTCTCATATGAGGTGTAGATTGTGTTTTTGATAGGTTTGCACCTTGAAGAAGCTTCTCTGAAGAAAAAAACAAAGGTTTAGCAGTTCACGAACTTTCTTTTAATTTGAGGTAGGTTAGTCTTACTTCTTGTTAGGTTGAGTTATGTTATAGTATAATTGTTACATCTTGTTAGATTGGGAAGAGTTCTAGTTGTTGGATTGATAGATGGTAAGACTTGGAATTAGTTTAATCATTTAGGTCATTTGAACTCATAGAATGCGATGCTTGAATTGTAGGCTAGAACCTTGGTTAATTGGTCTTATTGTCTTATGGATAGCATAAGAAGGCTCTAGTTGCTTTAGTTACATGGGAGTGACCTTGACAATCATGTTAAGGGTAAGTTGACCCTATTTACTTATATGTATAGAATTGCGTTAGTTGCCATTAATGGGTTAAGAGTAGTGCTTGAGAAAAACCTTACCTTAGGATTATTATGGCTTGTTAGATATCTAAGACTTGATTTAGACACTTTAGACTTCTAACCAGGTAAAAGTTAGACTTAAAATGTATTTTTAGGAATTAGAAGTAGGATCTTGACCTATCTAAAGATAGGACTTGTGTAGTTCCCTTGAAGACCTTTGACGCTTGATAAATTATTAAAGAATGCCCTTAGGAGAATGTTGGCTATCCCTGGTAAATGAATTATGGTAATTTTATTGGAAGTGATGTATATAGTTATTGACTAAGTTATCAATAATGCTATGAATAACTATGGATAATGCTATGAATAACTATGGATAATGTTATGAATTAAGCCCATGACTATTTTATTATTTGAATCATTGCCTAGACTACTATTTTGGGCTTGGTCTATGAAATTACTCACTATATGTTCTTATCTAGTAACCAAACTAGTACTTTTGCTAGAAAGCCCTCTTGTTGCTAATATTGTGAGTCATGATACAAAGGGCTCTAGAAGATATATTTATTGACTACATGAGAAACTATGCTACTAACCATGTTGGACCAAACAATGCTTTGTATTATTCATGCTATGTATAAATATTTATATATTTGTGGATAAATTATCCTTGATGAGATATGAAGGTACACTTCTCCTTACTTTCCTCTTTCTTTATCCCTCGTGGGGCTTGTCATTTACTTTAGCCCTTGTAGGGCTTGTCCTTTATTATTGATATATATATATATATATATATTAATGTGATGATGATGCCTGGAAAGTTTGAAGGATATATTGATGTGATGATGATGCCTGACAAGGTCGGAAGATATATTAATTGATGATGATACGCGATAAGAAGGGGGATATGTTGATGTGATGATGATACCCGAAAAGGTCGAATGATATATTAATGTGATGATGATGCCCAGCAAGTCCTGAGGATATATTTATGTGGTGATAATACCTGTCAGGGATGGAGGATAATTATTGATATTGTGTATATAAAGAGGGTATGACTTCGACCTTAGGGTGCCTTAATGGTTAAGGTTTAATATTAAATAAAGGCTAGTTAGTAAGTGGGATCCAGTGTAAAATGAAGATCCACCTAGTGAGTAATGTTAGTATATAATAATGGTTAATTAAAGAAATATTGATTTTTAAAATAAGCTATATGGTGACTAGTTGTCTATTAAATGAATATATTACTTGATGGCTAGAGATTTTATGGACTAGTTGATGACCCTTGTTTAGTTAAAATATGGTAGTAGCGAATATGGGTAATACATGACCAATGATGGTAATAGTGTGGATTTGAATACATTGTCGATGCTGGTAACTAATAAAAGTTGGGTAAAATGTCTAAATGGTGATAAATGTGGCATATGGTCGAATAATGATGAGATTTGGATACGTTATTTCTTAAATAATTGTATTGTTACTATTTTCTTGGGTGTACTCTCCGGTGGTATGGGACGGTGTGATGGGTTCCTTTATTTTATGCACTAGTTTGTGTATGAACGCTAACTTTATACTTGTGTTTCTTGTGATTGTACTTGTGTTGCTTTATACTTTCGAGTTATTTATTTCATATGCTCTATGATATTATATTTGATGATGCATTATGCTATTATTATTTTGGTTTGATTAGTTATTATATATAGTGATGAGAAGAAGACTTACGTTCACTTTTGTACCTTGACTTAGATATGTTTATCTTGCACTATATCATCTTCATAAAATATCTTGGCTCAGTCGGACGATGATGCCTACTGAGTACCCATTATTTTTGTACTCATACTACACTTTTGTACTTTTAAGTGTACAAATTTGAGTACTAGATACTGCCATTGAGTTGAGTTTGTGCGGCGTTGACATTCCGGAGATAGGGTGAGCTCTTGGAGTTTTGAGTCACGCATTTCCCTCTAACTTTCATTTAGACTTTTCTATTTGAGATAGATGTATTGACTTATTTTTTAAAGATTCTTGGGTTGTATTCCTATTACAATCATACATAGATGCTCTTTTATCAATTATACCAGGCCATAGGATTGGTATCCATTTTTAGTTATCTATTTATATTAGAACACTATTTATATATATCTTGTGCTCATTGGTTTTTGGCCTAGTTGGGCCTTTATTACCTAACTAACCCATTGTGCTTGCTCTGGGTTAGGTATTGGCTTACCCATTCCCAGATTATAGTGTGTGTCATTATCCTCGTAAATCGGTTTGTGACAATATGGTATCCATGTATGGTATTATGGTTGTTTTAAAAAAGATTAAGGAAGTTTAGGATTGGTGTAGGCCAACTTCACATTCCAATATTTGATGTTTTTATAAATTGGCTTTTTACTATAGGAGGTTTGTGAAGAGTTTTTCTTCTATTGTATCTCAAAAACTCATGACATTTTTTAATTTGGCTTATATTCTGACTTTATTTGTTGAAGATGAAGGTTTTACTGTGTATTGTAATGCTTCATGTATTAGACTTGGGTTGTGTTGAGGCAGAAGGATGAGTTTATTACATATGATTCAAAGCATCTAAGGATCCATAAAAAGAATTATTCTACTCATAACTTAGTGTTGGAAATAATAAATTTTGCGATGAAGATTTGGAGGAATTAACTGTATGGTATGCACTGTGAGATTTTCATTGATAATCGTAACCTAAAGAATATATTCAACTAGAAGGATCTGAACTTTAGACAATGAATATGGTTGGAGTTTCTTAAGGATAATGATATAACTATCCTTTATTATCTAGGCAAGGACAATTTAGTGGTAGATGCCTAAGTAGAAAGTCTTTGAGTATGGAAAACTTTACTTTGTTATTATGGAGGACCAACCTTTGACTATTGATGTTTGTGAGACTTGATATTTCTGTGACGGGTAGGGTTCTTACTAACAATCTATCTTTGTAGAGAAAATTAAGGCCAGACAGTTTGAAGATAAAAAGCTATGCTTAATTTAGGGAAATATGTTGTGAAACTAAGGAGACAATTCAAGACTGGAAGGATGCTTTTAGGATCAAGGGTTAAATTTGCATAATGCGAGTATATGATTTGAATAGGTTCTAGTTATTCATTTAGCTAGAGTCTTTTTAAATATTCGTTTAGTTTACATGTTTAAACTAGAACAAAATTTAACACCAGAACAAATATGACTGTAAGCAGTTTAAAAAAGAACATTATTCGATGTTCTAGACGGATTAGTTACCTACATGCCTATTAGTTATTTTTTTAGTTTTCATGTTTTAATTATGAAGAAATACTATCCGAATAGTTTTCATATAATCTAGTAAGATTGAGTAAAGCTAGATTTGAATATGGCATTTGAGGAAAAGCTAGTGGCCCTTTTGGATCGATAGATCTAGGACTCAAGGTCAAAGGAGATAGAACCTATGATGGCACAATAAAGATATTGTGCGGTTGATGAAGCCACTTGGGAGACCAAGATAGACATAAACAGTAGATATCATTCATTTTTAGCCAATCCAGGTACTTTTTTGCTCTTTACATTTGAGGGCGAATGTGTGTTTTAGTGGTGGTGATGTAACAACCCTCGAATTATTTTTTATACTTCTATGAGTTGTCCATGTTTCCACCTTTTTTGTAGCTTCTGCATGCTATTTATGACATACGGGGATGGGTAATATGATTTTTGAGGTGATCAAATGGATATTAGATGAGGTATTTAGTTAGGTTTTAATTTAAAAAGTTTGACCAAAGTTACTTTCTAGGTTAATTAGCTTAGATTTTAATTCTATTAGTTTTGGTATGTCTAGAAGGTGATTTTTCACTTAGGTGGGTAGTTGGTGTAGATCCGAGGTTTCAAGAGCGATTTGAGTCATTAGTTCATTTTATTTAAATTTAATTAAGGATACTACAGTTGGCAACAATTTATATTTGATCAAGACAACATCGAATAAGTGATTTGGCGATTCTAACATGTTCGAAACATAGTTTAGCCACTTTATATATTAGGCTTATTTGTGGGATTTCAAATAAATTTCAAGGATCCATATGATGTTTGGAGTTTGGATTTTGCTATTTAGTTGTCTTTTGGTGTAGATGGGGTCCCTTTTATTGGTCGAGAGCCTAGGATGTGCTAGTAGAGAATGAAAAACTTATCCTTTACGTTTACAAGGTGGGGTTCAGGATCTCAAAGAAAGAAAGGGGTTCTGGGTTCTTGTTGTTCAATATATTCGTGATGGGTCCCGGCCAATGGTGCATTTTTGACAGAGCTCTTCGTTCGCATAGAAGAACAGGATATAGATAGTTGAAAATTTCATGTTTGAACTTAGGTTTCATAACTTGATGTGGGGAGATTAGATATCGATTTCAGGTGATTTAAAATGTGTTTTGTTTAAGTTAAAAAGATTGTATTAAAAGTTGAAGTTGTGTTTGGACATGCATTTCACATAGAAAAGAGTTAAAAGTTTATGAATGGAAGAAGTTCTTTTACCTGAAAAACTCATCTTCAAAAGTTAATAAAAGAATAATCCCAATATACAACCAAACAATATTTTATTAAAATATTGATCAGAAAACATCTATGGACAAATAGGAATAAAGGGTAAGAAAGTACAAAAATCAAATTGTGGTATATATATCTGATGAAAAAAGGACAACAAAGAGGAATTTGGTTATACAAATTACAAATCAAGAAAAGCAATTTAAAATTGTTGTTAAAAATAATTAATCTTAAACATAAAAATGATTTACATACACATTTTAAGAGAGCATTTTCCGTAAAGAAGGAATTGATTTAATGATAAACAACTATCACCTCCAGTCCAAAGTTTTCATATTTGAGTCATTAATATTTCTAAAGCAAAAATTTATCTACTCTTTTTTAGCCTACAAGACTGCTAGTACGAAAAGGTGGTGCCAAAGATTGTAACCCTAAATTAGTGGTCATGTTTGGAACAAAAATAAGGACAAAAGGATCACAGCTCCAAATTAAAGTGTGTAAATAATTTTTAAAAATAATTATCGGAGTAAAATATTACTTTTCCAAAATTTTCAACCATTATTTATTGTTTTCATATTTGTAGGACCATATTCTTATGGAGTGCATCTTTTGGCATTGTATGAGTCTATGGGACATATAATTCAAAAATTAATAGAGTAAAACACATGTTCCCAAATGTTGTTTTTTAATCTTTTTGCTAAATTTGTTTCTCCTTCTTATTTTACACTCAAATTTGGACCATGTAAATAACTTTAAAAATTTAAGGAGAGACTGTAGTCAATCAAAAAAATGTTTAGGGTAAGGCGGTTAGACAGGATGTGACTATTTTAAACTTATCAATGATATAAATTTACAAAAAGTTATTATGTAGAGAGTGAATTAGGGTAGAAGGTTAGTACGTAGTCGAGTGTTATCTCCTTGCATTCCACTAGCTTTAATTCTAATTTTGTAGTGTCTTTGTCTTCAAATTCTGTAAATACCTATAATTCTTTGATTCAATTATCACATTATTTTTATATTTTCATTGTTCTTTAATTTTATATAATGATTTTTATTAAAAAATTTGTGCATGTTTTGTGTTTGTATGTTATTTTTTATTTTTTGTTATGCGTTACTTGAACCAGGGGACTTTTATTAATAATTTCTCTCACTACATGAGTAGGAGTAGGATCTATGTATGTGATTTTTTTTCATACTTTATTTGATGAGATAACATTAAATATATTATTTGTTAAGTCTATTTTTCATAATATATTTAATTATTTTTTTGTTTGATATTTGTTAGGACCATTTCTTTGTGGAACTCATTTTTTTTGGCAGTGTAAAGAGATATATGCTTCACTAATAAAAATTAAACATGTGTCAAAATATTCCTTTCACTTTTTTGCTAAATTTGTTTATCCCTTTCTTTTACACTCAATTTAAAAAATTTAGTATGCAAAGATTTTATTTTTTTAAATTATTATTAATGTATTTTTCCTAATACTATAAAAATGATTTTTGCCATATTTTTTGGGATCAAATTTTTGTGAAGACAATATTCTTGTCCATCTATCATAACTTGTGAACATGTAAGGAAAATATGTAATTTTTACCTATATTTCAGTTGGACTTGGCTGCTCGACATTGGTGGAGAGGTTATATGAATTCTAGACCAGCTGGATCTTGTCTTTTGACATGGGCTCAATTTTTTTAGATGTTTCTAGAGAAGTACATGTCTCTCACCCTTAGAGATCGTTTGAGACATTAGTTATATACATTGGAGCAAGGCTTAGTGACTGTTGCTGAGTTAGAGGCTCATTTTCAAGAGTGGGCCAGGCATGTGACTTTTATTCTAGATACTAAGTATGAGATAGTTCATTGCTTTATCAGAGGGTTAAGACTTCCTCTTCATGTGTCTTCTCAGAGTTTGGTTGTTACGAGGAGGTCTTTTGTCAAGGTTTTTCATACTCGGTTTATGGAAGAGATGTATCATAAGGATCATAGGGGCAGTCATAAGGGGCCTAGACATCAGTGCAGTTTTAGTGGGAGCCATAGTAGTGTATGATTCAGAGGAAGCCATTTTCATGGAAGATATTATCCACGTCTATCCAATCATCCTCTAAGTCAGCCTCGTCAACCTATTTAGGCTGCACTTTCGATTACTGATAAAGGACGATCTACTGCTAGTGATTACCCTGGTCAGGGCAGTGTTTAGTCTTTGAGAGGTGTATAATTTTATTATTCCTGATGTGGCAGTTATTATGGGTTACCTAGATCTATTGGTTTAGGTTTAGGTCAAGAGACATGTTATTGTTGTGGAGATCATGGTCACTATTCACGAGATTTTTCTAATGTGGGGCAATTGTTTCTTCATCTCATAGTGTTCCCCCTATTAAAGTAGTTCATACCTCAGCTAGAAGTGGTTTTCAAGGTTGTAGGGTTAGTTTCCAAGGTACTCAAGGAGGTTCTCTGGAAGGCAGGATAGGTGGTCAGTTAGAAGGCTAGCCAGGTGGCAGGCGTGGTCAGTTGTATATAGTACCTATTAGACCAAAGGCTGAGGCTTTGGATGTTTTCATTACGAGTACAATTTTGGTGTGTTGTTAGTCTATCGTTAATTTATTTGATTCAATATCTTCTTATTCATATATTATATATATATATATATATATTATGCTCCACGATTAGAGTTATCTTGGGATTTATAATGCATTCCATTATGTGTATCTACTTTTGAGGGTGACTCTTTAGTAGTGAATCGGGTGTTCAAATGGTGTGTTGTGACTGTTAGAGATGATACTGATGCTGACCTTACTGTTCTAGATATGTTGGATTTTGATATGATTCTGGGCATGGACTGGTTATCCCATAATCATGCGGTCATGGATTATTTTACCAAGACCGTTAACTTAGCCATTCCTAGTGTATCCTCATTCATATGGAAGAGAGTAATTATCCATAAGCCGATGGGGATTATTTCTTATGTTCATTCTAGGAGGCTTATTTGAAGTGTTTGCGAGTCTTATCTCATTTATATTTGTTAAATTGTGTGGAGAGTCCATCGCTTAACTCTGTCCCTGTAGTTTGTGAGTTTCCTGATGTGGTCTCTACCGATATGCCTGGTATTCCCCCTGCTCGTGATAGTGTGCTATTGATCTTGAGCCTAGCACCTAACCTATTTCTATGGCACCTTACTATATGGCTCCTAACGAGCTTAAGGAGCTAAATTCTCAACTTTATGATCTTCTTGGTAAGAGTGTTATTAGACCTAGTGTGTAATACCTCAAGTTTTCAAGGTCTAGAGTCATCAAAATATTTTCCATTGATTTAGCTTCCAAATGTCACTAGTCTCACTTTAATCTGATATCGTGGAAAAGAGTTATGGAAAATTTCCCGAGGGTCTGTCAACAACCAATGACAATGACTATGGCAGTGATCCATTATCAGTCATAACGAGTCATTATGTGAAGTCATTGCCTTAAGAGTGAAAGGTCACAAATTTCATCCTAGTAGTGATGAGTTCAGCATTAGACTCATTACAAGTCCTAACGAGTCATTTGATGGATTTGTCGTCATAATAGAGAGAAATCTAGAAATTAAGTCTCTGACCACGATTCTCGTAACAACCAGTCATAAGACCTAAGGAGTCGTTAGGAGAGGAGTCATTTTCCTAACAAAAAAGATTCAAAACTTAGGACCTTAGGTCATGACTCAGACCACAACTCGTGACTGGCCGTAATGAATCATTACGTGAGTCGTGACTGCTGCTTACCAGAAATTCCCTGATTTTTTTAAAAAGGGTAGTTTAGTATTTTCCCATTCTAATAAATTCTAACCCACATTGTTTAGGCTTTCCCCAAAAGTGGTATATAAGCCTAAACTATCCCAAATTTACCATTTAATCGTAGAATAAACCCATAACAGAAAAAGAAGCGATTCTCTATCTCCAAAAACAAGCTAGGGTTTCTACATCTCAAGTTCAATTTCAAGGATTTTACCCAAGGTTTCCACTTCAGGTATGTGGGGTTTCATCAATGGGTCCCCTCCACCCATTGGCTCCCAAAAAGCTTTATATCCTCTATTTTACTTTCCCCTCAAGTTGGGTTCCTGATCAAATATGAAGTTTTCTTTAAATTTACACAATTTACTTTGTAATTATGCCATGAACATATGTCTTTCCAAAGGGGTGACATCTTTTACGTTCAAAGATCATGAATTTCCCTATTATTGATAAATTATTGAGTTTGGGTTATGTTTTCTAAAATTCTCAACTATGATTAGTTTTTAATTATTACCATGTTCAGTTGCATTAGCAAAGTTGGTGGGTTATGAACACCCAATACCTAGGATTTCGTGCATGAACGAGTTGACATGTTTCGATCACTTTAGATTATTCATATGTTGCTATTTTCCAGAATTTACTATATTGATCATATATATATATATATATACATATATATATATATATATAATTTGTAGTGTCTTCCTATTTGGAGTGGTGTTTAGTACATAGTGAACACAGGGATAATGGCTCACTTGCCAGTGTAGGATTGAGACTTTTAGTTGAAGTCCCTAATTCTAGAACTACGGCGCCACAATAGTTATAAAGGGGTCACCCGCCAATTAAGACTAGCACCCTTGTCCCTTGGAACATTATTTAGTGGATCCACGCCATTTAATGTTGGTCCCATTGAAAAGGTACTAGCACCCTTCCTGTCATGACACGATTTATGAGTCATGATGGCACCTATTAAACTCCGATAGTAGGTAAGCTAAACCGTAGCCCAAAGCTAAACACAATGCTTTAATTTGGTGGAAATGCCCAACATAGGCAAAATGAAACAACACAACTTATAAATAAGAATAGTGTTTGAAATAGATAAGATAGTCAATAAAAATACTATCCCACGATCTGGTAGAGCCAGTACAAGAGCATTTAGTACTAACAGTACAATGAGTATCTAGAATAGTCAATACATTCTCTTCCATAACTAATGACTGGACATAAAAAGAAAGAGGGAAATGTGTGACTCCTACTCCAACAACACACCCTATCTCCGGATATCAACACAACACAAATGTGAATTAGTGGAAGTAGCTAGTAGTCGAAAATACACCAAAATGGTAGAAAAAAGTACTATGAGTACCAAAACTATGGGTACTCAGTAGGCATCATCTAAATCATGATATAAATATGATTAAAAGTAGTATAACATAACTAAGTCAAGGTAGGAACAAACTTAAATCATCTCTAACATGGTTCTGCATAAATAGGTAATTAAACAAAAAATAATTATATAACATAATGTAACTCATCAAAACACACAATCATAGCTACAAAACTATCTCCCATATGGCAATAATATGAAAAAAAATAAACAACCCATCGCAAGCCCCCATAAACCTAGAAGGTATAACCAAGAAACAATAACCCACCATTGTAATTTATTTAACTCTCACAATATAATTGGAATTCATCCAAGTCACGAAGCACTATAGCCATCACTTACCGTGTTCATCATTTGTCAATTAATCAATACAATCAACTAATCATTCATTCACTATAATTGATTTTTGTCATGCCACATTATAACCTTTTCCTTATTTTCGACTTAGCTATCAATCTCACACCCCAATA
Source organism: Capsicum annuum (assembly GCF_002878395.1). Lineage (NCBI taxonomy): Eukaryota > Viridiplantae > Streptophyta > Magnoliopsida > Solanales > Solanaceae > Capsicum > Capsicum annuum. Next base: position 350,976 of record NW_025857520.1, read on the forward strand.
TCATCATATCATAATTATTATATCATCGTAGCATAATATGAATGTATATACTCAAACTAATATGCTTATATAATTAATGGCCTAAATTTAACTGATAATTAAAATCAATAGTTGGACTCAAACTGGTAAATATAATCAATAGTTGGACTAGAACCAAAAAATATATAATCAACAGCAAGAATCAAGACAATAATTGTATAATTAAAAGCCAGACTTGAACCAATAAATATGTCACCAACTTCATAATCATCCCCTAGACTCAGATTTAGTAAATATTATCCATATCGTATTCATCTTTCGGACTCAAACTAGTAATTATAAATATATCAGCATAAGAAATAGTATCATCAATAGCATAAGTAATAGCATAATCAATAGGCATCAACCCTCGAATCAACCAACATGTCCATCAAGTGTCAAGGTTTCTCAATATTACCTCAGTAACCATTTCCAAGAGTCTAACAAGTGTATAAAGGTCTACAAAAGCTAACATGTGACAAATACCAAGCGCACACGCAAGTGTAAGTTGTTTTATCAAGTAGTAAAGTGGCTTCAAGAAAGCCCAAGTATCGATCTCTCAGGGGTTTCCATTCGCCGACTATCCAATTCTAGTTCAACGATTGAGAAAAAATAAATAATAGAATTTTAGAATTGTAAACCAAAAAAAACTAAACTAATACGGAAAAGTAATGACTTAGGACAATCAATGGACAGAATCCAGGTTGAAGGCTTACGAACAATCATACTACGTTATTGAACTTTATTCATTAAATTACTTATCTTGGTTGTTAATTCGTAGGGTTAATTTCATGATTATGATTTTCCAACCTCTAATCATTTACCTAAGATGATCCTTACAACTACATCGTTGAGTGAGGATTTAATAGCTCACTTAAGTTCTTTACAAATATCATCCTACATATGAATCAACTAAGGCATCTAAGTACATCCCTATCCTAGATACTAATTTGAATTCCTAATTTTGTAAAGAACACACAAACCATACTTTGTTTATTTCCATATTCTATAACCCTATTCCTTCTCCCGAATTCACAAGGTTGACAATTGATGTATTCTAAGGGTAGCTAATTCTTAAAATAGTTAAAAGAAGAATAAACAAATAAAAACAATTATAAGAAAATTAACAAACTTAATTAAAACGAAAGTAGTTATGGTCTTGGCCTTAACCCAGACAGGGAGTTTTAACGTTTAAGGGAATTATTCATCATCTAATCCCTTGGATTGATGATACAAACGATGAAAGAAACTAAAGTAAAGAGATATAAAACCTAAAAAAAGTATTTAGGAGCCTCACAACTAGTCCAAGACATCCAAAAGTGATTAAAAATATTTATAGAGTTATATTTATACCAACAGGGTAAGCCTATGTCGTGTTGGCCAAGAAATCAACGTGCAATCCAGGGGTGAAATGCAACATGTGATGCACGCATATCATATGTACACACTGTTTTGTGTCCCTTATGAGTCTTTTTGTATCTATCACTCTCCGTAATTCCTTCCCATGTGCCCTCACTCTCTTTGGATATTTCAGATGTCCAAATTTGTATCAAGTTGCGTATTGTGATTCTGTAATCTATTCCAAGCCTTTTTGAGTTGTTTCTACTTGATTTGAAGCTTGTAAATCGTTCATATATCATCATAATTAATTCACCAGGAATCCTATAGCATTAAACGCAATAATTTAGAGATTAAAAGAACACAACATCCAAGACGAAGAACTAGAACTACGAGCTAAGCATAGGCTTCATTCACTTTGATTTCTTTCTTATTTTTTTGACTCTTTTCTTGATCAAATTGACCCTTGAACATTAACAACAAGTTGTTTCACATATAAATACACAATAACTACCTTATTAACTCATGAAACATGTTAGAACCAAATATGATAGACTAGACAAACACCTAGCTCACTACCTTATTAACTCATGAAACATGTTAGAACCAAATATGATAGACTAGACAAACACCTAGCTCAAGCTAGTCACACTAGTTTTCTCTGTTGACTTTTAAATTATCAATTTGACTCAAAACTTGTGCGGAAACACTGTTAAACATTGTAAACACATACATGAACACTTATTTTCATATTTATATCATTATCACCACATCAAGCACATGAATAATCCTCAAAACAATGCTAAAAAGCCTAGAATAGCAATGCTGAAATGCATAAATTCACCCAACATCACCATCCTAGCATCAAGAATTTACTCACCTAAATGGAAAACTCATGCTTATTTCTCAATAAAGGATATAATACAAATCACCCACGTTCATCAAACATGTGCCCCTCACAACAAGAGAGCTACCCATAATTATTCACAATAATGCAATTCATAATATAATTGGTACAAGAATCAAATTATGCTCACCCTCACAAGGAAATCATAAGTTACGCATAATGAATCATAAGCTTTTCCTTAGTCTAATGCTCTACTTATATAATAATTTCAAATGTATGATCAATTAGGTCTTTTTCGGGTTGTAATGTAGGCTAAGGGACGGTTAGAAATTATTTTTGCCAAGAATAATGACTAACCTCTCTAAGTTCATTAATACATCACTTTTTCACATAAAACCATCTTCAACAACCTATTCACACCTTTTCCATCAACCCATATCTTTTTGTTTTTCCCCATCTCTTTTAAGCAATTTTACAAACACATGGTGGGCATGTTGCTTATTCCATTAAGATTCAATTTTTTCCTTTTTCTCAACCATGGGAATATTTCTAACATAAATTATATCACACTCATCCACCATAAAACAATTATAAACACCAATAATTATAACCTTGGGGCATCAACTTCACCTTTTTCTTCTTCAATTTCTCAAACTCCTTACTAAATTAATTTTTTTTCAATTAAAGCACATAGGAGCTTTTTGGATAAAATAATGGTCTATCAAAGAAGGGATTAGACTACTTATATGGCTACCAAAGAAAGGGCTAAAGGATCAATGAGTGTTAACTAGGTTAATGCACAAAGGTAGGTCAAAAAAAGACGTAAAACTAGGCTATCAAAGAAATGCCTAAATCATTTCCTAAACTGACATTCTTTATTTCACTTTACACATACACTGGGCAAGTTCTCGACATCACATGCAACAAGAAATATACAAAAAACCTTACATGCACATGGAATATGCTCAAATCAATAGGATCATCATAAACTCCCAACCACACAATAACATGAATTCAAAATTATGCCAAAAAGTACAAGAGTCACAAACATAAGCCTAGAGTTCTAAAAATTTGCAATTCACTTATTCCATATGCTTTATAAACAACCCACTTGCATAATGTAATAAAAAATAGAACTAACTCAAATCTCACTTATTCCTATCCTAAAAACAAAATTGAGCCAAAAATTAAAAAATTTTCCACCTCAAACTTAAAAATCTACTTTGTCCTCAAAGTGAACTTTCTAAAGTAAGAGATAAAAATACTCCCTGAGGCCTCTAAACCTAGCTAGTAGCATCTTTTTTTCTAAAGGAAGATTCATGGGACCCCACACTCAGTCTTTCTCATGCTCCTTAGCTCAATTTTATGGTATTTAGACTTCCCATTACCCAGTGACTGAACAAAAAAGAAAAAACTACGTTAAGTAAAAACTAAAGAAAAAAAACTAAAAACAAAATATACCTTAGCTTGGGTTGCCTCCAAAGAAGCGCCTAATTTAGTGTTACGCCATGACCTATATCAACTTTTTTCTCCACCTTGAGGATATGAATTTCACCTATAACTTAGCATCAATCTTTTTGCCTTTCTCATAAGGTGGTGGTACAAAGATTAAGGGATCGAGTAATGGATGAATGCATGGTAAAACACTCGGTAAGTGAGGTGTATTTTTATGTTGGTTTTCTTAAGGAAAATTAAGAATATAGGATTCTTGTTTCTCATCTTCACACTCTTCCACTATTAATAATTCCAAAGATAAGACATCATCTAAACATAATGTAGAAAAGTTCTTTGAATAAGGCCCAACCAATCCTACTTTAAAATTTACACTATTTTCAACACCCTCACTTTTATTCAACTTCTCAATTTTAGTCTCAAAAGAAAGATGTCAATCGAGTGGCTGAAATTCATGTGTTTATTCCATAAATTTTCTAATATCCTACTCATATTTTTCTTTTCTTAACATATGTAGACATGGTGGCAGTGGTATCTTCTTAATTTGTTCAACAATTTTAGTTTTCGAGTACTCAGACTTCCTCAAATTATCTGCAACTTTATCTACAATAAGTTGGGAAGTCAACTCTGCATCTACCTCCAGCTTATTATTCAATTTCTCTAAAACCTCCCAATAGTTATTCATGTCTTCCATAAACTATATTTGAGACACTAAAAGTTGTTTGAGCATCTCTTCCAAGTTACTAGTCGACTGATTTTGTTGGGCCTGTTGAAACTGCTGCTTCTGGTTATTCCATAATTGAATTTGAAGCTAATTCTGCACCATTTTGTTGTACTTGTTTATATAATTTTTTCTTTCAGCATAGCCTACAAACAACTTTGAGGGATTGACAAAACACATAGCTACAGTATGACCACTTTGACCATAAACCAAACACCAAGTTATTGTTTGATCCATAGATACAATAGTATCCGTATTATATTGTGAATGTCCCATCCATGCACTTCCATAAAAATATGGACAATAAGCCACTTGATATGGTCCCCCATAAAAAAATAAGAATCATCATCACTCAAAAATTATCTTTCCCAAGTTGACATATCAAGAAGTGTGATAAAAAGAGAAATAAAAGAAAATAAAAAGAAACTAAACAAAAACTATTTACAACTCAATATAGAAAAACTAAAAATAAGATAGTTGCCTAGTTACGAGTCCCGGCAACAGCTCCAAAAATGTGACAGTGCCCAAGCACACACGTAAGTGTATGTGATCTTATCAAGTAGTATAGTGTCTTCAAGAAAGCCCAAGTATCGATCTCTCAGGGACATGCATTCGCCGACTATCCAATTCTAGTTCAACGATTGAGAAAAAAAAGTAAACAATAGAGTTTTAGAATTGTAAACTAAAAAAAAACTAAACAAGTGTGAAAAAGTAATGACTTAGGACAATCAAAGGATAGAAGCCCAGGGTTATGGATTACGAATAATCATACTACGTTATTGAACTTCATTCATTAAATTACTTGTTTTGGTTGTTGATTCGTAGGGTTAATTGCATGATTATGATTTTTCAACCTCTAATTCTTTACCTAAGTTGGTCCTTACAATGACATAGTTGAGTGGTGATGTAATAGCTCACTTAAGTTCTTTACAAATATCATCCTACTTATGAATCAAGTAAGGCATCTGTAATACCCCATGCTCTTCTTAGCTTAAATTTAGGATTAGAATATTAAGGGGATAACTTCCAAAATGAATACTATTTATTTCAAGTGAAATTCTTTAGATTTAGACCTTCCATGGAGTGATAAATTGAATAAGCTTCCCATCGATATCAAATTTGTCCAAATATATCACTCGGTTGAGAAGTTATGGCATTTTTTGTGTTGATGGTGTTTTGACCTTCATTCCAGCAAGCCACCACGATTCCACCGCATCACAGTAAGGCCTCAATCAGCAACCCAGTTATGAATTTTAAATCCCAAGGGAAGTTTAGTCTTTTGCCCATATCAACAAATTGTGAAAAAAGATGATTAAATGTATTATTGAGCATAATATGCTCATTATTCATCAAATCTTTCTCAAAGAAAACCCTAGGCTTCAATATTCAAACTCAAGAATCCTCCAAATTCCACCATTTTTCTTCAAGAAAGCTATAAATTGAAGATTCCCAAATAAAGACAATCAAGAATCCTTCTTTAAGAATTCAAATAGGAATCCAAAATTCAAGTTTCTCCATTTAATTATCAATCAAGGTATGTGGGGTTTATGAACAAGGATCTTCTTCCATCCTTGTGTCCAAAACCAAGATTTTATATTAAATTCATATTAGGTTTCATACACATTATTGCTAATTGCAAAGTTATGAGTTTTTGAGATATTTTGAACATGAATTACATGTCTAATTTCATATTTTTATGCCTATTGCAGTAAATTTCAGATCTTGAGATGAATTATCATTGTTTTCATTATTAAGAATGATTATCATGATGTTTTGACATGAGTTTGATACATGGGTATTCAGCCCCAAATTTATATGTTGAGATTTTTGAGAAAGATGATGCTTTAAGCATCTTATAAGATGATTTTATCAGATTTACAAAGAAGTTTTGATCTTTTAATCCGCAGATAAGTTTTGGAATCCACTTTACAGATTTATTACAAATTTAAGGAAGCAAAATCGGTACATTTATAATTTGATTTAGATAAACACATAAATGGTTTAAAAATAAACCCTTATGCGAGTTTTAAAGTGCATTTCCAAGAGAATGAGCATCGCAAATAAAAAGGGAGTAGTATTTAACACTGAGTTGGGTATGATTCCAAGGTTTCATACGGCAGAACTACGTGCCACCATAGAATTGAGATTAAGGGTCCATAGTGGGATGAGATGTAATCACTTTAGCTGAGGTTATACTTCCTGGAAAGAGTATGAAAGCTCTTCCTAATGTGAGGTTTCTTCCTTAGGAAGATGAGACATTGGAGTCCATGTAAGTCGCATGGTTTATGTCAGTTATAAGAAACTCCCTTACAGATAACCCTTAAGATAAGTGTTTTTCCTTGCAGAAAAGTTTTAAAAGTGTTTCCATAGCAGTAAAAGCTTTCGGAACAGTTTTAAAGTATTTCCCTTGAGATTAAGTATTTTCCATAAAGGCTTCAAATAAAGTATTTCTCCCTTACATAAAATTTTTTAGAAACTAAGTGTTAATGCTCACAAAAATTCACTCAAATTATACTTTATAGAAAGATATTAGCTTTAGATTTCAGCTTTAAGATTTAAAATTTAATAGTGAGTCCTTTCTACCCTTAGATAGTATGATTTTAAAAGGAGAATATGAGTACAATTTTTAAAACTCAATGCTATGGATCACAAGATTTAAATAGTACAATTTACTTCTTATTGCCACATATTTCAGTATTTTAGTTATTCCATCTTATGTTAGTCATTTACATTTAGCATGCATCATTTTATAAATGATGATTACAAGATGATGTTTTACTTATGCATTTCACCCCCATATACTCAGTACATCCTCAAAGTATTGATCCACATATATATCTATGTGCTATATTGTGTCATAATGTAGGTTCAGGTGCTTAGTATCAGCAGCATGTGTAGTTCGAGCATCCCCATCTACATTCGACAATTGGTGAGTCCTCACAGACTGGGGACTTATTAATTCAGACTTTGTAGTTTATCAGATTATGAGATTTAGCATTCTTTTCAGATAGTTCGAGATAGCTGAGGGTTTTTCCTAGTGACTCTCTATTTATTAGTAGTAGAGACTTGTCAGACTACTAGTTTTGATACAAATTATTTGGTTTTGACATTTCAGATATTATGTTTAAATTATTCTCAGATATTATAAATAGTTCCTGCATTATAGTATGACTTTTATATCTATATTTTCTTTATTTTGATATTTAGTCTCAGTAGTAGGAAGACAGGGTCAGCTTAAGTCTACTCATAGTCTAAAGCACCATGCAATATTTTGGGACCAGGTTTAGAGGTGTTACAAACTTGGTATCAGAGCCCAAGGTTTTAAGAGTCCTAGGGAGTCAGACAAGCCACGTTACGTAGAGTCTTGGTCATGGGCGTGAAGCGCACCACATTTATGAATAAGAGGCTATGAAATATTCTTAAGAAATCATCTCTTTCTTTCATGATCTCCCATTCTTACAGTATCTCTATCTAGTTTTAACTCATGCTCTCACGTGATATTTGAACATACCTCCTCGTTGAGCTAATTCCAGCACAAATAATAACTAGCCACCCCAGCCCACTGATCCTTTAAATGAGAATGTGTCATATGTAGGGTTTTAGGATGCCTTTCAGGCGCTAGCCTAAGCTGCGACGACTAATATTCAGGGCAACTGTCATGCTGCAGTCCCACTTCAGCAAGATAGAGACTTAAACATAGCTAAAATTTGAGATTTTATGAGAATGAACCACCCAAAATTCTTTGGGTTAAAGGTAGGTAAGGACCCACAACTTTAAATAGATGAGGTGAAAAAGATCACCCGAATTATGCATATTTCTAAAGAGAAGAGTATAGAATTAGCATTCTATAGGATGAAAGATATTGCATATGACTGGAGGTGATGTGGAAAAAAAGTAGAGGGGACAATACAGCTCCCATGATTTGGCAAATGTTTTAGGATGAATTTCTAAGTAAGTTCTTCCCACATAAGATGAGGAAAGCTAAGATAGAAGAGTTCATGAACCTAAGGCAAGATATAATAATAGTGAAGATGTGTTTCCTCTAGTTCAACCAGTTGTTTAAGTATGCCCCAGATCATATGGCTGAATCTAGGTCAAGCATGAGTAAGTTTGTAACTGGAGCGTCTAGATTGATGGTCAAGGAGTGTAGGACTGCCATGCTTATTGGATACATAGATCTTGCTATATTGAGGATGCATACTTAGTATATTGAGTCAGAGAAATTGAAGTGAAGTGAGAGGGGAAATAGGAAGTCTAGAATAGGGCAGTTTGAGAATGGCCAGGCCAGATCCTAAGGAGGAAATCATTTGCAGTTTCAAAATTGTTCATGCATGCTAGCACCATCTTTCGCTAGTTCTCCCACTCCTAGTTGCTGACAGGAGTAGTATGTTAAGTCTTCTATGTCCCGATCTCAGAATAGTGTAAGTGGGAAACCTCATTATCCTCCTTGTGCTAAGTATGGCAGGAATCATCCTAGGGAGTGCTTGGCTGGACAAAAGTGTTGTTTTGGTTGGGGTAAGTCAGGTCATAGAATTGGGGATTATCCATATACTAAGAAGGAAAATAGACATGTTCATCCCCAAACTTAGGCTACTAGTTCACCAGCTCTTTTAGGTCGCCCAGCACCTCCTCAGGGCGCATCATCTAGTACAGGTGGTGGTCTGTGCCAAAATTAGTTTTATGCTTTACCATCCCATCAGGAGCAGTAGGATTCTCTAGATGTTATTATTAGTATGCTTCATGTCTTTCATCTTGATGTTTATGTGTTGTTAGACCTTGGGTTGATCTTGTTTTATATGACCCCATTAGTTGCTGTAAATTTTGAGATAAGTTCTGAAAAGATCTCTGAGCCCTTCTTAGTTTCTATCCCTATGGGTGAGTCATTTATTGCTAAACAAATCTATAGAAAGTGTCCTATCATTCTCCTTCATAAAATTATATCAGCAGACTTGATAAAGTTAGTCATGGTTGACTTTGATCTTATTCTTGGTATGGATTAGCTCCATTCCTGTTATGCTTGTATAGATTGTCGCACCCAAGTGGTGAAGTTTCAATTTCTAGATGAGCCAGTCCGTGAGTGGCTAGATAATTCAGTGTCTCCCAAGAGTCATTTCATATCATACCTTAAATACAAAAATTTAATTTCCAAAGGGTCTATCTATCACCTAATTCAAGTCAAAGACACTACATTTGAGACTCCAAAGTGCATCCAGTTACTTTAGTGAATGAGTTTCCTAATGTCTTTCTCGAAGATTTGCCAGGCGTACCTCCCATTAGGAAAATATAAAAAGGTATTGACCTTCTTCCAGATACTCAGCCTATTTCTATGCCTCCATATCGTTTGGCTCTTGCCGAGCTTAAAGAGTTGACAAACAGACTCAAAGATCTTTTAGATAAAGGTTTCAAAGGCCTAATGTTTCTCCATGGGGCATTCTCGTCCTATTCGTGCAAAAGAAAGATAGTTCTTTGCATATGTGCATTAACTATCGTTAGTTGAATAAAGTCACAGTTAAAAACTAATATCCTCTTCCTAGAATTGATGACTTATTTGACCAAATCCGAGGTGCAAGTTATTTCAAAAAGATAGACCTTAGATCCGACTATCATCAGCTTAAAGTAAGGGAATGCGATATTCCAAAGACATCCTTTATAACCCATTATGGTCATTTTAAGTTTCTAGCCATGTCCTTCGGACTGACTAATACCCCAATAGCCTGCAAGGACTTGATGAACAGGGTATTCAAATAGTATTTGGACATGTTTTTCATAGTCTTTATCGATGATGTTCTTATCTACTCTCGTAGTGAGGATGATCATGCAGACCATCTTTTAATTATGCTGCAAACTCTTTAAAATCACCAGTTGTTCACCAAATTTAGCAAGTGTGAATTTTGGCAAAGGTCGGTGACTTTCTTTGGTCATATTATTTCCAGTGAGGGTATTAGAGTTGATCCCCAAAATATAAAAGCCATAAGAAATTGGCCAGACCTATCTCTCCATCAGATATTAGGAGTTTGTTGCATTTAGCTGGTTCTTACAGATGTTTTGTTGAGGGTTTCTCACCCATAGCGTCCCCTATGTCTAGATTGAACCAAAAGAAAGTTAAGTTTCAGTGGTCAGATTCCTGCGAGAAGAGTTTTCAGGAGTTGAAGAATCAACTCATTTTAGCCCCAGTGTTAGCATTACCTGATGGTACAGATAGTTTTGCAGTGTATTATGATGCCTCCTGAGTTGGTTTGGGTTGTGTGTTGATGCAAAGAGGTAAGGTATAACGCCCTGAAATCTTATCTTGAGGGATCACACAGTTCTTAAGGCTACAAGTAGCCCCAAGCTAACCCTTTGAGCCTATTACTACATACAATAACTTATTTCAAGATGAAATAAACAAAACACTGGTACTATCATATCAAATTATAGGAAATGCGAAGAAAACACTTGGTCCAAATGACCACAATACTGGAAATCTCAACATACTAACAATCTAATAACTAGTCTGACAAAGCATCTCCTACTCCATGACTAGAGAGCTATTGGGACATGCCACCAACTGACTCAAACTAAACTGAAAGCAAAAAAAAATATATCTACTAAAATACTGAAATTTCAGAAGATAGGTCCTTGAACCATGAGGACTCACCACTGTGGATATGTAGACAATGGTACTCGAAAATCACTGACAAGGCTGGGACTAAGCACCTGAACCTACATTATAAGACATTGTAGCACATAGACGTATATGTGGATCAACACTTGGGAATGTACTGAGTATATTGGGGTGTGTGCATTTAAATAAACATTATCATTAATCATTGTAAAATCATGCATGCATATATGAATGACTCACATGGCTTGAATAAATCTGAAATATAATGCTCATGAATCATGAATAGTGAAACATCAAATACAAATATCATGAGTTATTATACTTAACTTTAAAATCCCTACTCTCCTCTTATTCTCAATACTTGACGGCTAAAGGAACTTTAAACAATACTTTCAAACTCGTACTTTTATCTTATGGATATTAAAACTTCTTTGAAACTCAAGGACTCAGGACTCTTTGAAACTTCAAGACTTGGGAACTCTGTGACTCTTGGAATTACATAACTTTGGACACTCAGGAGTTTCTTCTAACCGACATACACCATTTAAGCTACATGGATTCAAATGTCTTGTCCTCCTAAGGAAGAAACCTCACATTGGGGAGAGGCGTCATACTATTTCAGGGAGTATAACCTCAACTCAGTTACCACTATCTCAGCCTCGGGCCTATAAATCTCAGTCCTACGATGGCATGTAGTTCTGGGGTATGAGACCTTGGAATCTTACCCAACTTGGTGCTACATACTACTCCCATACTCAGCTCAGAACTCTTAGAAAATCCACCTCAGAACAACTCAAGGGTCTATAGTGAAGACCAAATTATAATTCTCTTAGCTTTAAATCATAAACACTGACTAATATGGATTCCTGTCTTAACTCAAGCTCAAAAGTAATCTTTCTTTAAAAATCAAAGTACTTGTTGATTGAATCATACTAAACAACATACTCTTCAAGAAGCATCAAAACTCATACTTGATTTAAAACATATACTCATGATCAAATAATCTCAGTTTCATAATAAAGCTTAAATCATGACATCAATCTTGGGAACATCAAATCAATAAAAGGATGTGGAACTCATAGCATAATTTCTCAAATCATGTCATAAAATGGTGAAATAATTATGCAAATCAAGACTTGAACAACTCGTAATCTCATAATATAAAAATAAAGTAATTTGGGTATAAACCTACTTGCAAGAATATGAAATTCCTTAATATAAATCAATAATTTGGGCACAAGAACGAAAGTAGTGTTCTTGTTCAAACCCCACATACCTTGAATTAGAAGCTTTGGATGAACTCTTTCTTTTGGGACTCTATTCGTACTCTTGAATGAGGGTTCTTGAAACCCTTGACTTGAGAACCTTGAATCTTGACTCAATTTAGAAAATCTATGGTGGATTCTTGAGATTCTTGGAAGAGGTTTTGGATACCTAGGGTTTTTGTTGAAGAAAACTTTAGAAAAACATCATAGAATGCTTTTATGTGACCTTAATTTGGTGTTTGTACAGTTTAAGAGACTTTGAAAAAGTCCAACATGCCCTTTTTAACTTCTGTATGAAGCTGGAAAAATTGAACTGCGAACCCAATTTTATGGGCCATCGCGATGCATCACTATCGCGGTAACTCTCTGGAAATTAACAAAAGGGAATCGGGGAGTCACTGCGACGTGGAGCCATCGCGTTCTCCTACTGATTGGGACCTGGAACTTCAGCATGACGTATCACAATAACCCTAGGCCACTGGAAAATGACTGTTGGGAAATTGGGGTCCTTCGCGACATGCTACTATCAAAGAGTTTCACTGGAATTTGACAATTGACAAATAGACCCTCTCCGCGATGCGTCAAGCACAAAAATGACATTGTTTTATGAATAGGACTTAAATTAGCCATAAATTCTTTCCTGGGCATCGGATTTGGGCGAATCTTATATCGACGGAAATATTATAAAATTTTCTATGTGATAAAAAGTAAAAATTAGAGAAATTCTATATGGTTAAAATGATACTCACTTAGTTAGTCACTCCTTAACCTTCTCGAGGAGAAATTCATCTTAGGAAAAATATGGGGTATTACAATATCTGCCCCTTGGACACATTCGTCCACGAATATAGCTAGTTAGGCTAAGTGTACAGAGGATATTGAGTGTAGAACTCGCTAAAATAACTTTATGTCTTTCTAAACTCTTGAATACTTTAGAAAATGCATGAACTTAATAAGGTTAGATGCATAGCTAAAACTTTAGATTAGAAGGGATGAATTAAGGAAGAATATTACCTTCGGCTTGATCTGAACTCACAGAAAAAAGGTGCGGGTACTTGGCTCATATGTCTGCTTCTGCCTGTCAAGTAGCACCTTCAACTAACTGGTTCTGCCACAAAACTTTGACCAAGGGAACTTCTTTGTTCCTCAGTCTACAGATATGAAAATCAAGAATCTCAATAGGAATCTCATCAAATAAAAGACTGTTCTGGCTATCGGCACTCTCTGAAGGATCTACTACAATAGAATCACTGATATACTTTTTAAGCAAGGAGACATGAAAAATAGGATGAACGGATGACAACTCTGCGGGCAACTCAACTTCATAGGCTACTTTACCAATATGGCTCAAGACTCTATAGGGGCCAACATAACGGGGGCTAAGCTTCCCCTTTCTACCAAACCTCTTCACCCCTTTCATGGGTGAATCTTCACGTACACCAAATCACCTACGTCAAACTTAAGATCCCTTCTCCTCACATCAGTGTATGACATTTGATGACTCTAAGCCCTCTTCAACCTTTCTCTAATCAACTTTACCTTCTCCATAGGCTCAAATATTGCATCAGGTCCAACCAATACAGTTTCAACCACTTCAAACCAACCTATGGGTGATCTACATCTCCTACCATACAAAGCCTCAAATAGTTCCATCTGAAGTCTCGCATGGTAACTATTGTTATATGCAAACTTTATCTGTGGCAAATGCTCATCCCAACTACCTTTAAAATAAAGTTCACATGCCCTTAACATTTCTTCCATAGTCTGAATGGTCCTCTCAGCCTGACCATCTGTCTGTTGATGAAAAGCGGAACTCAAATAAACTTGGGTACCAAGACCCTACTGAAACGCTCTCCAAAACTGAAAAGTGAACTGAGTACCCCAATCTGAGATGATAGACAAGGTAACTCTATATAACCTGACCACTCCCGAATATACAATCTAGCATAATCCTCAATTGTATAAGATGCATGCACAGGTAGGAAATACGTTGACTTAGTCAATCTATTTATAACAATCCAAATAGAATCATGATAAAGCCGGGAAGAAGGTAAACTAGTCACAAAATCCATATTCACCTCTTCCCACGTCCAAGTAGGAATACCCAACTCTTGCGTCACACCACCAGGTCTTTGGTGCTCTATATTAACCTATTGGCATATCGTGCACTTTGCTACAAACCCAGCTATATCCTTCTTTATACCACTCCACCAATAGATTTCCCACAAGTCGTGGTATATCTTGGTAGTGCCAGGATGAATAGAATATCATGATCCATGCGCTTCAGCCATAATTCTTGGCCTTAGATTACCCACACAAGGAACACACAATCTACCCTGCAATCTTAGCACACCATCTCCCCCTTGGGAGAAGACCTCTACCTTTTGGTCCTTAACTGACTCTTTCAGTCTAACCAAACTATCATCTAAGTCTTGTTTTTCTTTCACTTCCAAATCTAAAAAGTATTCGGAACTGCATTGCACCAATGTAATTCCCTCGGCGGAATCAAGCAACCTAACACCCAGTCTAGCAAAATAAGGAATATCATGAGCTAAATCTTTCTTACCTTCCTCTATATGAGTCACTTTACCCATAGACAACCTACTAAAGGCATTTGTCACTAAATTGGCTATTCCCGGGTGATACAACACACTTATACCATAGTCCTTTAACAACTCTAACCACCTTTTCTACCTAAGGTTCAACTCTCTCTAAGTAAACATATACTACAGGCTTTTGTGATCAGTAAATGTGTCAACATAAACACCATAAAGATAGTGTCTCCATATTTTGAAAGCAAAGACTATAGCAATGAACTCAAGATCATGGGTTGGGTAGTTCTTTTCCTGTGGCTTCAACTGTCTAGAGGCGTAGGCTATAACCTTACCTCTTTGTATCAACATACAACCCAAACCAACTGTAGAGGCATCGCAACACACTATAAAACCATCTGTACCATTAGACAAAGTCAACATAGGGGCTAAAGTAAGTCGAGTCTTCAACTCTTGAAAAATCTTCTAACAAGAATGTGACCGCTGGAACTTATCTTTATTTTAGGTCAACTGGGTCATGGGAGACGAAATAAAAGAGAAAACTTTAACAAAATGGTGGTAGTAACTAGCTAGACCCAAGAAACTTCTAATGTTAGATGGGGAAATAGGTCTAGGCCAATTTCTTACAGCTTTTATCTTTTGGGGATCAACTCTAATGCTTTCAGTTGAAAAGATATAAACCAAAAAGGCTACTGATCTTAGCCAAAATTCACACTTGTTGAATTTAGCGAACAACTGGTGATCTCTAAGAGTTTGTAAGACAATTCTAAGATGATCTGTATTGTTGTTCTCCATACAGGAGTACACAAGGATATCATCTATGAAAAAAATGACAAACATATCAAGATATTGCTTGAACACTCAATTCATGAGGTCTATAAAGGTTGTTGGGGCATTGTTTATCCCAAAAGACATGACTAGAAACTCTAAGTGTCCATAATGAGTTCAGAAGGCTGTCTTTGGAATATCACATTCCCTCACTTTAAGCTGATGATAGCCGAATCTAAGGTCTATATTAGAGAAATAACTTTCACCTTGCAACTGATCCAATAGGTCATCAATTCTTAGAAGAGGGTACTTATTTTTAACTATGACCTTGTTAAGCTGACGATAGTCAATGAACACACGAAAAGAACTATTTTTTTAGCACCAAAAGAACAGGTATGCTCAAAGGAGAGACACTGGGCCCTATGAAACCCTTATCTAAAATATCTTTGAGTTGCTATTTTAACTCCTTAAGATCTGCAGGTTCCATACAGTATGGAAGAATAGAAATAGACTGAGTGTAAGGAAAAAAATCAATCTATACTTCTATCTCTCTATCGAGGGGTACCCTTGGGAGATCTTTTGGAAAAACATTAGGAAACTCATTAACAATGTCGACTGATTGAATAGTTGGAGCCTCAGACTTAGTGTCTTTGACTCTAACAAGGTGATAGAGGCAACCTTTGTATATTAGCTTTCTAGCTTTGATATAAGATATAAAATGACTCTTGGGAGATACCAAACTCCCGGACCACTCAAAAATTGGTTCATCATGGAATTGAAACTTGACCACGTAGGTACGACAGTCTATAGATGCATAACAAGAATGAAGCCAATCCATACCCATAATAAGGTTGAAATCCAACATGTCCAACTCTATCAAATCAGCAAATGTGACTCTATGAAGAACTGTAACAGGACAATCTCTATACACTTGTTTCGCAACAATTGACTCCCCTATTGGTGTGGAAACGTGGAAAGTCTCAAGAATCTTCTCAACACTTATTTTGAAATTCACAGCTACTAATGGGGTCACATAAGAGAAACTTGACTCGGGGTCCACCCACATAAAAACATCAAATCAAAAGACATGGAGCATACCAGTAATAATATTGGGAGAATCCGCATGCTCCTTATGGGATGATAAGGAAAAGAATCTATTCTGGCGCTAACTACCAGTAGTGCTAGAGGAAGGGCCCTGAGCAGGGGTGGAATGAGCTATAAAAGCTGGTGCACTAGTAGTTTGTGTCTGAGGTCGGGAACCTTTGTTTCCCTTCCTTGCATGTGAACAATCTCTAAGTCTGTGGCCCAGCTTGCCATAACTAAAATAACTCCTCTAGTCTGCTAAATACTCACCAAGATGATCCCTACCACACTTAGCACATGGAGCATAGTGGGGTATATTACTTATACTATTTTGGGACTAGGACATAGAAGACCTGTTCCCTTGCTCCTACCTGTCTCTAGGAGTAGAAGCACTAGCTGATGAAGGCGCTGGCATAGATAAAAGACCCTGGAACTGTGTGTGGTTCCCTCTATAGGACCTAACTTGACTATAATCATGCTGCTCAGATCTAGCCCTCTTTTAATCACTCACTCTATCTACCTCCCTTATCTTATCTGCCTCTATCTATTGTGCCTGTATCATCAACCTAGACAGATCCATATCCCTATTCAATATCGCAATCCTACACACTTTTAGTACTAAACAAAAAACAATTATCACGAAATTGCTCATACTATCTCGGGTGTAAGAAATCAAATTAGGTGCATACTTGGCTAACTGGTCGAACTTTAACCAGTACTACTTAATAGTCATGGTGCCCTGCTTTAAGTTTATAAACTCCTCAATCTTTCCTTCTCTAATATCAAATGGGAAGAACTTGTCCAAGAATGCAACTTGGAATACCTGCCAAGTCAGAGGAGCAGCATCCTCACCTCTACCCTTCCTCGATGATACAACCCAGTAATAAGCAATGTCTTTCAATCTATAAAATGCTAGCTCAACACTTTCTTCCTCAGAAACATGCAAAACCTGTGTGATCTTTCTCACCTCTTTAAGGTATAACTATGGGTCCTCACCTACCTTAGACCAATAAAAGTTTGGCAAATTTATCTGCATGAAATCCTGAATCCTAGTAGTATCTAAATCATCTCCCTACTGATTTAGAACTACGACCTAGTTATTGGCCTGAACTTTGGCGGTGATAGCTTGGGCTAATCCCTGAAAGGCCACCCAACATACAACATGAGACACAGTCTCGTTCAAGGGATCAATAGGTTAGGGTTGCTCAATATTATTTCTATGGGTGTTCGCTCTTTAGGAAGGCATTTTCTAAAATAGGAGAGCACGAATTATTAGATGAGAGGGAAAACCGTAGGCATGATAGAATTTGAAAGAAAGAAACTTATTTTTCCTAAAACATCTTATAACCTCTTTCTCATAGATGTGGTGTTCTACACACCGAAGATCAATACTTTACTTAATGCGGCTTGTAAGACTGCCTAGGACTCCTTAAACCTTAGGCTCTGATACCAAGTTTGTGAAACCCCAAAATCTCATCCTGAGGCATCACACGGTGCTTATCGCTACAAGTATCCCCAAGATAAACCTTTGAGCCTATTACTACATATAATAAGTTATTTCAAGATGAAATAAGTAAAACACTAGTACTATCATATCAAATGATAGGAAATGTGAAGAAAACACTCGGTCGAAATGACCATAATACAGGAAATTTCAACATACTAACAATCTGACAACTAGTCTGAGAAAGCCTTTACTACTCCATGACTAGAGAGCCATTGGGATAGGCCCCAAACTGACTTAAACTAAACTGAAAGGAAAAAAATATATATCTACTAAAATACTGAAATGTCTAAAGATAGGTCCTCGAACCATGAGGACTCACCACTGTGGCAATGTAGATAAAGGTACTCAGAAATCACTGATGAGGCTAAGACTGTGCACCTGAACCTACATTATAAGACAATGTAGCACCTAAATGTATATGTGGATCAGCACTTGGGAATGTACTGAGTATATGGAGGGTGTATTCATTTAAATAAACATTATCATTAATCTTTGTAAAATCATTCATGCAAGTATGAATGACTCACATGGCTTGAATAAATCTAAAATATAATGCTCACGAATCGTGAATAGTGAAACATGAAATACAAATATCGTGAGTCATTATACTTAACTTTAAAATCTCTACTCTCCTCTTATTATCAATACTTGACAGCTAAAGAAACTTTAAACAATACTTTCAAACTCGTACTTTTATCTCATGGAGAGTAAAACTTCTTTGAAACTCAAGGACTCAGGACTCTTTGAAACTTTAAGACTTGGGAACTCTGTGACTCTTCAAATTACATAACTTTGGACACTCGGGAGTTTTTTCTAACCGACATACACTATTTAAGCTATACAGAGTCCAATGTCTTGTACTCCTAAAGAAGAAACCTCACATTAGGGAGAGGCATCATACTCATTTCAGGGAGTATATCCTCAACTCAGTGATCACTATCTCAGCCTCAATCCTATAAATTTCAGTCCTACGATGGCACGTAGTTCTGGGCTATAAGACCTTGGAATCTTTCCCAACTCGGTGCTACATACTACTCCCATACTCAGCTCAGAACTCTTAGGAAATCCACCACAAAACAACTCAAGGGTCTACAGTGAAGACCAAATTATAATTCTCTTAGCTTTAAATCATAAACACTGACTAATTTGGATTCCTGTCTTAACTCAAGCTCCAAAGTAATCTTCCTTTAAAACCCAAAGTACTTGTTGAATCATACTAAACAACATACTCTTTATGAAACATCAAAACTCATACTTTATTTAAAACATATACTCATGATCAAATAATCTCAATTTCATAATAAAGATTAAATCATGACATCAATCTTGGAAATATTAAATAGATATAGGGATGTGTAACTCATAGCATAATTTCTCAAATCATGTCATAAAAT
The DNA here is from genome assembly GCF_002878395.1 of Capsicum annuum. Lineage (NCBI taxonomy): Eukaryota > Viridiplantae > Streptophyta > Magnoliopsida > Solanales > Solanaceae > Capsicum > Capsicum annuum. The sequence goes on from NW_025857520.1 coordinate 370,525, forward strand.
AGTGAAATAATCATGCAAATCAAGACTTGAACAACTCGTAATCTTATAATCTCAAAATAAAGTAATTTGGGTATAAATCTACTCGCAAGAATATGAAATTCGATAATATAAATCAATAATTTGGGTTCAAGAATGAAAGTAGTATTCTTGTTCAAACTCCACATACCTTGAATTAGAAGCTTTGGATGAACTCTCAATTTTGGGACTCTATTCGTACTCTTGAATTAGGGTTCTTGAAACCCTTGACTTGAGAACCTTAAATCTTGACTCAATTTAGGAAATCTATGGTGGATTCATGAGATTCTTGGAAGAGTTTTTGGATACTTAGGGTTTTTATTAAGAGAAAACTTTAGAAAAACACCATCGAATGCTTGTAAATGACCTTAATTTTGTGTTTTTACAGTTTAAGAGGCTTTGAAAAAGTCCAAAGTGCTCTTTTTAACTTTTGTACGAAGATGGAAAAATTAAAATGGGAACCCAATTTTATAGGCCACCGTGATGCGCCACTATCGCGGTGGCTCACTGGAAATTGACAAATGGGAATCTAGGAGTCACCGCGATATGGAGCCATCACGTTGTCCTACTGGTTGGGACCTATAACTTCAGCATGATGCCTCACAATCGCGCTAGGTCATTGGAAAATGACTATTAAGAAATTGGGGTCCTCTGCGATGCGCCACTTTCGTGGAGTTCCATAGGAATTTGACAATTGTCAAATTGAACCTCTCTGCGATGCGCCAAGCACAAAAATGACGTTGTTTTACAACTAGCACTTAAATTAGCCATAACTTCTTGCCCGTGCATCAGATTTGGGCGAATCTTATATCGATGGAAAACTTATCAAATTTCTCATACGATTAAAATTCCAAATTAGGAATTTCTGGTATGGTTAAAATGATACTCACTTAGGAAGTCAATCCTTAACCTTTAAGAGGAGAAATTCATCTTAGGAAAAATTCGAGGTACTATATAAAGTCATAGCCTATGCCTCTAAACAACTTAAGCTTCATGAAACAGCCATAACTTCTTGCCCGTGCATCAGATTTGGGCGAATCTTATATCGATGGAAAACTTATCAAATTTCTCATACGATTAAAATTCCAAATTAGGAATTTCTGGTATGGTTAAAATGATACTCACTTAGGAAGTCAATCCTTAACCTTTAAGAGGAGAAATTCATCTTAGGAAAAATTCGAGGTACTATATAAAGTCATAGCCTATGCCTCTAAACAACTTAAGCTTCATGAAACAAATTACCCAACCCATGATCTTGAATTAGATGTTGTGGTGTTTTCTTTAAAAGTATAGAGAAATTATCTTTATTGGATGCAAGTTGATATCTTCACGAATCACAAAATCTTGCAATATGTGTTTACTCAGAGAGAGTTGAATCTCCATTATAAAAGATGGTTGGAGTTGTTGAAAGATTATGATATGAGTGTGTTGTACCATAATGGCAAGGCTAGTGTAGTGGCAGACGCCCTTAGTAGATTGTCTATGGGCAGTGTTGCTCATGTGGAGAATGATAAGAAAGAGTTGGCTCAAGAAGTTCATCGATTTGCTAGATTAGGTGTGAGTTTGGTTGACTCAGCTGAGGGGAATGATTGGATTTAGAGTAGTTTTAAATTTTCCCAAGTTTTAGAAATGAAGGAGAAACAAGATCAGGACCTTATCCTAGTAAAGTTAAAGGAGTCAGTTAGTGATTGAAAGGTAGAGGTTTTCTTCCAAGGGGGAGATGGTGTGCTGAAATACCAAAGTTGACTGTGTGTACCATTTGTAGACAATTTGAGACAACTAATTATAGATGAAGTGCATGGTGCATGTTACTCCTCTCATCCTGGTGCTACTAAGATGCACCACGATTTGCGAGAAATCTATTGGTGGAGTGGTATAAACAAAGATATTGCAGAGTTCATAGCTAAATATTTGGTTTGTTAGAAGGTTAAGGTAGAGCACCAAAGGACTGGTGGTATTTTGTAAAAGTTCAGTATTAATACTTGGAAGTAGGAATGGGTGAATATGGATTTTGTGACTAGTTTACCCCATTCACGTCATTATCATGATTCGATTTGATTTATTGTAGACAGATTGACTAAGTCAACCCATTTCTTACCAATTTATACATCTTACACAGCTGCAGATTATGCTAAGTTGTATGTTTGAGAGATGGTTAGATTGCATGAAGTTTCTTTGTCTATCATCTTAAATAGGGGTACTCAGTTTACCTCCCAGTTTGAAAGAGATTTTCAGAAGGGTCTTAGTACCCAAGTTCATCTTAGTTCAACTTTTCATCTATAGAGAGATGGTCAGGCGGAGTGGACCATTCAGACTTTAGAGGATATGTTGAGATCTTGTGTTCTTGATTTCATAGGTAGTTGGGATGAGCATTTGCCATTGATTGAGTTCGCTTTTAATAATAGATATGATGCTAGTATTCAGATGGCTCCGTTTAAGGCTCTTTATAGGAAAAGATATAGATCATTAGTTGGTTAGTTCAAAGTGGGTAAGGCCGATTTGAGTGGACCATACATCGTGTTTGAAGACATGGAGAAAGTTTAGTTAATTAGAGAGAAATTAAAAACAGCCCAGAGTTATCAGAAATCTTATGCAGATGTGAGAAAAAGAGATCTCGAGTTTAAGGTTGATGATTTTGTGTATTTAAATGTTTCACCCATGAAAGAGGTTAGGAGATTTGGCAAGAAAGGAAAGCTTAGCCCCCGTTATGTAAATCCCTTCCAAATTTTGAGTCGTGTCGGGAAGGTGGCGTATGAGCTTGAGCTACCCTCAGATTTATCCTTAGTTCATCCAGTATTCCATGTGTCCTTGTTGAAGAAGTGCATGGATGATTCAGCTATTTTAGTTCATCTAGAGAATACAGATATTTGAAATAGCCTTTCTTATGAAGAAGTCCTAGTAGAGATTTTAGATCATCACATCCATAGACTAAGGAGCAAAGAAGTTCCCTTGGTCAAAGTTTTGTGGTGAAATAAATCCGTTGAGGGTACTACTTGGGAAGCCAAAGCAGACATGCATGCCAAGTATCCTCATCTCTTCTCCAAGAACTCAGATTCAGCCGAAGGTAATAGTCTTCCTTCATTCAGTTCTTTCCCAGTCTCAGATTCATCTATATAGTTATTTTCATAAGAATTCATGCACTTTCAGATCAGTTCAATAGATCATTATATTTGAGATTTAGTTATTCAATTTATTTCAGTTGTGCATGATAGCTTATAGCCTCAGATTCCTTAATATCTTCAACTTAATTAGCCACATTTGAGGACGAATGTTCCCAAGGGGAGCTATTGTAATAACCCGTACTTTTTTTAGCTTAAATTCAACCTTAGAATATTAAGGGTATAACTTCCAAAATGAATACTATTTATTTCAAGCAAAATTCTTCAGATTTAGACCTTCCATGGTGTGGGAAATTAAATAAGCTTCCCATCGACACTAAATTCGCCCAACTCCAGCACTCAGTTGAGAAGTTATGGCATTTCAATTGTTGATAGTGTTTGGACCTTCATTCCGGCAAGCCACTGGGATTCCCCCGCATTTCAATGGAAATAGTAATGGAATTATAATCATGTCGCAGTGGAGGCCAATTCAATATTTGTGAATTTCCAGAGGGTCACCGCAATTGGACTGCGTCGTGGTGACTCTTTAAACAACAATTGTCACAATCTAGTGAGTCACTGTGGTTCCACCGCATTGCAGTAGGTATCACGATGACCCACTCACCGCGTCATGGTGAGGCCTCAATCAGCAACCCACTTACGAATTTTAAATCCCAAGAGCCGTTAAGTCTTTTGCCCACATCCCTAAATCATTAAAACAGATGATTAAGTGTATTATTGAGCATAGTATGCTTATTGTTCATCAAATCTTTCTCAAAGAAAACCCTAGACTTCAATATTCAATTTCAAGAATCCCCCAAATTCTACCCTTTTTTTCTTCAAGAATGCTCTAAATTAAGGATTTCCAAATCAAGACAATAAGGAATCCATCTTCAAGAATTCAAATAGGAATACAATATTCAAGTTTCTCCATTTAATTAACAATCTAGGTATGTGGAGTTTATGAAAAAGGATCCTCTTCCATCCTTGTGCCCCAAACCAAGCTTTTATATTAAATTCATATGATTATGAATGCTATTACATGATTTTTGAATTAGGGTTAATACCTATTATTGCTAATTGCAAAGTTATGAGTTTTTTAGATAATTTGAAGATGATTTGCATGTCTAATTTATTATTTCTATGCCTATTGCAGTAAATTTCAGGTCTTGAGATGAATTGTCATTGTTTTCATTATCAAGCATGATTATTATAAAGTTTTGACATGAGTTTGATACATGGGTATTGAGCCCCAAATTTATATGTTGAGATTTTGAGAAAGACAATGCTTTAAGCATATTATGAGCTGATTTTATCATATATACCATAAAGTTTTGTTCTTTTGATCCTCAAATAAGTTTTTGAATCAACTATACAGATTTATTAAAGATTTAAGGAAGAAAAATAGCTTCATTTATAGATTGATTCAGATAAATGCATAACTGGTTTTAGAATAAGCCCTTCTGTGAGTTTTAAAGTGGATTTCTAATAGAATAAGCGTAGCAAATAAAAAGGGAGTAGTATTTAGCATCGAGTAGGATATGATTCCAAGGTCTCATACCCCAAAACTATGTGCCACCATAGAATTAAGATTAAAGGCCCATAGTGGGCTGAGATGTGATCACTTTAGCTTAGGTTATACTCCCTGGAAAGAGTATGATACCTATCCCCAATGTGATCTTTCTTTATTAGAAGGATGAGACGTTGGACGCTATGTAGCTCACATGGTTTATGTCGGTTAGAAGAACCTCCCTTACAGATAACCCTTAAGATAAGTGTTTTTCCTTGTAGAACAGTTTTAAAAGTGTTTCTTAATAGTAAAACCTTTCAGAATAGTTTTAAAGTATTTCTCTTGAGATGAAGTGTTTTCTCTAAAGCCTTCAGATAAAGTATTTCTCCCTTATCGAAAAGCTTTTAGAAAACTAAGTGTTAAGGCTCACAAACTTTCACTTAGATTATACTTTACAGAAAGATATTATCTTCAGATTTTAGCTTTCAGATTTCAGATTTAAGAGTGAGTCCTTTCTACACATAGACAGTATGATTTTAAAGGGAGAATACGAGTACAACTTTTAGAACTAAATGTTATGATTCATAAGATTTATACTATATATTTTGCTTCTTATTGCCACATATTTTAAGTATTTCAGTTATTTTAGCTTATGTGAGTCATTTACATTTAGCATGCATCATTTTATAAATTATGATTATGAGATGATGTTTTACTTATGCATTTCACCCCCATATACTCAGTACATCCTCAAAGTACTTATCACGTATATGTCTATGTGCTACATTGTCTGATAATGTAGGTTTAAGTGCTTAGTATCAACAACATAAGTTGTTCGAGCATCTCCATCTATATATGGAGGTTGGTGAGTCATCATAGTTCGAGGACCTAGTCATTCAGATTTTTCCAGTTTATTAGATTATTTGATTTAACATTCTTTTCTAATAGTTCGAGTTAGCTGGGGGGTTTGTCCCAGTGACTCTCTAGTTATTAGTTGTAGAGGCTTATCAGACTACTAGTTTTGATATAAATTATTCAGTTTTGATATTTTAGATATTATGTTTAGATTATTCTAAGATATTATATATAGTTCTTTCATTATAGTATGACTTTTCTGTCTATATTTCCTTTATTTTGAGATTTAGGCTCAGTAGCAGGCAGACAGGGTTAGCTTAAGGGTACTCGTAGTTTTGAGCACTGTGTAATATTTTTGAACCTGGTTTTGGAGTATTACAACATCTAAGTACATCCCTGTCTTAGATACTAGTTTGAATTTCTTATTTCATGAAGAAACACAAACCATAATTTGGTTATTCCCATATTCAATCGCCTTATTCCTTCTCCTAAGTTCACAAGGTTAACAATTAATGTATTCTAAGGGTTGCTAATCCTTAAAATAGTTAAAATAAGCATAAAAAAACAATAAATGATGATAATAAAATTAACAAAGTTAATTCAAAACGAAAGTAGTCATGATCTTGGCCTAACCCAGATAGGGAGTTTTAGCTTTTAATGGAATTATTAATCATCCAATCCCTTGGATTGATGATACAAATCATGAAAGAAACTAAAGTAAAAGTATACAAACCCTAAAAGAAGTGTTGAGCATCCCCACAACTATTCCAAGATGTCAAAAAGTCATTAAAAACGTTTACAAAGTTGTATTATTCAAATAGCGTAAGCCTAAGTCGTGTTGGCCAAGGAATCAATGAGCAGTACAGGGGTGAAATAGAGAATTCGACACAATCATATCACACGCACTCACTATTTTGGGTCACTTTTGAATCTTTTTTTTATCACGTGCCATAACTCCTTGTCCCGCGCCGTCACTCTCCCTTGAAATTTCAGGTGTCCAAATTTGCGTCAAGTTGCACATTGTGCTTCCATGATCCATTCCAATCCTTTTTCAGTTGTTTCCACTTGATTTGAAGCTTTTAAATCCTTTATATATTATCATAATCCATTTGGAAAGAATCCTATAGCAATAAACATAACAATTTAGAGCTAAAATCAACACAACATCCAAGATGGAAAACTAGAAACACGAGCTAAGCATAGGCTTCATTCACTTTGATTTCTAACTTATTGTTTTTACTTTTATCTTGATCCAATTGACCCTTGAACATTACCAACAAGTTGTTACACATATATATACACAATAAAAACCTTAAGAACTCATTAAATATGTTATAACCCAATACGATAGACTAGACAAACAGCTAGCTCAAGCTAGTCATACTAGTTTTCTTAGTTGACTTATAAATGATCAATTTGAATCAAAACTTGTATGGTAACATTGTTAAACATTGTAAACACATAAATAGACACTTATATGCATATTTATATCATTATCACCATAATAATGACATGAATCATCCTCAAAACAAGGCTAAAAAGGCTAGAATAGCAACGCTAAAATGCATAAATTCACCCAACATCAAAATGTGTCTTAACCTAAGGTGGGTAAAAGGCCCACTTCTAATCTTCAAAGTTACATTTTACAAAAATTCTACCCGATCTAGGCTCAAGGTATCTAAATCCACTATTAGATGTTAAACAAGCCTCAGATATATCTAAGATAGGAAATTCACTTAAAATATAAGCAACTAGCTCAATTATGCCTAAATTACGATTTCGAATAGCTTAAATGGTCAAACTAACCCAAGAATTACCACTCATCATACCACCACCTAAAACCCATCCTAAATCTAACCTAATATCATAAACATAATATGAATTAACTCAATCTAATAAGGGGTAAAATCTAGCCTACTTCAATGCCGAAGAAAGTATAAATGATCCGTTAAATCATTATTTTTCCCTTCCGAGAAGTGTAAGATGCCAAACTATCAAAATAACATTCTACTCCTCAATACAAGAATAATGATTCCCACATTGCGCTATTGAGCTTCGGGTCCTAAAATACACAAATTCCCATGTGTGTCCCATTTATGGAAAATCACATTTTCAAAATCCACCCAACGTTCCCTCATGCTTATGGACTCATTGCCCTCTAAAATGGGTGAAATTCAACTTAATTTGGGGAAAAAATCAAGCGCCAACGATTTGGGAATTTTATAATTGAAAAGACTAAAATCAACCCTAAAAAGGGTGAAATCATACCACAAATTGGAAGATAATTGCATAAAAAAGTATTAGCCTAGTTCCCAAATCAACCCCAAGCTCTAATTTTAAGCTCTCTCTTATTATGGTTTTCGCTCACAAGCAAATGGATGAAGAATTAGAAAAGTCAGGCAAAAAAAGGGTATTTATAACCATACCAAGTGCTCAGGTCTGACTATCACGACCTAACCTTCGTGATCGCAATGCAAGGCATCAGACGAGGATATCACAATTGTGATATTACCCCACCATGATTGTGGTTCTATTGGCCTGCCCAAGGAGTCGCGTTGTGACTTGAAGTTTCTTGATCATGACACTTGCTTTTGTTTCTAGAACGCAATTGTGATCTATTATCCACGATCACGGGTGCACCAGATCACAATTGAAACTTGGAAAAATTCAAAGTCACCACTATGCCTTCGGGATTAATCCAAAATCTCATATACGCAAATGAACTATGTAATCACTTATGAAGAGAAGGTCAAGGCCACTGAGGAAAATTTGATCTTAAATGGAACAAATGTGAATAGAAAGGAGTTCCACAGATTACAAGTTGAATATATCAAACATCTCAAGGTGAAAGATGTTACCTTAAGGCAAATTTCTCAACTGCACTTTTAAATATGGAGATGTAAATTACAATTATTTTCATGCCTTTATTAGAAGAAGAAGAATAAGAATGTTCATATACAAAATAAAAAATGAGGAAGGGGCTTTGATTCGAAGGGATGACAAAATTTCTACAGCTGTATGTAAACATTTCAAAGATATCTTTACTGGAAAAGCAGAACATGCACTAGAAGAAATGTTAGCTAATATTCCTATAGAGCTCTATCATGATCAAAATAAGACCCTCTAAGCAATTCCTACTCTGGATGAATTGAAGTTTGTAGTTCTTTTAATGAATACTTATTCAACAGCTAGCCCTGATGGCATGAATGGGAAGGTCTTCCAGTCTTGCTGGCATATCATTGGTAAGGATATTTTTCAAGTGGTGATTTCTTTCTTTTGTGGACATGCTATGCCTAAATACACCTCTCATACCTACTTGGTTCTCCTTCCTAAAGTAACTCACCCTAATAAAATCTCTGAATATAGACCTATTAGCTTGAGCAACTTCAACAACAAAGTTATTTCTAAACTCATCTACATCAGACTAGCTCCCATCCTTCCCACTCTTATTTCTACCAACCAATCAAGCTTTGTGATAGGAAGGAATATTACAGAAAACATTATGCTTGCCCAGGAGATCATTAGTGGCATTAAGAAACCAGTTGTGGGTAGAAATGTGGTTATAAAACTTTACATAGTCAAGGTTTATAATAGGGTGTCCTGGTAATATACTTGCCTTGTCTTTAGAAGATTTGGATTTGGTGAAACCATTATCGACATGTGTGGAGGACTTTGTCAAAAAACTGGTACACAGTACTTATGAATGGTACAGACATGGCTTTTTTCACTCTACAAGGGGAATAAAACAAGGTGACCCCTCTCTCATGCTCTGTTCATCCTTGGGGCAAAATTTTTATTGAGATCATTAAAGATTTTACATCATCACCCTCAATATTAGGGTTTTCACATGGAATAGAAAGGGCCTCAAATAAATCACTTCAGTTTTGCTAATGGCATTATCATATTTACTACTGAAACAAGACACACTCTAAGACTGATTATGAATACATTGGCATCTTATGAAGCATTTTTTGGCCAATAGATCAACAAGGACAAGAGTTATTTCCTGCCACCAAATCAAGGCTTTCCCTCTATATTATCAAGGATTAAAGATGAAACTGGATTTCAACTAAAGCAAAGACCCAATATAAACCTTGGTTGTCCAATTTATATTGGAAGACAAAGAATTAGTAACTTTGCTGGGTTGGTCAGTAAAGTAGCTTACAGAATAGCAGGTTGGCACTACAGACCGCTTAGTTAAGGTAGTAGAATTGTGATGGTGAGGCATGTTCTGTAACAATGCCCATTCACATTATCATTGCATGTATTCCACCAAAGACTATTTCAAAATAGCTCTTGTGTATGTTTGCTGACTTCTTTTGAGGATGGAAAGAAAAAAAAAAGAAATATTACTAGGTATCTTAGAGGGACCATTACTTCCCAGCTACTAAAAGAGCAATTTATATTTGGCACATTTCTGAAACATGTAAACCTTTGCAGTTGAAACAATGGTGGATATTCAGAGGTAGAAACACTCTTTGGGGAAATTTTTTACTATCCCAATAAAGCCAAAGAGTTAATCTTGTAGCCAGTAAAGGGTCTACTAGTCAGTCTCAAATATGGAAAACATGATGAATAACCAGAAGGAATCTAAAAAACATATACTATGGAGAATCAAATCAGGTACATGCTATTATGGGTGGGATAACTTGTTTAGTCTGGGCCCCTACACAACTACAGAACTCATAGAGTAAGTTAAATAATGCCAAGGTAACTGCCTTCCTAACTGATGGTGAGTGGCATATGGAAAAACTAACTAAATCACTTCCCCCCTTAGCTTTTACAAATTATCCTCAGAGTTTCATTCCACTTCCAAGAGGGTATTCCTGACTCTCGAATTTGGACAGTGAATTCAAGTGGTGATTTCAGCTACTCATTTGCTTGGGAGTCAATAAGAGAGCACAAATTCAACATTTCAAACTTAATGGCAAAGTAAAAAATTTCCATCCAAAGTCATTTCAACAAAATTTGGGTACCACACCTTATTTCTAGTTTCTTAACTATTTGACCAATAGTACAAAATGAGCCTGGATGCCTTGAGACTTGAACCAAAGGTCCACCCATTCTAAAAATGATGTTTCGAAGCTGCTGGAATAGTTTTAATTTGCATTATAGATAGTTTCATTAGAGTTTTTGCCGAATGGCCATTTGGAACCAACAAAGACTTCTAAATTGAAAAATGGCTCTAAAATCCAAATGAACTGCTCTGTAATCGAACTGTTAGTTCTAATATGTCAAAAATAGTTAGGGGAATCTATTAAGGAGATCCAACGGTGAAAATAGGTGGAAATATCAAAACTGACCTGAAGGGTCACTATAATATTGATTACTAAAAGAATTTTCAACCGCAAAAGATAAGATTAGGATATACCTAAAGTCTTTAACAAGTAAGGATACTGGGTTCTTATCTCACTCTTGATCTCCGAAGTAATCTCCTCTACTTGGTGGTTCCTCAACCTAACCTTAACTATAGAAATTTCCCTAGCGCACAACCACCTAACATTACTAGCCAAAATAAGCAATGGATCCTCTATGAATGTCAACCGCTCATACAATCAAACTGAATCCTATCTAAGCACATGAGATAGATCAGAAATATATCATCGCAACATATAAAACTGGATGGACAACAACAAAAAATGGAGGTAAAGATAACTCATAAGCCACCTCACCAAATGTGCAAGGAGTCTCAAAAATTCCAATATATCTAGGGTTGTGCTTACCCTTCATCCCAAACCTTATCACACCCTTTATGGGCGATACATGGAAGCACACTCAATCACCAACTCCAAATCTAAACACACAAAGCCTATAGTTAGTATAGGCCTTCTGCAAACTCTAAGCTACTCTCAACCTACACTGAATCACCCCAACTCTATCCAATGACCGTTGAAGCAAATTAGTACCATGAGGTCGAACCTCAGTGACACGATGCATCCTGGATCCTTGTCCTAATGGGCATCCCAAGTTCGTCCAAGATCGAAGACCACCATTGTTACCCAACCTAACCTTTTGTTGCTTGCCCTAAGTTTGTTGAATTTGGAGCATGTAACAAAATAGTGTACCAACTCACACAAAGACTTTGGGATAAGATCATAACCATGACTAACCAACTGAGTCCAACTATCTCATACCAATAATCTAACCATACTAAACCATACAAAAATAAGGGCCATAAACCAAGATATAACCAAGGACCTTCCAAAACATAATATAATTAATCCCAAAATGAAATAGGATAGAATAATGAGAAATTATGTCTGATGATGCTAGCCTCCTAGCTTATTCCAACGATAAGCCCGACACCAATACTAATCCCACCCATTCTAACCCATAGTTGTACCAAAAACCACTAACCAAAAGATTAATGAAATCCGATTGGGACATACCCCCAACCATATCCAAAACCAATATCCAAAATAAAACTAAATGACTAGAAATATCCATAACATGAAATGGAGCCTTCAAGAAGGATGGAAGCTTACGACATCAGTCCAAATGGTGATCCCAAGTTAATCACTATGTAGGAGGATTAGAATGATCGGTTCCTACGTAGTGTGGGTATACTACCGCCAGTAAACGGGGTGAGCGAGTGACCGCTAGCATAATCTCAAGGTAAGCATAAAATAAAGCCATTTATATATATATAACCATGCCAAAAAAGGGATCAGGTTTAGCATAATTTTAAAACCTTTACCTGAGTTATGTAGCTTTGCCGGCCTAAACCACCCATGGGCTATATGGGTTTAGCTCCCCTTACTGAAAGACACCTAGTGTATTTCGCCGCATAACCAGGGATGTATCCCTTGGGATTACTAGTAAATTCCCCAAATATTGTGTCATATAATGCATACGATCACCAAGACCAATCTCATATCGACAAATATAAGTTTCTTGTTTTTGTCCCCCAAGGACCTCCACCTTCTATGACTTTGCTACATATTCTGCCATTATTTCCCAATTAAAACCAATTTCCAAATAAACAAATCATTATCCATTTATTAACCAAGGACATAGATATTAGTATCATCATATGAATACTTACATACAAGTTTTATCCATAGCCAACCATATATAGTTTTAAGGGGACTTTCAAGTACCCTTCAATTTACCATATTAAACCACTTGGGGGATTCCATGTGAACCTTAAGCATAATCATTAGCCATTTACCATTCCAAGCCAATTAAATCATGAATAATTCCTTTACCAAGTATTAAAATATGCAAGAGTTCCACTAAAAGTAGTCAATGCCATGAACATATATTTATAAGCATTTTGTCACACACATTGGAGGCATAATATAACAAAAACCAATTCTAATTACCATTAAACCATTCCCATTCAATCCAATTATCCAAAACCACCATTAATGTATATAAAAGCATAATTAAAACCATGAAAAACCATAACCAACCATTTAATATTAAAATCCCCAAATCATATTTGAAAATTAAATCATACAATCAATGAAATCATGAAAACATTCATAAGAACCATGCATTTAATTAGAAATAACAATGAAGGAAGAGAACATACCCTAAACCAAGATGATGACAAAAAGAAATCATCATGACAATCCCTAAATTGTTTCATTAGTTTAACCCTAGATTTCTTTGCCCAAGAGCTCTTGAGAGAATTATGGAGTGTTTTGGAAAATTTTGTAAGTGTTAATGAATGGACTAATAGGTAAATAACCTCCCAAGTAGGTTAGAAGTCATGAGACTCTATTAGCATAAAAGGGGAAATATCCAGAATATCGCTGCTTAAGTCGCACTAAAATCCCATCATAGGGATATAACTAACCCACACGAGTCATATCCTCCGATATGATTGGTATCCTCCACTCAAACCTTGGCCTCAACCCTTGGATCCAACACTATCCAGCATATGACTCATCCAACCAAGTCATACTGATAGCATATGACTTGTACCCATGGTAGATTTAAACTCATGAATAATTTAGACATTGTCCACCATACAAGTATTAGGTATAATTTGTACTCCAACTTATGGATCATGGTGAGCCACTCTTACTTAGAACCATCTAAGTAACCAAGTCTAAGATTATGTTAAAGAACCAAATGATTTGTAACCACCAATACGACTTGTACCTCTAATTCATAGCCATTCCAGTAACAAAAATCCATATCACCAACCAATACAGGTCAGTATACGACTAGATCATACCATCCGTACCTTAGCATACGACTTATACTCATAAGTCAAGTTAGTTTCAGAGACTAGAATTCCAAGAAATTTTTTAAGGTCCAAAAACCAAGGTGTTTCACTCTGAAGTCTAAAACCATCCAATTGGATAATGACATATCCTACCATACAAAGCCTTGAATAGCTTCATGTAAATACTGATATGATAATTGTTATTGTAAGCAAACTCTGCTAAGGCTTAATGTTCTACCTACTGGCCTCCTAAATCAATAAGACGAGATTATAGTATCACCTCAAGCACCAGAATAATTTTTTCAGACTGGCAATCTATCTAAGGATTAAAGATTGTACTAAGATCTATCTGAGTACCCAACTCTTACTTAAAGCTCTTCAAAACCAACAAGTGAACACAAAACCCAATCTAAAATAATAGATATGGGCACCCCATGCAAATGGACTATCTCTCACACATAAATGTGAGCTAGCCTCTTAACATTGAAGGATATCTGAATAGAATGAAATGCACTAATTTGGTCAACCAATTCATGATGATCCAAATACCATTAAAACAACGAGAAGTATGGGGTAAGCCACTTATGAAGTACATAGTAATCTGCTTTCACTTTCATTCTAAAGAACATTATTTCTATATTAATATGCCTTATTATTAATGCTTAACCTTCACCTACTAACAACAAAAGCAATGATTTACAAATTCTATTATGTCTCTCTTTATGCCACTACACCAATAATCTTGTCTTAAATCTCTATACATATTTGATATGCCCCGATGAATAAAATATCTAGAGATATGGGCCTCATGCTAAATTAATTAAATAAAGTCATCAATCCTTGAAACACAAAAGTGGCTATCAATCGCAAAACTCTCTTAGAATTTATGGTTTTCCTCTTAGACTCACTACTAAACACCTGATCATGAAGGAAACAAAGCTTATTTTACTCAAATTGACAGTCCTGAATCTGCTCAAATAATGAAGACCTCATCTCAACTCTGGAAAGAACCCTTCTAGGGTCAGAAATATCAAAACAAACCATCAAGTTGGCTACGGACTAAATGTGTATAAACAGACCCCTTTTGCATGATTCTGCCCATTTTCATCCATTTCAAAGGAGCTAAAACCCTAATGTAGTGAGCTATCTTGAAATTAGTTCTTGTGGGTGATTTAAAAGCTTGGCTAACATGTATTTTTGTGATCTTCCTTTTAATTTGAGGTAGTTTATCTAATTTCATGGAAGTTTTCTATTTCTAGTTCCAAAATTCCAAAACCTTAAGGTATTGATTTTAGCCCCAAATTATCTTGTATTTTACCCATGTTTTAGGATAACAATTGCTTGAGTATGTGGTAACATTGGGTTGGTTTTGGAAATGTAATTTTTTTGTAAATAGGACCTACATGGAATTTTGATGTAACTTTTGGATCCAAAGCATAATAGTGCAATATTGGTATCATTGTTCTTGTATTGATGTGTAGAATACAATTTTTATAATTTGTCATCTTGCAAAAACTTCTCAGGAGGGAAAAGCAATGAATTAGTGGATCTCTTGAGCTTACTTCAGTGTTCAAGTAGGCTAGGTTTTGCCCCTTTTAAGATTGAGCTAATTCATAGTATGTTATGATATTGGTTGAAACTTGATATGGGTTTTAGGCATTGTTCTGATAAATTGAAATACTTGAGATTAGTTGGATCATTTAGGATATTCTAAAAATCTCTTTAGGCAATTAGCCTAGTTATTCCTATCTTTGGTGCAATTGACCTTTTAGTCTCTTGTTTAGGATGGTAATACCTTAGTTACTAACTTAATTAGGAGATTTCCATGGTCACTTTAGTTTAGGATGAAACTTACCCAAACTTCCAATACCTTAGGTGGAGTTATCTTAGTTCTTCTATATTAGAAGGAAATGCTATCCTAGGTATATGGTTGACTTGTTTAATGTATAATAGTTAATTTAGATACCTTAGTCTAGTCTGGGACAAACATTTCTTGGTAAATGATTTTGAAGATTTAGATGTGGGCTCTTCAACTGAGGCCAAGACTTGTAATAGTTATTGAAGACCCTTTGATATGCTTGTGTACATCTAGAACTATAGTTATTTTAGGGATATTTAGATGCATTGGGACTTGTTGACTTTGATGGATGAATTTGAAAGTGATGCTTAACGATTACGCTATGAATGATTTATTAATTAATCTTGTGCTATAAGTGAGCTATTTAACATGCTATTTATAAGGATTTTTATTGCGCTACTAAATATACTATTAAATTTGTCCTTGATTATGATATTGATTAAGCCATAAGTTATGCTACTGATTGATCCAACAAATGAGCCATTTACTATGACTGTGATCATTCATATTGATATATTAGCATTTACACTTTTTTAATACTAGAGGTCATGCTTCATGACTACATTGGTGATTAAGTTATTGAATATGCTATGAATAAACTATAGATTATGTCATAGATTAGCTATAGATTATGCTAATGATAATTTATCTATTATGCCAGCGATTAGCCATATTTAGGCTAACATTAAGTTAGAAACATATTGATTATGTTTTGGATTATGCTTATTTACTATATTGGCAATCATGCTATTGATTATGCTAGAACTGATAATTTCGATTATGATTATTGATTATAAAAATATACTATGTCCATGGTTAAGCTATTAGTTACTCTGATGATTATTCTATTGATCATATTGATGTTGCTATTAATAATTTATTCTTGGTAGAAATCTAAAGAATGGCTATGATATTGATGATGAAATTTATGATAATGTATATATACCTAGGAATGTCGAAGTAAGATTAGGATGATACATATATACTCGACAAGACTGGAGGATGATTATAATGTTATATGCCCGGTAAGGATGGAGTATGATTATGTTAATACATATATACCCGACAAGACTGGAGGGTGATTATGATAATGATACATAAATTCCTGACAAGGCCGAAGATGATTATGATGATATCTATATATGCTCGGCAAGATTGAAAGACGATTATGCTGATATTTATGAGGATATTGTTGAACATCCTTACTATTTCAAGTATGGATATACATGTTAAACTAAACTGATATACTTAATATGATATGATGACATTAAGGTGTGAAATTTACAATAGTGATTCTAGCTAAGTATGAAAATGAGGAAAATGTTTATAATGTGGTATGATATAAACAAATTCTAGTGATATAATGATTAGTTGATAAAGATTGATTGATTGATAAATATTGGTTAGTTGAGGAATATTTGTTAGTTTATAAATATTGGTTAGTTGAGAATTAATGATTAGTTGATAAGTGACATTTATTTGGAAAATAATGATTTATTAATACATGAGGATTAGTGGATACATGATGGATAATTGATAAGTGTTGACTAATTTCTAAATGACGAAGATGGTCAATTGATGTTTATAGTGTGGAATGACTTTGATGAATTCTAATGGTATTATGAGAGTTCATAAATGATGGTGGTCGGTTATGCTATCTTGTTTGTACCTTCTGGGCTTATGTTGGCTTACAATAGTTTATTTATATTTCCACACCAATTAGTGTATGGTAATTTACTTTATAGTTATGATTGCATGTGTTGATGCTTATGTTACATACCATTATATTTCGTTTATCTACAAATTCTTGTAAAGCAATGTTTGAGATATTTCAGGTTTGTTCCTTACCTTGACTTAGTTATATTATCTTGCATTCTATCATTCTTATATCATGACTTAGCTCAGTTGCCGAACGATGCCTACTGAGTACCTGTGGTTTTGGTACTCATACTATACTTCTGTATCTTTTTTGTGCAAATATGAGTACTAGTTATTGATGTTCATTGATGTTCATGCTGTGTTAATATGTGGTAGATATTCAAAGATAGGGTGAGCTCTTTGAGTTGAAGTCACCTATTTCCTTCTATCTTTCTATGTTTAGTTTTTTTTTTTTAAGACAAATGTATTAACTAAATTGATACTTGAGATATATTAATATTACTAAATGCTCTTATACTAGCTCTACCAGGTCCTGGGATGGTATCTATGTTGACTATATTTAACTATTTCAAATGCTAGGGCTAATTAATAGTTGTGTTGTTGATTTCCGCTTAAGTTGGGCATTTTCCACTAAGTTAACCCATTATGTTTAAATCTATTATTGTTTGTCTTACCTACTGGCGGGATAGAGTAGGTGCCATCATGACTTGTAAATCAGGTCGTGACATGATGTAAGGCGATTGATTTCTAATGTGGAGCTAAATTTATCTCAACCTTATTAGATGACTATCATATTAATTCTTTTGAATTTGAAAAGATGGAAATAACAAACTCATCTTCAACCTTAAGTTTGTTGATGTTGTTAAAACATTATCCATTATATGGAAGTTAGAAACATTGAATCCTTGTTGTTTACTCCTTTTCACAGTTTTAGCCTCTTATCTCAAGCAAATTAAATGTAGGTCTACTTCCAATGTGTCTACTTCCAATGTTTAAAACCATTAGAAAGTAGTTAATATGAAAGGATGAGCAACGCATACACAATTATTAGAGATATTATTTTACCATGATCTCACAACCCTAGTTATGGGGTTTTTTCCACTCATCATTTTAGAAAAAATATGATAATTGAAAAGATAAATAATGAATCCCCCAAGACCTTGTAAGGCTAGTACAAGAGCCATTATACATAAAGATTACTAGTGTAATACCCCAAATTTTTTTCAAGTCAAGTTTCATCTTTAAGAAGAGTAAGGGCTGACTTCCCAAGTAAGAAATATTTTAAACCAATAATACCAATTTCGTCCAAATCAGGTATTAGGGTGAGAAGTTACGACCATTTTACTAAGAGTTGTTGGAACATCCTAGGTGCGATGAACAAGTTGATGGACCATCAAATTTGTGACAGACAGTCGTTTGAACTATCACAACCAAGGCAGTGACTCCCTCTTCTGGCCTAAGTGTGATGGCCAAGACGACGAACTCTTAAGCTAGCGACGGACCATCGCAACTAAGGTAGTGTGTCCTTTTTTGACCAACGTGCGACAGATGATCCGACAGACCATCAGACTATCGATGAACCATCCCTATGACCATTGCAAATCCCGTTCATATTTTTAAGCCATTTTTAAAAGGATCTTTTGGGTCTTTTCCCTTTTAATACCCTGATATATTCAAAATGAAGTAGATAGCCTCATTATATCCAAAACATCCAAGAGCTAGGGTTTTTCCTTCAAGAGTAAATCCGAAACCCTTCTCCAAGAGATCCAAGAAGTCGCTATGGATTCTACAAATTGAGTTGACATTTGAGTTCCCCAAGTCCAAGCCTTCAAGAACCCTCTCTTAAAGAGTAAGATGAAGAGTTTCAAACCAGCTTGTACATCCAATTATACAATGTAAGGTATGTGGAGTTTTGAACAAGGGTAATCCTTTTGCTCTTGTGCCCAAATACTTATTTTAAACTATAATTTTTTTGTAATTTATGAGATTTTACATGAAATTAAATAAGGATTTTTCACCCATTGTTAATGGTTGCAAGCTTTTGTTGTTTCCCATGAATTGAAAGTCAAATAGCATAATTTTACATGTTTTCTTAAGAAATTGAAGTTGGGTTTATACCATGTATTGTTATTCCTTGAGAATTTAATGGTTGCAATGCTCTAGAAATTGAAGTATATGAGTACAATGAAATTTTGAGATAAATTGGTGTAAATTCCAGATTTCTATATGATTTATGAGTCCATATGATATCTAGTATGCATTTTGATGAGTCTTAACTTGAGATTTGATTATGGGCCATTAATCCCTACTTGAGATTTGCAATTTCGTGAACTTTTATGCTATAAGCACCCATGATTTGAGTACTTTGAGCTTATTGGGAAAGTTTTGACCTTAATGGTCATAGTAGCTTTGAAATCCACCTTACTACATGAGATTACAGATTTTATAGTTTGATTCTTTAAGAACCACGAGATTATTTTTAAAGTGGATTTCTATGAGATGATCATAGCTAACTAAAGGGAGTAGTATTTAGCATCGATTTGGGTCAGTTACTACGGTTTCATACCCCAGAACTACGTGCCACCATAGTATTGAGATTTAAGGGCCCGAGGCCGAGATAAGTGATCACTAAGTTGAGGTTATACTCCCTAGAAAGAGTATGAAGCCTCTCCCCAACATGATTTTTCCTCTATAGGATGACAAAACGTTGGATTACATATAGCTCGCATGGTTTATGTCGGTTAAGAGAACCTCCCTAAAGTATTTTCCCTTGAGATAGAATATTTTCCCTAAAGCTTTGAGATAAGTGATTTTCCCTAATAGTAAGATTTTTAAAATAGTTTCTTGAAGTACAAGTTTCCCAAGAAGTAAGTAGCTTTTTCTTCTAGTAAGATTTATAGAATTCTGAGTTCCAAGTGTCTTGAGTTTAAAAGAGTTTTATGTTCTTGAGAATTAAAGAAGATTTACTCTCCATTAGATATATGAATGAGTTTAAAAGTATTGTTTAAAGTTTTCTTTAGTCTTTGAGTACTGAGAATAAGAGGAGAGTACAAATTTTAAAGCTAAAGTATAATGACTTACGATATTTGTGTTGCATGCTTCTTTATACATGATTTTTGAGCTTTACATTTCAGACTTATTCAAGCTATGTGAGTCATTCCTAATTGCATGCATGATTTAATTAAAGAGTATGTATATTGTATTCTATAAATGCACACACCCCTATATACTCTGTACATTCCCAAAAGCTGATCCACATATACGTGTACATGCTACATTGTATTATAATATAGGTTCAGGTGCTCAGTCCCAACGACATCGGTGATTTCCGCGTACCTTTCTCTATATCTCCACAGTGGTGAGTCATCATGGTTTGAGGACCTATCTTCAAACAATTCAGTGTTTTAATAGACATATTATTTCTTTCAGTTCATTTTAAGTCAGTTGGGGACCTGTCCCAATGGCTCTCTAGTAGACTTGAGTAGTAGAGGCTTTGTCATACTAGTTATCAGATTGTTAGTATGTTGAGATTTCTAGTTTTGTGGTCGTATCGATAGAGTATTTTCTTCGTATTTCCTATCATTTGATATGACAATACTAGTGTTTTGTTTATTTCATCTCGAATTGAGTTATTATATCTAGTAATATGCTCAAAGGGTTGGCTTGGGGGTTACTTGTAGCATTAAGCATCGTGTGATATTCCGGGAGTGATTTTGGGTCGTTACACCTAGAAAGGTGCAAAATAATTAAAAAATTAGTCTATGAAGATACAAAATAAGACTAATACAAAGATAAAAGTATATAGATTAGCTCTAGACACTGAAAGCTCACCATAATCTCCAGTTAGTAACTCTGCTTGAAGTCGGCGCCAATGAAGATGACTCATATTTAAATCAACATCAAGGAAAAATATTCAAAAGTGTAGTATGAGTACCCAAACATATGGTACTCTATATGCATATTAGGACAACTGAGCTCAATTAAAGTAAACAAATAGTAAAGTGTAAATCTACACTAAGAGGCAGTAAAAGAGGGTTAGAGTAGAAATAACAGGCTATGCTAAGCAAATATAAGAATCATATGAAAGTAACTCAAAAGTAGAATTAAATGACTATGTATAACCTAAATCGATCCCTATAATCCTAGAAGATAAACACAGTAAAATAAAACCCCACCAAGCCCCCGTAAGTATGGTGGGTACAAACAAAGAGTAATATCTAAATAAAACTAAGTTCAATAGCAATTAATGTGAAAAGTAACAATGAAGTGTGATAAGCATACAATTTACTCTTCCTCCATAAATAACCATATATTATACAAGACTTAATTATGATTTCCAACATTAATTAATAATAATATATGTCGAACTTAAGCCTAAACTAAATAGATAGATGAGTAGTAAAACTAGGAGCCAGACTCGAGTCAAAACTAAATAGTTAATAAGTAGTAAAACTAAGTTCGAGACTCAAACCAAAAAAAATAAATATTATTCAGTAAACTTGATACCGGGCTCAAATTAAAACTAAATAAGCAATACGAGGCAACAATCTAGAGCTCAATCTAAAACCAAGTCTAACTGGTCCTTTTCCCCTTTTTAGATAACTAAAATCCTTAAAGATTTATGAAATCCAATATATTAAGTTAAAAATGGTAGTTTAAGGGAAAAATGCTAAAATACCAGGGATACCAAGTCAACAACCATAATATTACGAGCAAACTGACCTAAGGAGATCAAGGCAAAAACCTACCCTCCCCCTCCCCTAATCAACTAAAATAATCAGGAATTACCTAAAGAGATATCCAAATAATACTAACCAACGAATAAGTATCAATTAACAACTCCAGTACAATAAAATGAGCAAGGTCTAAAGGAAGGTAAGCCTAGCCTACCTGGAGGCCAGATGATGTATTTTCCTTCAACTACTCTAGGGCTTTTCCATTCTAAACAACCTTCGACTACTGCAATGCTATTTTGATAATTAAAAACATATTTTGATTTTGAGATTCAATTTCAGTCCTGGAATTCTATTTTATTGACTTTGGTTGATTAATTTAGTTATGATTTTGGGTTTTTACTATTTCTTATTATGATTTTATCTTATGCTTTCAATCATAAATGTTGTTTATTACTTCACATGCAAGAGCGGCTAAAAACCCTTAGCTTGGATTGTGGAAATCCTTGCGGATTGACGAAGTAGGAAAAGTCCTATTGTTGTTTAGAATCGATACCCATGCATGCAATGTATTATCTTATTTTTAATAGTTTCCTTAATGGGTGAACACATAAGGATCCTGTCTAGATTATTATTGCTCACTTCAAAAGAAGAGTAGTGACTAGGAAAACATAATAACAATAGTAATTTGGAGTTTAACTATCGATCCACCACTCTACTAGGTTTTATCTACGTAGGATGGTTAGATTTCGTCTAATCACTGGAGACTTTAAAAGTAACAGTTAACTGGTATCAAGATAATTGTTAGTAAGGTGACATCCTGAGACTTAAAAGGTAAAAGGGGAAATCTTTCTACTCGTCCAAGAGACTGTAAATAGTACATTTTACATACAAGGTATAAGGTTGGTTCAGCAAAGCACAATAAGCTGATGGAGTTAAGAAGACAGGGGGAAAAAAATTCTAGTAATCACTCATGACTGATTACAAACAAAGTTAATATTTTCCACTAGTTTGATATTCCTACTCAGCCCCCCCCCCATATTTAGTTTTCTAGTTTTGCTCATTGATTACAATAACTGAGAGCCACAATTGATATATCCCCTTATGATTCGACCCTAACCGTTATTGGGTTACTCTATTTGCCAGCGATCGTATCACCTTATTAGAGGAGGTGTATCTTGGACATCACCAATCATGATTTTATAATAAAAGTAATCCAAGACCTATGACTTCACAGCTTTGCTACATAACCCCCATTAAGCCCATTTAAAGCAAGTTTCTCATAACCCATTTATTAAGAAATAAACCAAACTTTAAGGACTACCACGGGTATTGTCATACCCTTACACACACAAGCTTATCTCTATGCCATAACAATTATATTAACTTGGGGGAATGCCTCGACCCCCTTTGTTCTTTAAATGAAATCATAGCCATCAAGCCCTTCATATTCCAAGTTCATTATTCAATCATTAAGGCAATGCATTATCATAGGTGAGTAAGTCAAACCACTTGGAAATTTCACAATCAAAAGTCATTTACACAAGTGGATTGAGAGGACACAATTATTCATAACCAATTCCAATTTTAAAAGTCTAATTTGGGGGGAAACCATAACCACTAGGTTTGTTCACCATTCCCATGCACCCCATAAGTTCAAAACCACCTATAACTCATAGACAATGAATAATAAATCAAGGAAAAATAATTTAAGAATCAACCATGTCAAAACCCTCAACCACATCAAAATCCACATTCAAAACCATCAAATTAAACCATTTAAATATATGTTTTTCATTGATTAATAATTTAGGAATAGTAACATGCCTAAAATATCATGAGGTATCGAGATAATTTACCTTTGAGAGCTCTAATTAATGAACTTCTTAGAAACCCTAAGTTTCTTTCTTGAGAGAATTTGGAGAGTTTGAGAGTTTTTGTGATTGAGTTATGAATGATAAATAACCCTTTAAATAGATTTATGGTCATGGGGTCTAAGTAAGGGAAAAAAGGAATTGACCAGAATGCCCTTAATGAGAAGACTGCAAAATTACTGGTAGTCGTTCCTATGCCCTTACGAGTCGCAGGGTCACCCTACTACTCTTATTATTATCCAGTTGTAGGCTGGACAATGTCTAGGACACCCAATACTAACTTGTCTACGAATCATACCATATGAATCGTAATTTATCATTGCAACTCTCTTGGGCCAGTTATTTTTAGAGAAGAAATAATTCAAGCATCACACTAGTTTGGTTATGAAAGACACCATACAACTTGTTATGAGACCCTATGACTCATGTGGTCTCAGTTGTAGTCATGATAGAAACTCCAAGCTAATATAGTGGATTGGCTATGATTGGATCCATAAGACACATCAAGACTCCCTACAACTCATAAGAGGAGTCGCAGTCTAGGCAGTGAGGATAAAAATTTAGAAATTTTCAAGGACCAAAAATTAGGGTGTTATAGGTGGGGTCTCTCGAGGTTGATTTTGAGGCAGTTATGATGATGTATAGGTTACAACTAATTATGTCAGCCCAAGTTATTCACCATTAGGAGTTGTTGCTACACCGATTCTTCAGGATATCTTAATTAATGTGTTAGGTGTTTTGGAGACTATAGCTTAGGGAGGTAGATCATTTGCTACACCATATGGTTCATAGGTTATGATAGTGGCGCAGACCCTCTATCAGCTGCTAATTCAAATTTATCAGGGTTTAGTGGTTCAAGTAGCACCAAGGTATGATGTTATTCCTTTAACAAGGGTTGGAACTATTTGTGGGGTTGGGGCAGTTATGTGTGATGAGGAGCAGTGATAGTTTGAGAATTTTATAAAGATGGATCCACCAAAGTTGTTGGGTGATCAACATGAGAATGCCTATGAGTTTTTGTTCAGTTTCTATGAGAGATTTCAAAGTGTGGGATTGGTTAACTCCTTAGTGTTGATTATATTACCTTACAAATGCATGGACCTACCAAATAGTACCTGCACTCCTATAATGATTCTCGGCTAGTTGGTTCTCTATTGATGACTTCGTCTATGTTTGCATAGGCTTTCTTGTAAAGATTCATCCCTCGTATCTTGAGCGGGGTAGCAAGCACTAGTTTGAGAATTTGACACATGAGGATATATTTATGGTTGAGTATGAAGTTTGATTTTATGCGTTGTCCCGTTATGCTATGGTGATCTTTCTTTATGAGGCTGAGATGATTAAGAGATTTATGAGAGGTTTGAAACTTAGGATCAGAAAGGTCATGTTTATTATAGCCCAATTTGGGTCTTCTCTTCAGTAAGTGGTTGAATCAATAATGGAATTTGAGTTGATACATCATAAGAAGTATGGGGATCTGAGGGTCAAGAGGTTTCCCACTTCAGGTTAATTTAGTAGTACTACATCTGGAGGTAGGGGTTTTATCTGGAGAGACATTTTCCCTTAGCATATTATGCTAGTTCAGGAAATGATGCAGACATTAGCAGGTGGACGTTGGGTCAGTGTTTGTATGGTTTGTGATAGACGACACATAGTTCATCTCAGTGTCTTTCGTGCCATGGTAGCCACACCGGATATTCAGGTCATTCTCGACAGTTGATGTCTCCCAGGTCCTATTATAAGTGTGATATTTTGGATCATCTTTAGAAAGATTATCCAGTATGTAGAAAGTGGGGTCCACAGTAGGGATATTAGGATCCCAATAGAGTAAAAGTTCCCCCTATCTAGGTGTCAGGCTAGGTCTTAGGGAGGTAGAGGTGTACCACCAGCTGAGAAGGAAGGTGGTAGAGGAGTGACTCAAGCGATAGCTAATAGAGCTTATTGTTATTCCTTTCCATAGAAGCTCGAGGATGTCACGACCCAAACCAGGGCTTGGCTGCGATGAGTTTATCAAGTTCACCACGGATCAGAGACCACCCACTGTACTTAGCCTAATGACATAATATCCCCAATGTCGGATGAATCTCGAACATATAACAAGATATGTTTAAAGGAAAAAAATATATGTCTATAACCGATACCCAGTGAAAGGAAAAAACAACTGACCAACATTACCCAAGTCCACAGTAATCCAACAAAGCCTCTATGCAAAGAAAAACAAAATCCAGTTACGGTCGGGACATATCCCCTACTCTGACAGATGACAATAACAATGATAATGTAAGCTTTTAATTTAGATCTATGAAAGGAACTGATGAAATGTCAAAGTCTTTCGGAGAATGAAAGCTCACTACTTCACAAGAACGAACCAAAAAGCCGAACTAATTTGCCTAACTCTATCCAGGTAACATAGAGGTATTATCAGTACCTACATTGTGTGGGGTTATAGCATTTGAAGACGGTTAGTGATTGGAGCCCTAAAAAGTAACTTAGGGATAGGTGATAAAATAATGTCATGAATAACAATTTAAAACTAGTCCAAAAACCAATAGGTATAATCATATCCAGTTCCATATATATATCACGTGCTGGGGTAGGGAACAAGGCTTAACATGCACTTCAAAACATTAGCCTCGATTGTGTAGCTCAATTCGTGATAACATAAGATGGCACTGATGGGCCATATGGACCCATCTCTCCCCCAGGTGGTAGGGACCCTAGTGCGCGTGGCTGCACGAACTAAAGGGGATACATATGCACTATGGGGGACTAAAACCTCTCGATATATAATAGTAATAAGAGGGACTTGAACCACCCGATCGTATAGACCCCGCGTTAGCAATTACGGTTTCCAGTATTGGTCCCTCGGGACCTCAGCTTTCACGAATCAGCTACACAACCCCTATTAAATCCCAATTAAAACAATTATCACACATTCACATTCATTGAAAAATGATATACATTCAGGCAAACATTGTCAGTATTATCATACGAACTACACTTTCAAGGTAATATCAACATGTCAAAACAATTTCATTATTGGGGAATATTCCTAACCCCCTTAGTTCATTTATACATTAGCTTGGGGAATCATACAACACCATAAGGTTCAATTTCAAAACCATTATGCTTCATTGACTTTTCACTTTATGCAATAGTTCAGGAGTACTTCCATATGCATACCTGTCATATTAAAAAACCAATTTAACAATATGGGGCTGAGGTAATAACCACTTCAAAAATAACAGGATTGGGGAAATGACAATCATATAATTTATTCACCATAACCATGCAACAAATAAATTTTAAAACAATCAATTACATATAACCCACGTAGGGACAAACATGAAACATCACTTAAATATTAGTTATTCAAAAACCTTAACCCATGTTTCAAAACCAACATCAATACCATACAAACAACACTTTAAAACCTATGCTTTTAAAAAATTAACAATTAGGTAAGAGTAACATTCCTAAAATAATAAAGACTATGGAGAGAATTAAATCCTTAAGGTTCTCCTTGACCCACTTCTTGGAAACCCTTAGTATGGATGCTTGGGAGACTTGAGAGAGAAGAAAGAATGTTAGGAGTGTGTTATCGATAAAAATAAGGCTCCAAGTATGTCTATAGGTCATGGGTTATTATTGGGATAAGAGGAAAATGTCTAAAATATCCATATTTAAAAGATGGGAAATAACTGCCTGTCATGATGAGTCATCACGACTCATTACGGCTCATCTCCACTAGTCAATTCCAAGCTAGTGTCACTTGGTACACACACTGTTAACCTTATGACTCATATACCATGACTCGTACTGAGACCCCATGAATCGTAGGGTCCAGTCGTAGTAAACATAAAAACATTTGTGGTATATACTGGACATTTTGCACCCAACGACTCATAGTGAGCCGCTAATACTCAAAACAAAACTCAGCCCCACACATGCTGTTTAGGCTACGATTTGGTCCTTAGGATCCATCAAGACTCCATACGACTCATAAACGAAGTCATAGTCAAGAAGGTGAGGATAAAATTTTAAAAATTTTGAAAGTTCAAAAACACGGTGTGTTACATTCTACACCTTTAGAATTATTCATCCTCCAATGATTGGTCAAGGCATCCCTTGGCACGATTTAACACAAAAATGCACCACACTTACCTTTAAGAAAGATAGAAAACAAAGATGTTAAGATCCCACATGCCTTAAGCCGGGTTATTTTAAATAGGGAATAAGAACAAATTTTTAGACTTCATGTCCTCCTTAGCTTCCCACATAGCTTTCTCAAACTTTTAATTCCTCCAAAGAACCTTTACCGAAGCCACGTCCTTTTGTTCGCAACAGACCAAGTTACAGATCCAAAATTTCAATCAGGACTTCCTCATAAGACAAGGAATCTGAAATACCCTTTTCCAAAACAACAACCATCAAAGGATCAGCCATGCATTTCCTCAACATCAAAACATGAAACACTAGATGAATGGATCTCAAACTAGAAGGAAAGTCCATTTTATAAGAAACATTACCAACCCTTTACAAAACCAAATACTAACCAACATAATAGGAACTGAATTTCCCCATCATACCAAATAGAATCACTCCCATCATAAGAGACACCTTCAAGAATACCCAAACCAACATTGAACTCCAACTCCCTTCACCTCATATTCACGTAGGAATTTTGTCGACTTTGGGTGGTCTTAATCTTATCTAGAAGAACCATCACCTTTTCTATGGCTTGGTAAACCAAATTAGGGCCAAATAACCTATTTTCACTACACTTCCTACCATACAAGCTTCAAACAGATCCTACCAAAACTAGAGTGATAACTATTGTTATTGGAAAATTCTATAAGAGGCAAGTGGTCAACCCAACTACCACCATAATTAATTCCAAGGCCTAAATTTTCCTTTTTTCTTTTCCATCCATTTGCAGGTGGAAAATGGTACTAAGGGTTACCTTAGTCCCCAAACCTCCCTAGAATGATCTCCAATAGTGAGATGAGAACTAGGTACCTCAATCAGATACAATGGAAATTGGAGCATAATGAAACTTCATGATCTCCTCAATGAACAACTTAGCATAATCCTCAGAAGAGAAATTACTCCTTACAGACATAACGTGAACAGACTTAGTCATCCTATCCCTGATGACCCTGATGAAATCAAATTATTGGCGAGACCATGGAAGATCGATAGTAAAATCCATATTAATTATTTCCCATTTCCACATCGGTAGCTCAATCTTATGAGTCAACCCACCGGCCCTCAAGTGATCCATATTTACTTGATAATACACCATGCACTTAGCCATAAAATTAGCTATATCCATCTACATAATATTTCACTAATAAATTTTGTTAAGATCATGATACATTTTTGTCGATCCATGATGATAGCATAACATTACTCATGAGCTTTGGCAAAAATTCTTCCTCACAACCCATCAATATCAGGAACACACCACCTCATTTTGTACCTCAGATACCAACACCACTAATCTCAAAAGCCATCACCTTCTGGTGACGTACACCCTCCTTGATTTGTATCAAGATAGATACTTTAGCACCAAGAGATGACTATGCCACCACTTAAACAATCACACCACAAATTTTTAGAGTCTAAAAGATGAAAACCGAGATTAGCCAAACGGTGAATATCTTTCACCAAACTTTTCTTCCTCTCATCTATATGAGACAAGCTGCCCACAGATAACTTGCTAAGAGCATCAACAACCACATTATGTTTACTTAGGTGATCGTGAAGACTCATGTCATAGTCTTTAAGCAACTCAAGCCACCTTCTTTTCCTAAGAAATAGCTCCTTATAAATGAAAACGTATTGCACGCTCTTATAAACAAAATAAATATCAATATAAACCCCATACAAATAATGTCTCCAGATCTTCAATGCAAATACCTTAGCTAACAAATCCAAATCATGAGTCGGGTAATTCTTCTCATAAAATTTCAATTGTCTAGAGGCATAGGCCATAATTATACTATGTTGAATAAATATGCAACCCAATCCCACTTGGAACGCATCAAAATAAATCACAAAACTATCAATACTTTTAAGTAGAGTTAATACCAGAGCCGAAGTCTACTTATCCTTCAACATCTCAAAAGTACCCTCGCATGTATCAGACCACAAGAATTTTACCATATTCTGAGTCAACTTAGTGAATGGGGTATCAATATATGAGAACTCTCCACAAACATTCTGTAATAATCAGCTAAACCCAGAAGCTTCAAAGGTCAGTTGGGGTCATGGGTCGAGGCCACTTCTTAACCACCACAACATTTTTTGTAGATCTGCCATAATCACTTCACTAGAAACAACATGTCCCAGATAAGTCAAAACACTTAACCAAAGCTCACTCTTAGAGAATTTAGGATACAACTATTTCTCCTTAAGGGTGTGCAACACCAAATAGAGCTAATCATCATGATCCACCTCGCTCTTTGAATACACAAAAATATCATCAATAAATATTATCATGGACAAATCTAAGAACTAATGGAAAACCTGATTCATAAAATTCATGAACATTGTCGAGGCATTAGTCAAACCAAAGGACATCACGAAAAACTAAAAATGATCATACCGGGTTTAAAAAGTAGTCTTAGGGATATCCACCTCCTTTATATTCAACTGATGGCAGTCTGACCAAAGATAAATCTTAGAATAGAACTTAGAACCCTGAAGCTGATTGAATAAATCATCAATCCTTGAAAAGGGGTCACGGTTACCTTGTTTAATTGGTGGCAATAAATACACACTCAAAGGGACCCATCCTTCTTAAGCACATAAAGAACAAGAGCACCTCACAGAGACACACTAGGGTAGATAAACTCTTGTCAAGAAGATCTTTCAACTACTCCTTTAGTTCCTTCAACTCAATCAGAGCCATTGGGTATAGAAGGATAGAAATAGGATGAGAGTCCAGAAGAAGATCAATTCCAAAATGGATTTCCCTCACGGGAGGAACACTAGGAAGATCACGAGGGAACACCTCTGGAAATTCACAGACCACAGGACAATATACAAAGAATAACCTCTGGATATGGAATCCTTAACATGTACGGAGTGATAAAGGCACCCCTTAGAAACTAATTTCTGGGGTCTTAAGATACAAAATGAACCTTCCCTTCGGTACCTTAGAACTACCTTCCCACTCGATCATCAGCTCATTTAGGAAATGGAAATTGACCTTTCAAGAATGATAATCAAGAGACGCATAATACAAATGCCACCAATCCATCCCCAAAATAATATCAAAGTCTATCATGTACAACTCTATTAGGTCTAACATGGTTTCCTTACCATAGACTAACATCAAATAACCCTTTAGACCCTTCTATTAACAATGGAGTGAGCCACGTAGTTGGATATAGAAAAATGTTCTAAAATACACTCAGGGTCAAAACCAAAATAGATAGCCACATAATGGGTCACATAAGAGAGGGTAGACTCAAGATCGAGCAAATAATATACATCATAAGATAAAAGTTTGAGCATACCAGAAACAACATTGGGGAACACCCTGAAATCATAGAGAATGGCAAGCACATATAGGCAATTTCTATAGTGCCATAGCCTAAGGCAGAAGCACCACCTTTTGGTGCATGAGCTGATGAAGTAGAAATGGGAAACTTATTTGTCCCATAAGCAAACTTAGAATGATTATCCCTCTACATATGACCAATATGATCACATTTAAAGCATTTGTTCCTCGTCTTTTCAAAAAAACCATGGTGCACCTAACTACATAATATACAAGAAGATTATGATAGAGCTGATTGAACCCCACTAGACTGTGGCTAAGTACCCTGTTCCCTGGAACCCATACTATTATGAAAATGGCAATCACCCAATGGCTTAGGATATGGAGCACTAGCCTTAGAATAAGAACTAGAACATCCCTATTTCTTAGACCATTTTGCACCGTATCTAGCACTCTACAGCTGACTTTTACCCTGATCTGAATACCAAAACTTCTTATTTTCCCTTTCACTTATCTCAACCTGCTTCTACTTTTCCTTTTCAACTTGTTGTATGTACATGACCAACCTGGAGATGCCTATATCCTTATTCAATATAGTAGCTCTACATTCCAACACCAAATCACGAGACAATCCCAAATTAAATTTTGTCATTCGATCTCACATAGCGGATACCAACTCTAGAGAATAATGAGATAGCTAGTGAAACTTCAAGGCATACTCCTTTACTAGTATATTTCTTGCTTCAAATTTATAAATTCTTTTGTATTCGGCTCCCTCGACTCCTGAGAAAAGAAGCGATCAAGGAAAGAACTAAGGAAATCATCCTATAAAGTAGACTTAGAATTATCAAACCTAGATATATCCCACTCCTCATACCACTAGTACGCCACATCATTTAACGGTAAGTGGCAAACTTTACTTCCACATCAGTAGCAAACATCACATGAATAATCTTTTTTATCTCATCAATAAACTTTTAAGGATTTTTCTCAGTATTTGAACTAGTGAAAGTAGGAGTACTCAACCTCATAAAGTGGCCCACTCTAGTGGACTTTGAGTATGGAGCAATAAAAGAAGTATGCTCAACATGGGAGGTAACTAACTAGGTAAGAAAACGAATTGACTAGCGACACTCAGCAATAGATATGCCATCCTGAGGTGCCTGGAGAGTAATAGGAGAATCGGTGGAACTCCACTAAGGCAATCAAACACAGCTATCCTAGATCGGGTCTGAACTCCTTGAGTAGGACAAACTCCATCCACGTTGTCCTTAGATGGTACAGAAGAGTTTCCATGAAAATCAAATCTTTTGGGAGACATGATCTTAAAAGTGAACATATGGGATTAGATGAGATTCAAGACATTAGACTTTATAGCTCAAAATAGAACGAAAAGAAAGGGAAATATTTCTAAATGCCTCATAGCCTCTCCCTTATAAGTGTGGCATACTACACACCTATAAAAAAAACTCCACTTGACATGACTTTATGGATACCTACTGACAGTAAACTATGCTATGATACCATCTCTTTCGTGACCTGAAGTAGGTCCTGGCCGTGATAGGTATCTTAAGTCCAATTGAACCGGTGACCACCCCCTACACCTATCCAAACAACATAATACCTTCAATATCGAATGAATTCTAAACAAATCAAAAGATATTTTTAAAGAAAAAAAAAGAAATTTCTATAACTGATAACTAGTGACCAACCAAAACAACTGACTAATGTCAACCAAGTCTACAGTAAAAAAACAAAGCCTCTATGTAAAGGAAAACATAAACAGTATTGAGCGGGACATATCCCCGACTTTGAAAAGTGACAATGATAATGTAAACTTTTACTTCTAATCTATGAAAGAAATAGATGAAATGTCTAAGTCTTTCGAAAAATGGAATATCACCACTTCACCATAACAAACTGAGGAGCCAAACCAATTCGCTTATCTCTGTGCAGATACCTACATCATGCGAAGATATAACATCAGCAAACGGTTAGTGGTTGGAGCGATAGTATGTAACTCAGTGATAGAGGATAAAACAATTTCATGAATAACAGTTCAAAACCAGTCCAAAATCATGTGCACATAATCATATACAGTTCAATATATATATATATAATATCCTAGATTATGTAGTTCAACGTCATAACATAAGAGAGTACCAATAGAATGTATGGGCCCAACTCCCCCCAGTTGGTATGGCCCCAATGTATGTAGTCGCACTAACCAGAGGGTATACATATGCACTATGAGTGAATCAAACCTCCTGGCATATCAAGGTGACATATGCACCTAATTATGTAATATAATATAGGGGACTCGAACCTTTCATTCATATAGTAATAATAAGGGGAGCTCAATCCACCTAGTCATAAAGACCCCCACATCGGCAAGCGCGGTTTTAAGTATTTCTCACGCGATACCCCCACTTTAGCGACTCAGCTACAGAACCTCTATTAAATCCCAACTAAAACAATTATCATAAAATTTAATTCCTTGAACCAAGATTGTATGCATTGTTGGTATCATCATACCAACTATACTTGCAAGGTAACATAAACATGCCAAAACAATTTCATTATTGTGGAAATTCATAGTCCCCTTAGTTCAATTATACCTTAGCTTGGGGAATTACACAACCCCTTAAGGTTTGATTTCAAAACCATTTTGTTTCATTTACTTTTCACTTTATGCAATAGTTTAAGAGTAGTTCAATATACATACTTTATATAGATTCAAAAATCGATTTCATAATATAGGGCTAGGGTCATAACTACTTCAAAAATCACAAGTTTGGGGAAATCATTATCCCTTTATTTATTCACCATTATTATGCATCTTAATTGTAAAACCATCAATTAAATGTAACCCATGCACGGATAAACATGAAACATCACTTAAAAAATAGTTATTCAAAACTCTCAACTCATGCTTTAAACTCAACATTGATCTCATATGAACAACACTTCAAAACATATGAGGGAAGAGTAACATGCATCAAATATCCAAGAATATGGAGAGAATTCAATCCTTGAAGCTCTCTTTGACCCACTTCTTCGAAATCCTATGTATGGATTTTAAAGAGATTTTATAGAGAAAAAAGACATTTGGAGTGTGTTATCGATGAAAATAGGGCCCCATGAATGTTTGTAGGTCGTGGGATATTATTGGGATTAGAAAATCTAAATTGCCCTCATTTAAAAGCTAGAAATTAATCGTCAATCATGATAACTCATCACAACTTATTATGACTTGTCTCCATGACTCGTTGTCGAAACAGTGTCTCCTAAAACACACACTGTTGACCTTACGAATCATACATTATGTCCCTAAGTGAAATTCTATGACTCATAGGGTCCAGTCATAGTTAACACAAAAACTATTTGGCGTATATACTAGACATCCTATGATTTGCAATCAACGACTTGTAATGAGTCTTTACGACTCGTAGTGAGCCATTTGTACTCAGAATAAAACTCAGCCACACATACTATTTAGGTTATGATTGGGTCCCTAGGACCCGTCAAGACTCCTTAAGACTTATAAGTAGAGTCGTAGTAAGTATAGTGAGGATGTAATTTTAGAAATTTTCTAGGACCAAAAACACTAGGTGTTATAGAAGAATAGTCTTCTGATGCATTCTGTATAGGTATCATCTCAGATTGTCATCGACCTATTTTGGTATTATTTATTAGTCTGCATATTTTTCCTTCAACTGTTATATGATGTGTCAATCTATAGTTGATACTTTTCATGTTTATACCCAGTAGGTGATACATTAGTAGTAATTCAAGTGTACCAATCTCATATTATTTCTATTTAGGGATTTATACCTAGGTAGATTTGATTATTCTCAATATGGTCAATTTTGATGTAATTTTAGGCATGGATTAGCTTTCTCATTATCATGATATCTTGGACTGTCATTCCAAGATAGTTACTTTGGCTATGCCTGATCATCCAAGGTTAAAGAGGAGTAGTGTTTGGAGTTCGTATCCTAAGAAGGTGATTTTATTCATTCAAGCCAAACAATTAGTTGAGAAGGGGTGTCTATCATATATGCCTTATATTTGTTATACTAGTATTGAGACACCTTCTTTAGAGTTAGTGAAGATGGCTAAGAGTTCATGGATGTATTTCCTACCAACTTTTTGGGTGTTCCTCCTAATAGAGATATTGATTTAAAGTTGGGTACTAAGCCCATTTCTATTCCTCCTTATAGGATGGCACCAAATGAGCTGAATGAATTGAAAGACTAGCTGTAGGATTTGTTAAGGAAGGGGTTTATTCAACCAAGTGTATCACCTTGTGGTGCTCCAATGTGGTATGTGAAGAAGAAAGATGGGTCTATGAGAATGTACATTTATTATAGGAAGTTGAACAAGGTGACAGTCAAGAATAAGTTTCCGCTACCACATATAAAAGACTTATTTGATCATCTTCAAGGTGCTTCAATGTTTTTGAAGATTGACTTGAGATTGGGGTATGATCAGTTAAATTATCATGCTCCGAACATTCCAAAGACAGTTTTTCAAACTATATATGGCCACTCTGAGTTCTTGGTTTGTAACATCCTAAATTTGTGGTCCTTGAAAATTTCTGAAATTTTATCCTTAGTGTCATTATTTTGACTCACCCTGTGAGTCGTAGGGTATTGTTATGAGTCATAAGGACCCTAATCGTAGCCTAACCAGTGTGTGGCTAAGTTTTCTATTAGGAAGTGGCTCCCAAAAAGTTGTATATACTCATAATCAGTCGAAGTGTTCCGATCATAAGGAAACTAGTGTACTAACCTAGGTTCCTATTGTGACTATGACTAGCGTGTTATGAGTCCTAAGGATTGGATATGAGTTGTATGGTTCGACTCATAACGAAAGAAGTATGAGGTGGACATGGACACTGCCCAAGCTATAGATGGAGTAATGGAGCCATAGGGTGACCCTACGAGTTACGAGGTCACTTATAGTGACTAGGTGTCAGTTTCCAGTCTTTTAATTAAGGGCATCCTAGCAATTTCTCTATATCCCCACTTAGACACCCACAACTTAAAACCCTCTTTTTGACTTCATTAACATATGATTCCCAATCGAAATACTTTCTCAAATACTTTGAAATTCCCTCAAGTGGAATACTTAGGGTTTCTAAGAAGTTGGTCATCAAGGGCTTAAGGGTTGATTTCTCTCCATAAAACATGGTGTTTCAGGCATGTTACTCTTCCCAAATCCTCAATTTATGAAAAGCATGTATTTGAATGTTTTAACCTTCACCTTTTAAATAAACGATTAGCAACCCTCACCATTCCTCTTTTAACTCAAGTCATATCCAAATATACGATTAGTATCCTTCACCCATATCCCTGGCAAAATCATATCCTAAGAGGATTGAACACGGACCACCATATGAGTTCTGGGTACAATTTGTATGTCTTATGGTAAGCCACTCATACTCAGATCCAACTTATGTTAAAAAGTCTAAGATTAAGCTAAGGAAAACCCAAACCAATTGATATGTATCCTACCATATTACTCGTACCATTCAAATCATACTCATTTTATTGACGTAAATCTATACCACCAACCAACACTGGTCAGCATACGACTGGATCATACCATTTGTACCCCAACATATGGCTCATACCCATGATTCGTATTAGGTCCAAAGATCAAAATTCTAGGAAAATTTATAAGGTCCAAAAATTAGGGTGTTTTAGTCTCCTCCACTAGGAACATCATCCCAGAATGACAGACAAGGTAGGGGTAATCACAAACATGAGTCATTTGCATTATCAAATATATTTCCAATCCTTAACAAAGTTTAAAAACAATGAGGCAAAGATATTATGCTTTCCTTTACCAAACTTAGAAAATAAAGATTTATTGAAGAAACATACCTTCCGCATGAATATCAGGAGCAAAAAATAGATGTGGATACTTGGACTTTATGTCCTCCTCTACTTCCTATGTAGCTTTTTCCACCTTATGGTTCCCCTATAGAACCTAAACCATATCCATATCCTTTGTTCCCAACCTATGATCTTGCCTAACTAAGATCTTAATGGGACCTCTTCATAAGATAGAGAGTCTGATATACCCAATCCCTCCAAAAGAACAATTGAAGAAGGATTATGAAGACACTTCCTCAATATGGATACATGAGTTACCGGATGAATGAAGTTCAAACTAGAAGGCAACTTTAATTCATAAGTAATATTGCCAACCCTCCGAAAAACTATATAAGGACCAATATACCGAGGACTGATGTTCCCTTTTTTTACAAACTGCATTACTACATTCATAGGAGATACCTTGAGTAATACCTTATCCCTAACCTCAAACTCTAAGTCTCTACGCCTTATATCTGTATAGTACTTTTGGCAACTTTTGGAAGCCTTAAGCCTATCCTAAACCTTTACCTTTTTCATAGCCTAATAGACCAAATTTGGACCAAACATATCCTTCTCACCAATCTCGAATCAACCAATAAGAGATCTACAACTCCTACCATATAATGCCTCAAAAGGGGCTATGCCAATACTAGAATGATAGCTATTGTTGTAAGCAAACTCTACCAAAGGTAGATGCTCAACCCAACTTCCACCATAATCATCCACACATTCCCAATGCGTATCCTCCAATGTCTAAATAGTTTTTTACGTATGCCCATCTGGCTGAGGATGAAATCAGTACTCTGACATTCCTTAGTACCCAATCCCTTATGAAAAGACCGCTATAAATGGTATGAGAACTACATACCGCAATTTGACATAATCAAAATAGGTACCCCATACAGCTTTATAATCTCCTGAAGATATAACTTTGCATAATCCTCCACTGAGAAGGTAGTACTTACCGACAAAAAGTGAGAAGACTTTATCATCCTCCACCAAGTAAGACCGTTAATGAAATCTATATTGATTACCTTCCACTTTCATTTGGGCAAAAAAATCTCTTGATACAACCTACTAGGTCTCATGTGCTCAACTTTAACTTGTTGACACAATAAGCACTTGGCAACAAAATCAGCCATATCCCTCTTCATATTGTTCTATCAACACATCTCTTTGAGATCATGATACATCTTTGTCAATCCAGGATGTACAATGTTACGCGATTCATGCACCTTATCCAAAATCCTTTGCCACAAACCGTTGACATCAGGGATGCACAACCTTTTTTGGTACAGTAAAGTACCATCGCCACTTATCTCAAACACCATTACCTTCTGTATACCAACATTACTCTTGATATTTATCAAGATAGGATCTAACACTTTCTTCTCCTTAATCTCTACACCAAGAATGATCAAACCACTTCTTTTACCTTTACTCCTCCATCTTTAGAGTCTAAGAGGCAAGCTCTAATATTTTTCAAGCAGTGAATATCTTTCACCACGTCCTACTTTCCTTCCTCCACATAAGCCAAGCTTTTCATGGATAACCTGCTAGTGCATCAACAACCACGTTAGCCTTACCTGGGTGATAGTAAATACTGATGTCATAGTCTTTGAGAAGCTCCAATTCTATTTTTTGCCAGAGATTCAACTCTTTCTAAGAGAAAACATACTGCAGACTCTTATGATTAGAAAAGATGTCTACTTGCACTCTATGCAGATATTGTTGCCAAAATTTCAAGGCAAAAATAACTCCAACGTCCCTAATTCATGAGTAGGATAATTCTTCTCTTGTACTTTTAATTTCCTAGAAGCATAGGCGGTCACCTTCCTATGCTACATCAAAACACAAGTAACTCCCACCCTAGATTCATCACAATACACCACAAACCCCTCACTGCCCTCAAGCAATTTCAAAATTAGAGCTGACTTTCAATTTCTCAAAACTCCCCTCATAATCATCCAACAAAGAAAACTTTAACATTTTTTGAGTCAACATAGTCAAATGACAAGCTATCATTGAAAAGCTCTCCAAAAAATACTACTAATACCCATCAAATCTAAGCCGCTCTGAATGTTGATTGGAGTCATGGGTCTAGGATACATTTTAACCATAACCACCTTTTATGGATCCACCATTATATACTTGCTAGAAATAATATCACAAGGAAAAGTCACAGCATTCAAGCAAAACTCACACTTTGAGAACTTGACATACAACTATTCTTCTTTCAGGGTCCGCGATACCCCACAGAGGTGACTAGCATGATCCGCCTCACTTTTGGAATAAACCAGAAGTCATCAAAAAACACTATGATGAAGAGATACATGAACTGTATGAAAACCATGTTCATCAAGTCTATAAATATTGTCGGGATATTAGTCAATCCAAATGACATCACCAAGAATTCAAAGTGCCCATACCGAATATGAAAAGCTATCTTAGGGATGTTCTTCTCCCTAATCTTTAGTTGATAATATCCAGACCAAAGATCTATCTTGGAAAAGAACTTGGCACCTTGTAACTGATAAAACAAGTTATCTATCTATGGAAAAGGATACTTGTTCTTAACAGTCACCTTATTTAACTATTGATAGTTAATGCATCTTTGAAGGGAACCATCCTTCTTGCGTATCAACTATACTGGTGCTCCCCATGG
This sequence comes from Capsicum annuum, assembly GCF_002878395.1. Lineage (NCBI taxonomy): Eukaryota > Viridiplantae > Streptophyta > Magnoliopsida > Solanales > Solanaceae > Capsicum > Capsicum annuum. Next base: position 410,306 of record NW_025857520.1, read on the forward strand.
AGATACACTAGGACAAATGAACCCCTTATCCAGAAGATCCTTAAGTTAATCCTTGATTTCCCTAAACACAGTCGGAGTTATTTTATAAGAAGGAATAAATATTGGATGAGTGTCCAAAACCAAATCAATACCAAACTCTATTTCCCTATCCAGAGGAACACCAGGAAGATCATTGGAAAGATCTCAGGAAACTCATTTACTATCAGAACCAAATGAACGATGGACCCTTCGAGTTAGAATCTTGAACTCAAACCAAGTGATAAAGACAACCTTTAGAGATTAACCTATATGCTCTAATAAAATAAATAAACCTCACCCAAGGAGCTCTCTGTAATCGGTTCGCCAGGGAACCTAAAGAAAACATTATGGTTCTGATAATCCAAGGATATGTAACAAGAGTGTAACCAATCCATCCCCAAAATAACATCAAAATATACCACGTCAAGTTTAAACAAATCCACCAAAGTTTGCCTATTACCAAAAGATACCACACACCCTCTATGGACTCTCTTAGCAATAGTCGGGTCACCTATTATGGTAAAAATAGAATAAGGATTCGAAATAACATTAGGATCAAAACCACTACATACATCTACAAATAGGGTCACATAGGAAAGAGTGGATGCCAGATAAAGTAGACAATACACGTCACAAGAAAAGAGTTATAATGTACTAGTAATGATATAAGGTGATGCCTCAGATTTGTGTCGAGATTAAAGAACATACAGCCTATTTTGGCTAGTATCGGTACCAAAAATAGGAGTAGATACTGAAGTCGCACTACTAGGCACAGGAGCAAAATATAAAGAACCCAAAGCTTTGATCGCTCTCAAAGCTCCCTTACTAATCGAAAAATTCTTAAGCGTAAGGCCTGGCTCGCCATATTTAAAACACTTGTCCCTTTTTTTATCACAATAACCCAATGAATATGGACACAGAATTGACAAGGAGGGCATTAAAAAACTGATTGACCCCTACTCTCTTGAGATTAGTCACCCTATATTCAAAAATTATCACCACCCTACTGATATCTTTTATCAAATTATCTCGAGTAAGGAGTGCAAGCAGTAAAGAAGGAACCAGAAATCCCCCATTTCATTCTTGGCCATTTACCTCCATCCCACCCACCTTGTGACTGAGCACATCCCTAATAAAAAAACCTACTACTCTTACCCTACCTATCTCCAAACTCTGCCTATTTCCTCTTCTCATCATCCACCAACTGCTTGTGGACAACTACCCGCAAAATGTTCCATATCCTTGATCAGCAAAGCAGTCTTGCTTTCCAAGGTTTAATTCCAATTCAATCCCAAAGAAAACTTTCTTATCCTTACTCTTATGTAATCTACCAAATCAGAAGCATACCTGGACAACTGATGAAACTTCAAGGCAGATTTGTTGATAGGCATTCTCCCTTGCTTAAGATTCACAAACTCCTTTGTCTTTTCTTACTCAGTTCTTAAGGAAAGAAATGATCCAAAAAAGTTCAAGAAAAGCATCCTATAAGGATGACTTCTCCATATCTCCTATATACTATGCTACTTTTTGTACCATTAGTACGAAATATCCTTGAGTTGATAAGCTGTAAAGTTTACACCTTCCATATTAGTGGCCTCCATCACCCTAAATATCTTCTCCATTTCATCCAAAAAAACCCTAAGGTTCCTACTCTGCCTTCACACCAATAAAAATAAGAGGATTCCATTTCATAAAATAGCCAACCCTTATGTCCTCAACTAACTACCCACCAAATACATCCCACTCAGCCTGAGCAGCAACTAATTGAGCAATAGTATGAATAGGCTGGCAAATTTCCACATTAGTCACCGAACTAAGGGCCATAACTAAGCCATGACCAAATAAGTTCCAAAATACAATATGATTAGTCCAAAAATAAAATACAATAGAATAGTAAGAAATTATGTCCAATGATATTAGCCTCAATTCTAATGCCAATATTAAGGCAGAAACCAATACCAATCCCGCCTATTCCAACCCATAGCAGTATCATAAATACTTTAACTAAAAGAGTAAGAATAGCCAGTTGGGGTATATCTCCAACCATAGCCAATACCATTATACAGAAATAAATCAAAATGTCTAAGAATATCCCTAATATGAAATAAAGCCTTTCAAAAATATAAAAGCTTACCACTTTAATTCAATATCTGTCCCTAAGTTAATCACTATATAGGAGGAGTGGAATAGTCAATTCCTGCATAGCATGGGTATACATCCGCCCGAAGATGGGTTAGCGAGTGATCTCTAGCATGAACTCAGGATAAGGATAAAATAATGTCATTTTTACAACCAAATAAAACCATCCATATGCACACAACCATACACATATCTATAACCATGTCGGGAAATAGAACTGGGTTTAGAATGCCATTAAAACCTTTACCTGGGTTGTGTAGTTTTGCCGTCCTAAACTACCCATAGGCTATATGAGTTCAATTTCCCCTAGTAAATGGGCCCAGTGTGTAAAGCCATACGACCATAGAAGAAAACCTGGGATGACTATTAGATACTCCAAAATATAGTGTGACATCATGAACATGTCCACTTGGACCAAACCTCACATCGACAAATATGAGTTTCCAGTTTAGATCCCCTCGATACCACCATATTCCATGACTTTGATACACCTTCCACCTTTAATCCTAATTTAAACCATTTTCTATCCAAATAATTATCCTATTATTATTAATCGAGTCTATTAGTAGTGGTATCCTCATAAAAACAATAACTTTCAACTATTATCCTTAGCCAAACCTTAGGGGATTACATGTACCCGACATGATTTCCAATTAACCAAAACCATTGACACCAAGGCTTTTCCAATATATTTAAAACTACTTAAACTATTCATACCATTTAGGGTGCCATTACCAAGTTTAAAGCATGCATAAGTTCCATTGAAATACCAATATCTTAATAAAAATATTGTTAAAGGCATTTTATCAAACTCATTAGGGGCATAGTATTTCCAAAACCAAATTCCAACAGCAAAGAACCATTCCAAAGAAACCAATTATCCAAAACCTCCATTGATGCATACAAAAGCAAAATTAAAACATGGGAAAACCATAGCCAAGCATTTATAACCGAAAACCCTCAAAATATATTGGAAAAACTAAAATCATGCAATATTCAATTTATGAAAACATTGTATAAAACCATGCCTTTAGTTGTAACTAACAATGAAGGAAGAAAACATGTCTTAATTGAAAAATTATATGGAGAGAAACCATCAAAAAGATCCCTAAATTAGTCCTCTGTTGTAACCCTAGCTTACTTTCCCAATTGCTCTTAAGGAGTTATAGAGTGTTTAGAAAGAGTTTCTAAGTGTTAATAAATAAATTAATAGGGTAAATAACCTCTTAATAAGAATATAACTCATGGGACTTAATTATGATAAGTGGAGAAATGTCCATATTACCCTCAATTAAGGTGCAAAAAATCCCCATCGTAGGGAATCGACCGACCCTTATAAGTTGTATCCTCCCTTTACGAGTGGTACCCACCACTCATACCCTTGGCCTTCCTCTTAAACCCAGCACCATCAAAGGTATGGCACATCCAACTTATGTTGTATCCAAATATACAATCTTTAACCTTCACCCGTATTCTTTGCAAAATCAATTAATAGGTGGATTAAACATGGACCACCATACGATTCCTGGGTATGAATCATACACTAGAATATGACTCATAGTAATCTACTCATACTCAAATCCAACTGAACATACTAAGTCTAAGATTAAGTTAAGGAAAAACCAAACTAAATGATCCATATCAAACCATACACTCATAGTCGTACACATTCCAATGACCAAAAATCCATTCCACCAACCAATACTATTCAGCATACGATAGGACCATACCATTCATACCCCGATATACAACAAATACTCATGAGTCGTATTGGGTCCAGAGATCAAAATTTCAAGAAATTTTCAAAGGTCCATAAACCAGGGTGTTTTAATAAACTAGTGGATCATGATTTCCCAAAATTTTGTAAATATTGAAAATTCAATTAGTAATAACCCAAACCCAAATTTCGTGAAAGTGGTTTTGAGTACAAGCAAAAATTGTATTAAACTATTTTTGAAATAATCATCTGATATAAGAGGTTATTGAAATATGTGGTTTGATTTAATAAACAAAAAGAGTAATTTTCTAAGTTAATGGAATTGTGATAGCATGTTGATGTTATTTTTCAAGTGTAGTTGGTATGATGATACCAACAGTGTATGCCTAAATATATATTATGGTCTAATAAATTAAAAATATGTGATGAATGTTTTAATTGGGCTTTAATAAGGGTTGTGTAGCTTAGACGGGAAAGTAGAGGTCCCGAAAGACCGATACTAGAAACCACAATTGTCGAAGCGAGGGTCTGAATGATTGGGTTGTTAGAGTCCCTCTTATTATATGATTGGGAGGTTTAACTCTCCCAAATTATATTTTATGATTAGGTACGTAAGGTACTTTGGTATGGTGGGAGGTTCGAGTATCCCACGGTACATATGTACATCCCCTTATTTGTACGACTACATGAACTAGGGCCCTTTCACCTGGGGAGAGCTGGACCTATATAGCTTGTGGATAACAATTGAGATACACAATCTAGGAAAACATTTTAAAGTGCATGCTAAGGCTTGTTCCCTTTCATTGGTATACTATATATGTATGTATATGATGATGTTCACATAGTATTGAATTGATTTGGCTTGGCTTATTTTATCCCCTATCCTTAACTTACATGCTAGTGCTCAACCCACTAACCATATTTGGATGTTATATTCCTATGTGATACAAGTATCAAAGATACTTCTACTTTTCTTGTGCAGTGTTAGGTAGATCGATTCAGTTCGTCAGTCGCTGGCGGTGAAGTAGTGATCTTTCATTCTCTAAAAGACTTAGACATTTCATCAGTTTATATTTTCAAATTGAGACCACATTATCATTAATTATTCTTATTTCCCTTACACTTTATGTATTTCAATTTCGTTAGAAAGCTTTATGGATTACTCTGGACTTGCGTGATGTTGGTTGATTGTTTTTGATTGGTTACTGGTTATTGATTATAGACATATCATAAAATCTTTAAGCTTATCTTATGCTATCTTGCTATATTTTTGGAATTAGTATCATTTAGGTAGTGCATAGTTTTTCGACTTTGTAAAGGGGGTGGTCTTTAGTCCACAATGGACTTGAGAGACCCATCAAGGCATGATCCTTGTTCGGGTTATGACAAAGTTTGTATCAGAGCCTAGGTTTTATTGTTATTGGGCATCCTCAAAGTTTTGTCAAGTAGAGTTTCTTTTATCGGTATGTATCATTCCACACTTATAAGATAGAGGCTATGAGACATTTAGGAATGTTTCCCTTTCTTGTTGTTCTATTTTGTTTTATAGAGTCTAAGATTTTGAAATCTCCTCTAATTCCCATACATTTATATTTCAGATCATGCCTCTAAGAAGATCTGATGCTTGTGGAACCTCCTCTATCTCGCTTGAGGCCAATATGGATGGGGCTCATCCTACACTAGGAACTCAGACCTAGTCTAGGTTGTTGCTTCTGATTTCCCTATAGGAGTTCCAGCAGTTTCTCATATCCCTTCTTATGTACCTTAAGCTGGTGTGTCTAATGTAGAGTTTTATCAGTCTATCCATTTATTTACCTAATTAGTAACCTCTCATATTGAATGTGTTACTTCTGTTACTCCATCTTCTGAGGTCACTAGAGTTGACCCATTCATGAGGTTGAGTCCTTCGACTTTCACTAGTTTTAAAGTTGAGAAAGATTATCAAAATTTTATTAATGACATGAAAAAGATTTTTTGTGTGATTCATGCTACTGATATGGAGGGTGTAGAGTTTGTTTCTTATAATTTAAAGGAGGTGGCATATCAGTGGTATAAGGAAAAAGACTATTCTTAGGGTGATGATACTGAGTCCATTTTGTTGAATGACTTCTCTAGTGCTTTTCTCGATCGCTTCTTTTCTCAGGAGTTAACGGGGGGCAAGGTTGAGGAATTCATAAATTTGTAGCAACAAAGGATGATAGTAAATAACTGTGCCTTAAAGTTTCATAAGTTGTTGTATTATGCGTTGAAGTTAGTGTCTAGCATAAGGGCTAGAATGAGAAAGTTTGCTTTTGAGTTATCCCGTGATTTGATCTTAGAAAGTAAGGTTACTTTGTTAAATAAAGGTATGGACATATTTATATTTGTGGTATATATACGACAAGTGTAAGAGGAAAAGAATAAGCAAGCATAGATAAGTAAAAGGCAAAATAAGAAGTTTCAAAATTTGGATCAGGGTGGAGGTCCATAACAGAGTTGTAGAGACAGTGGAAAATGGTCTAAGCTGAAATAGCATAATGTTGGTTCCTATTCTATAGCGAGTGCTACTTATATAAAGATGTTGGGTGATAATCATTTTAAAAATAGTTTTGGTTTAAGGGTATAGGGTGCCCACTCTTAGGCTAGTAAGACCCAATAAGCTCTACCATATCCCTCTTGTAGATTTTATAGTTAGGTGCATTGTGGTGTTTGTGAAGAGGGGAGGAACAAGAGTTTTAAATATGGTTAGATTGGTCAAATATAGAGGGATTGTACTTTAAGGGTTGCTTTTGGGGAAATATGTTGTTGCCGCCATCCAAGATTCTGAGGAATCCCCTTTGTAGTTATTGGTATGCTCAAACATTTTCCTCATGATGTATATTGTCTAAATACCTTTTCTTATATGGCCCTTTATGTGTCTATTCCTTTTGGTTTTGATCCTGAGTGTATTCTGGATCTCTTTTCAGTGTCCACCCCCGTGGGTAACTCCATTATGGTTAGAAGGATCAATAGGGGTTGTGTGATATCGGTCTGTCATAGGGAGACCTTAGTGGATTTGATAAAGTTTTACATATTATACTTTGATGTGATTTTAGAGATAGATTAGTTGCATTTATGTTATACCTCTCTTAATTGTCTGACCCGAAGGGTGAGTTTCCACTTCCTTAATGATTCGATGATTGAGTGGAAAGGTAGTTCCCTAGTGTCTAAGTGAAGGTTCATTTTGTATCTTAGATTTTAAAAATTAATTTCCAATGGTTGCCTCTATTATCTTGTGTATGCTAAGGATTCTAGATCTGAAGGTCTTTCATTTCAGTTGGCCCCTGTGGTCTATACATTTCCTGAGGTGTTCCCTGATGATCTTTTTGGTGTTTTTCCTAATAGGTAAATTGATTTTAGGATTGATCTTCTTTCAGAAAGTCATCCTATTTTTATCCCTCCGCTCCAATTAAGTTGAAAGAACTCAAGGAGTTGTTGAAAGACCTACTAGATAAGGGTTTTTATCTTCCTTAGTGTTTCTCCCTAAGGTGCTCTGATTCTCTTCATGCATAAGAAGGATGGATCCCTTCGGATGTGTATAGATTATCCCCAACTAAATTGGGTCACTTTGAAGAATAAATATCTGCTTCCTAGGATTGATGATCTCTTTGATCAACTTAAGTATGCTAAGTACGTTTTTAAGATTAATTTTTGGTCGGGTTACCATAAATTGAATATTAGGGAAGTAAATGCTCCTAAGACTTATTTACAACCCTGGTATGGTCATTTTTAGATTCTAGTAATGCCCTATGGTCTGACTAATGCCTGGTGGCATTTATGGATCTTATGAATCGTGTATTTTTTTAGTTCTTGGATTTGTTCCTTTTTGTGTTTGTTGATGATATTAGGATATATTCTGAAAGTGAGGTAGATCATTCCAATCACCTTTACCTTATATTAGAAACCTTGAAAGATCAGCAGTTGTATTCAAAGTTCTCTAAATATAAGTTTTGGTTAAATGATGTGACTTATCTTTGTTATGTTATTACTAGTGATTGGATAAACATAAATATTATGACCTATCTAGTTCAGTTTATTCTAGTGAAGGGATCATAGTGGATCCATCAAAAGTTATGGTGGTTAAAAAATGGCTTAGAACCATGAGTCTAACAAGTATTCAAAGCTTCTTGGGCTTACTCATTTATTATAGGAGGTTGTGGAAACTTTCTCTTGTATTATTGCCCCATTGACTAAGTTAACTTAGACAAAGGTAAATTTTTTATGGTCGGATGCTTGTAAGGGTAGCTTCGAGAAGTTGAAGGATAAGTTAATGTTTTCTCTAGTTTTGACTCTACCCGAGGGTACCGATGGTTTTATTTTTAAATATGATATGTCACGAGTGGGACTAGGTTATGCGTCGAAGCAGCATGGCAAGGTGGTTGCATATTTTTCTTAGCATTTGAAGGTGCATGACAAGAACTATCAGACTCACCGTTTGGAATTGTCGGTTGTGTTCTTTGCTTTAAAGATTTGGCATCACTATTTGTATAAAGTCCATGATGACATATTCTCACACCATAAGAGTTTACAGTATATCTTAACCTAGAAGGAGTTGAACCTCGAGAAAAGGAGATGGATTAAGTTGCTCAACTACTATGACATGAACCTCTATTATCATCAAGGTAAAGCTAACGTGGTTGCTGAAGCTCTTAACAGGTTGTCCAGGGAAAGCTTTTCTCATGTAGATAAGGAGAAGCGAGGACGGGTGAAGGCTATTCAATATTTGTCTAATCTTGGAGTTCATCTCTTGGACTCTAAGGATGGTGGTGTGATTGTTCAAGAGGTTGAAAAGTCATCTCTAGGTGTTGAGGTAAATGATAAATAGGTCTTAGACCATATCTTGACTCAAATAAGGATTGGTGGTGATGGTATCTTGGGGTATTAAGGCAGGTTATATGTTCCAAATATTGATTGGCTCTGTGAGAGGATTTTGGCCAAGGCTCAGTAATCGAGGTACATTATTCATCCCAGTTTGATAAAGATGTACCATGATTTGAAAGAGATCTATTGGTGGAATAACACAAAGAAGGATGTGGCTAATTTTGTGACTACGTATTTGGTTTGTCAGTAAGTGAAGGTAGTGCACTTGAGGCCTGGTAGGTTTTCTCAAGAGATTGAATTGCCATGTAGAAATGGGAAATGGTTAATGTGGATTTCATTATTGGTCTACTTCGGTCTCGTGATTAGTTGGATTCAATTTGGGTCGTCGTGGATAGGATGACTAAGTCTACTTATTTCTTACCGGTGAAGAATAATTTCACTTCTAAGGATTATGGTAAGTTATTTATTGAAGAGATATTTAAGCTACATGTTTCTCCTATTTCCATCATTTTTGATCAAGGTACTCAATTATTATATCACTTTTGGTATTCCTTCTAAACAGGTTTGGGGACTAAGGTGAAACTTAGCACTGGTTTCCACCCTCGTACAGATGTATATGTAAAAAGGATGATTCAGATGTTGGAGGATATGCTAAGGTCTTATGTGATGAATTTTGGTGGTGGTTGGATCAACCATTACCTCTCATAGAAATTATTGATAATAATAGGTATCATTCGAGTATTAAGATGGCCCCATTTGAGGCTTTATATGGTCGGAGGTATAACACTTCTGTTGGGTGGTTCAAGGTTTGTGAAAATAAGTTTTATGGTCCCGACTTCGTTTACCAAGTTATGAAGAAGGTGAAGGTGATTTAGGATAGGCTTAAGACCACCCAAAGTTGCCAAAATTCCTATGAGGATGTAGGTCAAAGGGACATAGAGTTTAAGGTGTAAGATTTGGTGTTCATAAAGGTGTCTCATATGATGGAAGTAATGTGGTTTGCTAAGAAGGGAAAGCTCAGTCCTCGGTATGTTGGTCCCTTTCAGATTTTGAGCTGAGTAGGAAAGGTAGCTTATAAGCTGGATTCTCCTTCGAGTTTGAGTTCTATTCATCGTGTCTTGCATGTTTTGATGTTAAATAAGTTCATAGGTGATCCTTCCTTGGTCATTCCTTTGGAAATTATGGGAGTCTCAGATTCTTTTTTCTATAAGGAAGTCATGATTGAGATTTTGGATTGGCAAGTCCATCGGTTGTGGACTATAGATGTGGCTTGGGTGAAGGTTCTATAGAGGAACCAAAAGTATGAAGAAGTTACTTGGGAAGCTAAAGAGGACATGAAGTCTAAGTACCCATTCTTGTTTTCTATTTTAGATAATCGTGCATGAGATATATGTATTCCTTAATACATTTTTTTTTGTCTTTGTTAAAGGTAAGAGTGGGTGTGTTTCTATGTTAAATCATTCTAAGAGATATTTTGTCCCATCATTTAGGAACGCATGAACCTAAGAGGGGAGAAAGTAATACCCTAGATTTTTTGTCCCTTAGAAATTTGTGAAATTTCATCCTCACTGTCCTCGTTATGACTCAATATGTGAGTTGTAGGGTGTCCTTACGAGTCATAAAGACCCTAATCATAGCTTGACCAGTTTGTGAGGCTAAGTTTTCTATTTTGATTATGAGTGACTCCTAATGATCGTATGGACTCATAACGAGTCGTAGTGTTTAGATTGTAGGGAAGCCAGTGTACTAACCAAGGCTGTTGTTCTGACTACGACTAGCATTTTTTTAGTCATAAGGACTGGATACAAGTCATATAGTTTAACTTGTAACCTAACTGGTATAGGGTGAACCTAGACACTTTCCAGACTACGATTAGACTAAATTAGTCAAAGGATGACCCTGCGAGTCGTGAGGTCACCCATAGCGATTAGGTGTCAGTTTCCAATTTTTAATAAAGGGCATCTTGGTAATTTCCCTCTTTCCCCACATAGACCTCATATCTTAAAACCCTCTTTGGGACTTTATTAATATATTATTCCTAATCTAAAAAGTCTCTCAAACTCTTTGAAATTCCCTCAAGCAAGATACTTAGGGTTTCTAAGAAGTTGGTTATCAAAGGGCTCAAGGGTTGATATCTCTCCATAAAACTTGGCATTTCAGGCATGTTACTCATCCCTAATCCTTAATTTATGAAAATCATGTATTTTAATAATTAGATTATTTTGAATTTGGGTTTTCAACATGGGTTGAGGGTTTTGAATAATTGTTATTCATATGGTGTTTCATGTTTAGATATGTAGTGCTTATGTCTTAAATGGTGGATTGAACTCACCTTAATGCTGGGCATGGCAAATAAACTAGGGGATTGTGATTTCTCCATATTTTGTGAATATGGACAATTTAATTGGTAATAACCCTAACCCAAATTTTGTGAAAGTGGTTTGGAGTACGAGTAAAAATTGCATTGAACTATATTTGGAACAATCGCATGATATAAGAGGTTATTTAAACATGTTTGATTTAATGAGTAAAGGGAGTTGTTTTCACAATTTAATACAATTGTGATGGTCTATGTGTTATCTTGCAAGTGTAGTTGGTATGGCAATACCAACCATGTATGCCTGAATATGTATTGTGGTTCAGTGAATTAGGAATGTGTGGCAAATATTTTAATTTATCTTTAATAAAGGTTGTGTAGCTAAGTGATAAAAGTGGAGGTACCGAGGGACCATTCCTGGAAACTGCAATTATCGATGCGGGGGTCTAAATGACTAGAAGGTTTGAGTACCCCATATTATATTTCATGATTGGGTGCTTACGTCACCTAAGTATGACAGGAGGTTCGAGTCCTCCATGGTGCATAGGTACATCCTCAAGTTTGTATAGCTACACACATTGAGGACCTTCAGCTGGGGGGAGTTGGAACTATATAGGCCATGGGTATCTTCTTATGTTATGATGATTGAGCTACACAATCTAGGCTAAAGTTTTAAAGTGCATGCTAAGCCTTGTTCTCTTTCCAAGCATATTATTTATTTATATATATGATGATGTTCACATGGTGTTGAATTGAATTTGATTTTTCTTATTTTATCCCCTATCCCTAAGTTACATTATAGTGCTCAACCTAATAACAATCTTGGGATGTTGTACCCCCACATCATGTAGGCACCAAAAATACTTCTACTTTTTTTACATAGTGTTAGGTGAATCGACTCAGTCCATCGGTCATTGGTGGTGAATTGGTGAGCTTCTATTCTCTAGAAGACTTGGAAATTTTATCAATTTTCAATCATTGATTAGAATTGAGATATCATATTATCATTAACATTATCAATGTCATTGTTTGGGTCGGGGGCAAATCCTGATACTTTATTAATTTCAGTTTTGTGTGAAGGCTTGTAGATTACTGTGGACTTGGTGAAGTTTGTTGGTTGTTTTTGGTCAGTTATTGGTTATCAATTATAGACATATCTTAAAATATTTGAGCTTATATTATTCTATCTTGTTATCTATTGATAATTAAGCCTCTATTAGATAGTGTATGGTGTTTTGGGTAGGTACGGGCGGTGGTCTACAGTCCATGGTGGATTTTAGATACCCGTCACGGCGATGCCCTGGTTTGGGTCATGACATAGTTATCTCATTTTGGTTGACTAATGCCCCAACAACAGTCATAGAGTTGATGAATCGGGTGTTTCATCCATATATTAATTCTTTTTTTATTATGTTCATCGATGACATTATGGTGTAATCTAAGAGCGAGGTAGATCATGTAAAATATTTGAGAATTGTACTCAAGAGGTTAAGAAACGAGAAGGTAAATGCCAAATTTTCAAAGTGTGAATTTTGGCTCAGTTTTGTTACATTCTTGGGACATATGGTGTCCAAGAAAGGTATTATGGTCGATTCATCCATGGTAGAGGTAGTTAGAAACTAGTCTCTACCTATTTTGCCTTTATATATTTGGAGTTTTATCATACTGGCAGTCTATTACAAACGATTTTTGCAAGGTTTCACTTCCGTTGTGGGTCCTATGACTCGATTGGCTCAAAAAATATGGTTTTTCAGTGGTCAAATAACTATGACGAGAGCTTTCAAAATCTTACGACTGCTGACTTCACCTCCAAGCTTGACCTTACCAGTGGATGGTGAGGGCTTTATTGTGTTTTGTGATGCTTTCAGTATTGGCTTGGGTGGCATGTTGATGCAAAAAAAAGTGGTAGTGTATGCATCAAGGCAGTTAAAGCCATATAAGAGGAATTACCCTACTCATGATTTAGAGTTACTAGTGGATATGTTTTTATTAAAGTACTGGAGACATTAGTTTTATGGATTTCATTATGAGGCGTTCACTAATCATCCTAGCCTTCAGTATATCTTCAAGCAAAAGAAGTTGAATTTGTGATAGCGTAGGTGGATAGAGTTGTTGAAAGATTATTATATGACTATCCTATATTATCCGGGAAAGGCCAACGTCATAGAGGATGACTTAATGAAAAACGTAGTTAGTATGGGTAGTCTTGTATTATTAAGTGTGGAGGAATAACCATTAGCCAGGGAGGTTCAATGGTCGGCTATATTTTTAAGCGTCTTGATATCTCTGAGCCAAGTGAAGTTCTTTCATCCATGGAAGTGAGCTCCTTGATGACAGAGAATATTTGAGATCATCATTTTGTGGATAAAAAGTTATGTATTATCATATATAAGGTGATGTAAAGTAAGGATAAGAATGCAATTTTGAACTAAGAAGGTGTTTTGAGAATTAAGGGGTGGATTTGTGTTCCTAAAGTGGGTGATTTGACTATAAATATTATGGAGAAGGACAATTGTTTGTGGTATTCCTTCCATCCAGGCACAAAAAAGATGTAACATGACCTAAAACCACATTACTGATAGTGTAGGATGAAGAGAGATATTGCAGTGTTTGTGGCTAAGTGTTTGAATTGCCAGCATCTAAAATATGAGCACTAGAGGCCAAGTGGTTTGCTCCAGAGGATGCCCATTCTCAAGTGGAAATGGGAGCGTATCACTATAGATTTTGTAGTTGCGTTGCCTTAGACCTTAGGGATGTTTGATTCTATTTGGGCTATTGTAGACAGATTGACCGAATGAACCTATTTTATGACTGTAAAAATGAGCTATAATGCAGAGAAATTAGCCAAGATCTACATTCGTGAAATAATTTTATTACATGGCGTGCCCATTTCCATCATATCAGATAAAGGCAATCAGTTCACTTCAAACTTTTAGCATACTTTACAACTAGACTTGGGTATCCAGTTGGATATATGTACAACATTCTATCCACAAACAGATGGCCATTCAGAGAAGATTATTCAGGTGTTGGAGAACATGTTATGAACTTGTGTAATGAATTTTGGGGTTCATTGGGATCAGTTATTACCCTTAGTTGAGTTTTTGTATAATAATAGCTACCATTCTAGTATTCAAATGGCTCAATTTGAGGCTTTTTATGGTAGAAAGTATAGGTCTCTAGTTGGGTGGTTTGATTATTTTAAGTTTTGACCTTGGGGAGCTGATTTGTTGAGAGATTCGATGGACTGAGTGAAATTGATCCAGGATCTGCTCTTGGCGGCTCAGAGTGGACAGAAGGGTTATGTAGATAAAAGGGTTCACAACTTGGAGTTCATGCAGGGTGAGCGGGTCTTGTTGAAGGTATCACCTATGAAAGGTGTGATGAGGTTTTGGAAGAAAGGAAAGCTTAATTCAAGGTTTATTGGCCCTTTTGAGATTCTTCAATGTATTTGGCTAGTGGCTTATAAGTTGGCTTTGCCACCAGGTCTTTTATTCATGCATCCAGTTTTTCATGTTTCTATGTTGAAGAGGTACCATCCGGATGATTTGCATGTCATTCAGTGGGACTCGGTAAGTTTAGATCATTTGGCTTCCGAGGAAGAGCATATAGTTATTGTTGATAGGCAGGTTAGAAAGTTGAGGTTAAAAGATATAACATCAGTAGAGGCATCTTCCCATAGTAGAAGCAATTGGGAGGTTGAGTCCAACATGCAGAGTAGATATCCTTATCTATTTGATAGTCCAGGTACTTTCTTTATCTTCACTCTAGAGGATGAGCGTGTATTTTAGTAGTGGATGATGTAACACCCTGTTATGTCATTTTGAATACTAGAATTTTTTTTCTTCGAAAAACTCTTCATGTAAGTTTAACAAAGAAATATTTTAAACAATTCGCTTAACCACAATTGTTTAATTGACGGATAATTTAGATAACTAGTTTATTTGGTGATTAAAATGAATATAATTTTATTAAAATTAGAAGTGGACCACCCCTACCACTCTTTTACCACAACACACGTTTTATAGGGCAATACACAGTAGTTTACAAGGATATCAACTTAGCAGAAAAGAAAAAAAAGGATTTTGAAACACTTGGTTCCTCGACATCAATCTACTTTTCGTTTTAGGTAAGAATATCATGCACTAAAACCTTTTGTTCTATGTTGATTTCTAGGAACTCGACCACTATTAATAGTTATTAATTGTTTGGGTTGAAAATACTGTGCATTATAACTTTGTTGCAGTAATAATTTGTAATACTTAAGCAATGATCGATTGGTAAATTATTACATTAATAAATTTTAATGGCCTTTGTTAGAATAATTTTGATTGTTGTAAATGAGAAATTATAACGGAACGGCTCTGAATTAGTATTACCATTAACATGGCCATATATGGAGGATTGAAAACTATTGGGAGGAAAAGTTATGACAATGGAAAGGGCTTCGTGATGAGGTAATGATTAGGTTTCAATTAAATAATGATATAATTAGCATTAGGATTCATGGTTCCACATGGATTTTGAGAAATTTGCTAATTTATAGTTTACTGCTTTCATGCTTGGTTTCGGGATTTCCCAATTTTTTTTTTTGATCTTTTTGTTTTATAGATATTGGATTACATCCACTGTCATTCAGTGCGTTGTTAGACTTGAATCACTATGTTCTGAAACAGATTTAGTTGTAGTACTAGAGTTTTTAGAGTGAGAAATTATCAATTTGGATAATAAATAATGATCCATTTTTTTGTTGAAATTCAACAAATTAATTCATATTTTTATGGGGATAATATGTTCTGAACAGATTTTGACCATTCAAGTTTTACGAAAGGGTAAGTTTGTAAACTGACACTTGGGCATTGAATTGAGGGAAGTTGAGACTTTCGTAAGACCTTTTTTTCAAAGTGTTTATTTGTTAGTTATGTGTTTTTCACTATCCGAATCAGGGCTTGTCCTCAATGGGTATCTCAAATCCCACGTAGACCGGAGATCACCTCCTTCACCTAACCTAGTCAACTCAACAACCTCAAGTGTCAGATGAATCCCAAACAAATAACAAGAGAGTGAAGAATAAGACTAATAACAACTCATGATAAGTCTATACAAACCTCCCGAAACAGGACAACCATCAGTCGCCAAATATTCAACTAAACCAACACACCCAAGTCCACAGTAATCTAACAAAGCATTTATAAATTTAAAGACAATAAAATATCAGGACATGCCCCTGATAGTAGCCCAAAAAAATGCAATCTAAAGAGAGTGTATGACATAAGCAATAAATACCATAAAATTAAGCCTTTCAAAGTATGGAAGCTCATCATTTCAATGTCAACTCATGAGCTAACTCGAGCACCTGATCACTGCGAAGGAAAAGTAGAAGGAGTTCCGCGACCTGCATCGCGTGGGGATACTGCTTTTGGAGATGGTTAGTGGTTGGAACGCTAGCGTGTAACTCAGGGATAGAGGAATAAAATAATACCAGCATTCAGAACCAATTCAAATAACCATATACAATCACACACACACACATATATATATCCTGTCGGGATAAGGAACAAGGTTTAGCATGAACTTTGAAAACCTTAACCTAGGTTGTGTAGCAGAACCTTTATAAAACAAGGCACCCACGGGCTATATGGGTCCAACTCTCTCCTAGATGGAAGAGCCCTAGCGCATATAACCACATAAATCAGAGATTATCCATATCGGTATAAGCCTTTATGGGGGACTTGAATCATCCGGTATAATGAACGTGACTTAACCACCAATTTATACAATATAGGGGACTCGAACCTCCCATTAATAAATCCATTCCATGGACTCAAACCTCGCGTTCATATAGACACCTTTCCTATCTAGCACGGTTTCCGGTGTTAGTCTTTCGAACTCAACTTATACAGCTCGGCTACACATCCCACTTTAAAGCCCAATTAACGTATTCATTACACAGACGCAATCATTAATCCAACTACAGAGCAAAGGCATCTTGTTGTTATCATCATACCAACCCTAATTGCAAGGGTACAACATGTCATAACCACTATCAAACGACTTTGGGACTCTTACCAATTGTATAAACTAAGACATCAATTTAATTCAACTTTTTGGGACTCGAACCCATTTAACAGATTAAACCACCAAAGTTAAGATTCAAATCAATTTATGGTCAACAAGGCCTTCATAAAACCATTTACCAATCATCAACATTCATAGGACAATGCGTTAGTTCAAAACACAATTCATATATGACAAGATTCTTCTCATTGACCTTTTCACAAACGGGTTGAGGGTATACCATTGTCAAACCATTATTCAAGCAAAAAACCATTAATTCTAGGTTTAAAAATGGTTCATTCACTAAACCAAAAATCCCGTGCATTCACATGTGAAAAACCATTAACAAAATATGTATAATAATAATAATTTAAAACATGGGAAAACAATATGCAACATTATGCATCCAAACCCTCAACCATGGTTTTCAAAACCACCATTAATGAATCTTGAACAATATTTAAAAATACATGATTTTTGTGAACTAGCAATCAAGGAAGAGTCGCATGCCTGAGTTACGAAAATTCACTGAGAGATTTTGGTCCTTAAGCCTAAAGATGACCACCTTGAAGAGAGTGTTTGATCTTCTGTAGAATAAATGCCTAATAAGTTTTATAAGACGCGGGGTCTTAAGGGCTTAGGGGCAGGAAATGTCCAAACTACCCTTAGCTTAAAAGCTATACAAAACTAGTAGGTGGGTACGAGTGGACCCTCTAACTAGTCACCACATCATATGAGTGGTACCCTTAAAGCGTCACCAAAGCAAAAAGTTGGACACTAGATGTCCAGCATACGACTCCCTTTCCCAACTCGTTAAAACACAATACGACTAGTAACCTTAGGGCGTACACAAGGCAGATCACCAAGGACTAGACTATGGACAACAAACCATTGGACTCAACCCTCTCAGTACATCAATATATGACTCGTATGGAGTTGATCATACCAAGAATAGAACTTGGCCAACAACACAATGACCAACATATGAATAGGGTCTCTAGACACATGACAACACCATACGACTTGTGGTGTGAGTCATATAAAGATCAGAAAGTCCAAGACTCAAGGATTTTGCAAGAGCCAAAGTTTGTGGTGTTTCATCTCCCCCACTTAGTATCATTCATCCTCGAATGATGGGACAAGGCAATAGAAGCACGATGTAGAATCTTCACGCCTCTACTCTTACCTTTAACAAAGTTAGAAAAAAAAATGCCCAAAAATTCACAAGCTACCATTAACAAAGATAGAAAATAAAGATGATAAGAACATTACATACCTCAAGCACTAATTTTTAGAATCAGGAATAGGAACTGATACTTGGACTTCATGTCCTCCTCATCTTCCCAAGTAGCTTTCTAAGACTTTTGGTTCGTCAATACAACCTTTATCGAAGCCACATCTTTTGTCCGCAACCAATGAACCTACCAATCTAAGATCTTCATTGGGACCTTCTCCTAGGACGTAGAATCTAAAATACCAATGTTCTCCAAAGGAACAAATAACAAAGGATCACCCCATGCATTGCCGTAACATAGATACACGGAATAACGAATGAATGGAACTCATGCTAGAGTGCAATTCCAACTCATATTCATCACTACCAACCTTTCTCAAAACCAAGTACTGGCCAACATACTGTGGACTGAGCATACCCTTCTTTCCAAACTGCATAACTCCCTTCATGGGAGAACTTTCAAGAACACCTAATCTCCAACCTCAAACTCTAAGACCTTTTATCTTATCTCTGCATAGGACATATAGCGACATTGGGTGGTCTTAATCATATCCTGAATTACCTTCACCTTCTCCATAGCTTGTTGAACCAAATATAGGACAAACATTTCCGCTTCACTAATCTCGAACCACCCAATAGGATATCTTCACCTACTATCATACAGCGCCTCAAATAGGGCGATGCCGATGCTAGAATGGTAACTATTCTTATAGAAAAATTTAATGAGAGGCAAGTGGTCATACCAACTACTACCAAAGTCGATTACATAAGCCCGCAACATATCTTCCAATGTCTAAAAACTTCTTTTAGCTTAGCCATTTGACTGCGGGAGAAAATCCATACTAAGATTCACTTTAGTCCCCAAACCACGCTAAAATGAGCACCAAAAATGCGATGAGAACTGAATACCACAATCCAAAATAATTGAGATAGGCGGACCATGCAACTTTAAAACATCCTGAATCCTTGGCAGAAAAAGTAGTCCTTATTAGCAAGAAGTGAGAGGACTTAGTCATCTATCAACGATGACCCAAATGGAGTCACACTAATTCCACGACCGTGGAAGGCCGATGACAAAATCCATCAAAATTATATCCTACTTCCATATCGACAATTCAATCTCTTTAAGCATCCAACTGAGTCTCATGTGCTCCACCTTTACTTGCTGACACACCATTCAGTTAGCCACAAAGTTTGCTATATCCCGCTTCATATTTTTACACTGATACATCTTCTTAAGGTCATTGTACTTCTTAGTTAAATCAAGATAAGTCGTATACTATAATTCATGGGCCTCAAACAAAATTCTACCTCACAACACATCCACGCCAGGAACACACAACCTCTCTTGGTAAATCAAGATACCATCAGCATCGATCTTGAAATCCATCACCTTCTGCTTATCTATATCATCCTTGATTTTCATCAAGAGAGGATCTAATGCCTGTTTCTTCTTTATTTTCTTAACCAAGAGATGATTGTGCCACCTATTGCACAAACACACCACCATCCTCAGAGTCCAAGATATGAACTACAAGGCTAGCCATGGTTAATATCCTTCACCAATTCCCACTTATACTTAGCCACATGATCTAAACTCCCCATTGATAACCTATTAATAGCATCAACAACTACATTATCTTTAATAGGATATTAGTGAAGACTCATATCATAGTCCTTCAGCAACTCAAGCCACCTCTTTTGCTTGAGATTAATCTTTCTGAGTGAACATATACTACAGGAACTTATGATCAAAATAGATATCAACATGGACCCCATACAAATAATGACACCAGATTTTTAATGCGACAACCAAAACCAAAATTTCCAAGTCATTATTCAGATAATTCTTCTCATGCACCTTAAACTTTTTAGAGGCACAAGCAACCACTTTACTATGCTGCATCAATACACAACCCAAACAAATCTGGGATGCATCACAATAAAAGACAAAACCATCGGTATCCTCAGGTAGATTTAGGACCAGAGCTAAATTTAACTTTTTTTTATCTTCTCAAAACTACCCTCAAAAGTATTCAACCACAAAAACTTTACCTTCTTCTAAGTCAGCTTAGTTAATGAAGCAGCAATAGAATAAAAACTTTCCACGAACCTCTTATAATAACCGACTAAACCTAAGAAGCTCTAAATATCCATTGGATTAGTGGGTCTAGGCCACTTCATAACCATAATAACTTTTTGAGGATCCACCATGATCCTTTCACTAGACACAACATGACCCAGAAATGCAAAAATTTCAACCAAAATTTATATTTAGAGAACTTAGCATACAACTGCTAATATTTCAAGGTCTACAACACAATTCAGAGGAAATTGGCATGATCCTCCTTACTCTTAGAGTACACCAAAATATTATCAATGATGGAAATCATAAATAGATCGAAAAACTGATAGAAGACCCTATTCATCTGATCCTTAAATGCCACATGCATTAGTGAAGCCAAACGACATTACCAAGAACTCAAAATGCCCATGCCAGGCATGGAAAGTTATCTTAGGGATATCTACCTCCCTGATCTTTAACGGATGACCCAGATCAAACATCGATCTTAGAGAAAAACTTGGCACCCTGAAGCTAATCGAAGAGATCATTAATTTTCATAAAAGGATACTTATTCTTTGTTGTCAACTTATTCAATTACCACAAATCAATACACATTTGAAGGGAACCATCCTTCTTATTCACGAACAACACCGATGCAACCTATAGTGACACACTAGGACGGATGAAACCCTTGTCTAATAGATCCCTTAATTTCTCCTTAAGCTCCTTTAACTCAGTTGAAGCCATTCTATACAGGGGAATAGAGATAGGATAAGTGTCCAAAACAAAATCTATATCAAAATCAAACTCCCTATAATGAGGGATACAAAAAAGGTCGTTAGGGAAGACCACAAGAAATTTATTCACCATCGGGACAGAATGCAAAGAAAGATCCTCAGAGTTATAATCTTTAACTTGGACTGGATGATAGAGATATCCCTTAGAGATTAATCTCTGAGCCCTAACATATGATATGATCCTCACCTTAGGAGATAGGGAACTACCCTCCCACTCAATAACTGGCTTATTAAAGAATTTAAAGATGACCTTAAGGGTCCAATAATCTAAAAAAGCATACCACAAGTGCAACCAGTCGATTACAAAAACAACATGAAAGTCAACCATGTCTAATTCAAACAAATGCACCAATATCTCCCAACCACCAATAGATACCATACAACCCCTATAAACTCTTTTCGCAACCATAGAGTCAACCACCGGGTAGACACAAAAAAAGGGTTTGAAATATAATCAATACGAAAATCAAAACACACAACCACAAATGGGGTCAGATAAGAAAGAGTAAACCCCAGATCAAGTAAACAACACACATCATGAGAAATGAGTTTCATCACACCAGTAATGGCATAAATAGATGCCTCGAAGTCCTGATGAAAAGTAAAAGCATATAAGTGATTTCGGCCAGTGTTCATACCAAAAGTAGAAGCAGCACCCTTTGGTGCAAGAGATGATGAAGATAAAATAGGAACCTTATTAGCCCCAGAAGCAACCCTAAAAGGACAATCATGCTACATATGGACAATCTTACCACAGTTAAAATATCGGTTTCTCTTTTTCTCACATTGACCACGATGTAGATGAGCACAAAATCTGCAAAGATATCATGAAGGAGTAAACTGAGCCCTACCTACCAGAGATTTGGAACCCTATGCCCTATACCCTTTACCATGCTAAGAGAAACAATCATTGGATGACTTCAGGTAAGGAGTACTAGTCGTACAGAAAGAACCAGAACACCCCCACGTATTTCTAGGCCACTTTCTCCTATCTCTACCACTCTGATGCTGGCCTTCACCCTGATTAGAAAATCTAAAATTCTTACTCTGCCTCTCTCTAATATTCTCCTACTTTTTCTTTTCCTCCTCAACCTATTTTATATAAACCATAATTTAAGAAATATCCATATCTATGTTTAACAAGGTATCTTTACTCTCTAGAATCAACTCATGAGACAACCTAGAAACAAATTTATGCATTCTAGCTCTCATGCTAGACTACAACTCAAGAGCATACCTAGAAACCTAATGGAATTTCCAAGCATACTCCTTATGTGAAATCTTAGTTATCTTAGATTCATAAATTCCTTCATCTTTTCCTCTCTTAAATCTTGTAGAAAGAAGCAGTACAAAAAGGCACTAGAAAAGTCATCCCACAATGCAAAGTTAGCATCACCTTCCTAGACTATTCCCACTCTTCATACCTCTGGTAGGCCATATCCTTTAATTGGTAGGCAGGAAACTCCACACCGTCAATATCTAAAGCATGCAAAATCTAGAAGATCTTCTCTAGATTGATCAAACCTTGTCGCCTTAGAAGATGGAGCAACAGAAGCATCATGCTAAGACTGAGAATCTACCAACAAAGCCAAAATATGAATAGACTGACAAGACTCAATAATTACATATCTTCTTGAGGAGCTTGAGGAGGGATAGAGGGAACCAGTGGAACTCTAGAAGGGAAATTAGGAAGAAGAACCCTAGACTAAGTCTACACGTCATAAACAGTGTGTGTCCCATCAATAGTGTCCCTAAGTGAGATAGAGGATACCCCATGAGCTTCAAGTCATCTGGGAGGCATGATCTAACAAAGAGAGAAAATAGAAAATTAAAGAAATCCAAGACCTTAGACTCCATAGCTCGAAGTAAGACAACAACAAAGAAAAATATTTCTAAATGTCTCGTATCAACTCTCTTATAAGTGTGTTGCACTACACACCCATATAAAAAAATCTACTTGACATGGCTTTGTCAACACCCAATCAACCATGAACCTAGGCTCTGATACCAACTTTGTCAGAACCCAAACCAAGGCCTGGCTGTTATGGGTATCTTAAGTCCTACGTGGACCAGAGATCGCCCCTTCATCTAACCTAGTCAGCTCAACAATCTCAAGTATCGGATAAATCCAAAACATATAATAAGATAGTGAAGAATAACACTAATAATAACTCATGATAAGTCTATACCAACCTCCAACAATCAGACAATTGTCCATCACCAAACATTCAACCAAACCAACACACCTAAGTCCATAGTAATACAACAAAGCCCCTATAAATCAAAAATCAATAAAAAGTTAGGGCATGCTCCCAACAATAGCCAAAACGTAATCTAAATAGAGTCTATGACATAAGCAATAAATTCCATGAAATAAAGCCTTCTAAAGTATGGAAACTAACCCTTTCAGTGTCTACTCACAAACTAAATAGAACACCTGATCACTGTATAGAAAAAGTTCTAGGACCTGCATTGCATGGGGATACAACATCCAGAGATGGTTTATGGTTGGAACGTTAGCAGGTATCTCAGGGATAGAGGAATAAAATAATTCCATCATTCAAAGCCAAGTTAAATCACCATATGCAATGGCATTTATACATATATATATCTTGCCAAGATAGAGAACAAGGTTTAACATGAACTTTGAAAACCTTAACCTGGGTTGTGTAAAATAAGGCACCCACAGGCTATATAGGCCTAGAAAACCACCTAGCTGGAAGGGCCTCAATGCATATAGCCGTATGAATAAGAGAATATCCATATCAATATGCAGCTGTATGAGGGACACGAAGCTCCTAGCATAATCAAGGTGACTTAAGCACCAATGGATACAGTATGGGGGACTCGAACCTCCCATTCATATATCTAGTTTGGGGACTCAAACATCTAAGTCATATAGATACCCATATCGACTAGCACGATTTTTAGTGTTAGTCCTTCGAAATCCCTTTTCATGGCCTAGCTACACATCCCGCTTTAAAGCCCAATTAAAATATTCATTACATATATACACAACTATTAATCTAATAACTTTCCAAAGGTATCCTATTAGTTTCATAATACCAACCCCACTTGCAAGAATACAATATTCCATAACCATTATCAAACCACTTTGGGACTCAACCTGATTGTCAAAACCAAGACATCAATTCACTCCAACATTTAAGGACTCAAACCCATTTAGCAAATTAAACCACCAAGGTTATGATTCAAATTAATTTATGGCCAACAAGGTCACCTTAAAACCAATTACCAACCATCAATATTCATAGGCCAATCCCTAAGTTCAAAACACAATTCATATGTGACAAGATTCTTCTCATTGAAATTTTCATAAACTGGTTGATGGCATACCATTGTCAAACAATTGTTCAAGCCAAAACCATCAAGTCTAGGGTTAAATATGACAAAATCATTAACACATAATTCCCATGCATTCACATGTGCAAAGCTATTATCAAAAAGTGTATAATCATAAATAAAACATGGGAAAATAATACTCAAATTGTGAATTCAAACCCTCAACCATGGTTTTCAAAATATAATTTATGAATCATGAACAATGTTTAAAAACACATAAGTTTTGTAAACTAATAATGAAGGAATAGTCACATGCCTGAGATATAAAGATTCACCAAGAGATTTTGGTCTTCAAAACTCTATATGACAACCTTGAACAAACCCTAGTCTAATCTTCTTTGAGAAGTTTTAGAGAGAGTTTAAAGAGTGTTTGATATTCTAAAGAGTAGAATGAATGGCTAATGTGTTGCAAGATGTGGGGTCTTAAGAGCTTGGGGGGAAATGTCCTAACTACCCTTAGCTTAAAAGCTGTAGAAGACTCATAGGTGGGTATGAGTGGACCCTCAAACTCATCACCACATCATACGTGTGGTACCCTCAAACCGTTACTGTAATAGAAAGTTGGACACCACATTTTGTCCAACATATGACTCCCTTGACCATCTCATCAGAACACCATAAGACTAGTACCCTCAAGTCATATACAAGGCAGGTCACCAAGGACAAGACACTGGAAAATATACGATTGGACTCTAACCTCTTGTTACATCAACAGACGAATCATATGGGTTCTATTGTAAAAAAAATAAAACTTTTCCAAAAAAACACTGACTAACATATGAATAGGGTCCCTGTACCCTTTACCACATCATACGACTTATGGTGTGAGTCTTCTGATGATTAGAAATTCCAAAACTCAAGGATTTTTCAAGGGCCAAAGTTCAGGATGTTTCAGTGTAATGGGAGTAATAGGGAATGGGGGTCTTGATTAGGTGAAGTGACAAGCATTTACGCAGGTATCGATGTTATTTGAGGGGTAAAAACATGTTGTTTGTATGTTTTAACCGTCTTCCCTATTTCCTAGCCAATGGGCTGATTTACTATGGTAAATGTATTGTGGAAAATACTCTTGAGAAGTTAAGTTGATATTGAAGGTTATATTTGATCAATCTTAAGACATGAAGTGTTTTACTTAATTTAATCATAGATTTAGGATGGGAGTTGCATGCCTTCACACCAAGCATTGTATTTCATATGGGGTCAAAGTGCATACTTGCACATTATTATCTATTATTAGGGTCTGAGTGCACATCTGTACAATATATAGACTATTAGTATTGGAGTGCATTCCTACATAGTATATGGACCTTGAAGCCATTGCTCGATAGGTGTGTACACAGCATATACATTGCATTGCATGGAATTCGTTCATTTCTGTACAGATTTAGAAAGTTGTATTTATCAACATTTGTACTATTTATTACATCATTGAGTATCTGTTACTTGATTTCACTATATTAAGGATTTCTTGGATTGCATTGTGATATCCTTATGACTGTTCGTCTTTGTTATTCAATTAAATTTTGGTGTTTTCCTAAGTGCAAGTTTTATATATTTTTATATGGTTGATGTGGTGTTACTCGTCAACATTTTTAATTAGTATCGATCGATGATACTTACTAAGTACACATGGCTCCGTACTTACCCTTGCTTTTTTTGCATCTTAAATGCATGTACCGATCCAACGACCTCTGGGCATTGATTCCTGTGGTTCCTTCTTTCTTAGCATCATTGGAGATTCCAAGTAGCTATTATTGGTTATAGAGACTACTGAAATCTCCTTCAGCCTTATATTTATGTACTTTCTGCTTTCTGGGATACTCCGACTTTTTTTTACTTCTGTATTTAGTGTCTTGTATTAGTGACTACCAGACGAGATTATGTATGTTTTAACTATTAATATACTACACTATTGTTGTTCTTTGGAGATCGATTTGGGTTTTATTATATTTTTATCTTTTTATGCTTTAGTAAATTTGGATGCAATATTTGGGATTGAGTTTTGGTTTATCTATCACGAAGGGTTTGATAGGTTCCATCACAGTCCAAAAGATGGGTCGTAATAGTGACATACTGTCATGACCCAATTTCTCGGATCATGATGACGCCTACTGTAACCCACCAGTAGGCAAGCCAACCTGTAGTCCAGAACTACTAGTAATAGAATATCAAGAGAATTAAAGAATAAATGTGGAATAAATGTAGTAAAAGACTAACATACATGAGATAATCGCAAAACCTTATAGAATCGGCACAAGAGCTAATACTATTAACAAGGACAAAAATGAGGTAATAAATGATTATACAGATACAACAATCTCTTAATACAACATGGAGATCAGTCTAATACATAAGAGGAAGGAAAGTAATACTCCAAACTTCAGGAGCTCACCCTTTGTATCTGAACCATGGATACTCCACATGATGCACAAAACACTGATGATAACCCATACTATGATTTGCAGGTTGAAAAAGTGTAGTATAAGTATCAAACATGCGGTAATCAGTAGGCAACTGTCAACTAAGCTCCAAAGGTAATGAAAATATATATAACATATAAATAAAAATAGAAACTATACACAAATGTCCAGCAACCACATCGTAAAGCTAGTGAGTTAATAAGGATAAACTATCCTATTTATATCCAAGAACTAACATAATAAGGCTAAGGAAGTATTAAGGATGAACTATCCTATTCCAGCCATAGTCAGGAACCTCAACACTAAACCGGATATAACTTACCAAAATATGAATAAAGGGTGAAAGGAGGACATATAATAGTATACAAGGCCAAAGAATGAATATACAATCTAAATATATGAATGATGGAAGGGATATATGGTAATACTATAGCTACATATAGATAGATATACTATATATATAAACAAGGACAGCTCGAGATACAGTCTAAATCATCAAACTAGCATTTTAAGGCCTCATAATCATATTAGAAACTAGTGCTAGTATACTCAAGGTTTCTAATTCATACATCTAATCATGAGATAATTACCATAATGAAACAACTATAAAGAATGGAATCACAGTATTAGGGTCTAAAACCTTAATGCCTAACCAATGAAAAATCATACCTAATGACATAGCCGTATGATAAAAGAACCAGGATTATACCTCAAATCTCAATGTCGGATCATTAACCAAGTTGTCATAAACTAGCCATAACAATGATATAAATAATAATAACAATAGCAACGACAATGCGAATAACGAGCTAGTCTAGGAAAATAATACCTAAATAGGCTTTTTATAAATACCCACCTCCATAGGCTTAGAAAGATCTAATCAACATACAACACACTATAAGACATACTCATCACATATACCTATGAAATCCCCCATAAGGCTGATAGGTATAAACGCATACTGGTAATAGGCAATGTACATGTAAGAATGAATGCAAACTATAATCTATAATAGACTGACAAATCCAAATACCATACTGATCCAATTTCCATAAAATAACCCAGTGTATATACCTCCTTCGATGGCTCGCAAAGGCAGGACCTACAACGACCTCTCTTCATTGTACAATGGCTCATGAACAAAAGAGGCCCTAAGGGATTCGAGAGTATCCATATACACCGACCTGGTCCTAATCTAGGATTTCCAATCATCAATATCATCAACATTATCAAGATCATTGATATCATCAACATTGTTATCCTTCTCCACTCAATACCCGAGAGATGTATATATGTGTGTATATAATAAATGCACGAACTTGAGACATGACTCAAAGGGAGAGTAAATCTATAAAGCCATTGCCCAAGGTAAACTCCTAGACTAAATCATTTTAAAGGTATAAAAAAGGGTCAAAATCTCTCACGACCAAAGTAGTAACAAAATCATTGACTGAAATCTATCTTGGCCTAATCATTAAAACATCTTTTTCAATCTCAATACACATAGATTATTATTTAAGATAGTATGATTCTCATAATGAAGAAATCCAGTTTTAAGGAAAAAAATGGAATTTAATCTATTTTAAGAGAAATAATAAAAAAATAATATTTATGTTGAAATTGTACCGTTTACCACTTTAGTGATCATGAATGTACCAAATATATGCATACCATCACCATCATTCAAATAATGTAATCATAAGCATTAACACATCTACAAACTATGGCCATGTCCTTTACAAGGATACACCATTTTCCAGAATCCAACCCATATCATAACATGGCCTTGGGCCCAATAATGTGTCTAAAATAACTATAACATCATAATAACTACCTTAGGCCCATGTATATATCACAAAATCCATATCAATAATCCTACCTATATCTATAAGTTATCTCATAGTTATAGGGCATTTTGTATTTATAAGGCATCTCATATTTACAAGGTATATCATATCTATAAGGAAAATCCTATCTATAGGCCAAATCATATTTATAAGGCATATCATATCTGCAGACCATAAAATATAAACGTAACTATATCTTTAAGCATGTCGATAGGCCATAGCATTAATCAAATTGGAAATCCAAATCATGTTATTTGCCATTAATCATAGTCCAAGAAAACCATCACCATTCACTGATTCACGAGTATCCTTATACTAATTTCTCATTAGTTTGTATGTCTAACATGCGTAAATAAGTCCACAATCCTAAGACAAGTCTTGGCTTAAGGTGGGAGAGAGGAACCCACTTCTAATCTTTGAAATCCATATTTAAACAGTTTCTACATCAGACTAGGCTAATGTATCTAAATTGGCTTCTAGATGGTACATTAACCCTAAGATAGAAATTTCACCTAGGACATAAGCTATTAAGTCAACTCCACGTAAGTTACAGTTTTAAGATAGCTAAATAGTCTAAATAAGGCTAATCATACTAATGTTTCTTCAAACACCTAAACCACATCCCAAATCTATCATAACACCATAATAATACTATAAATTTCATATCTAGCTAAAAAGAAGGCAACGGGTTTGTATGAGTACAGTAAGTATTTCACCTTACGGGTCAAATCACCCATCTAATCCCCAAACTTCGATAATCATGACTAAGTCACAGTTTTCTACCATAATAAATCTTAATATTCTCATTTACATGCAATTTACAAATAATCTTGTGAAGAAGAGTAGACATAAGCCTACCTCAATGCCAAATCTTAAATCCTTGAATTGTTCACCAAATGTTCATCTTCAGTCCATAATTCCTAAATGCTGCTATGTTATAAAAATCTTAATCTATGCGTCATTAAGAGTCAAACAAGACCCATATTGCCATATACGGGTTGGGTCAAATTTTGAGTCAAGCACATGCCCATAGGGCCCGTAAATAAAATCCTAAATTCAACCCGTCATGAGGTACCTTGAAGGATAAGGTATGTGTGCTCAAATTTGAGCACAAATGAGACCCAAATTTGGTCTCAAATCAACCCTTAAAGTTTAGAAATTTAAAGCCCTAATTTCTATGAATTTACCATGGATTTGGATGGAAATCAAAGGGGAAATCAATGGGAAATGACCAAAAAGATTAGGGTAGCTTACCTTAGCTTATTCGGATGATTTCATACTCTTTCACCCTTTTAAACTCTCAACTTGGTGTAAAAATAATGGAAAGAATATTGGAAAATCTGGTGGAAGAAGAAGTTTAAATATGGGATTGGGAGCCATTATTGTGACTTAGATATCGTCATCGCAATCTAGCAAGGGTAAATCACACATGGTGATTGCAATTTACCAACTGTGATCACAATTTAGAACAAATGGGGAAACGCACATGGTGATCGGGATTTACCATTTGCGATCACGGTCATACCTATGACTTGGTGCACAAAATTTTTCTAAGTCTAGAATGGACTTAGCCTGAGTTTTTTGGATTAGTTCTGAACCCTATGTGAACAAACAAAGTATGCTACCATACCAAATTGTATGTTCTAGACTAAATGGAATCATCGAAACTTTCATCTGAGATTATTTTAACTAAATGTGGAGCCCACACCTATAGTTCCATTTTGCACACAATCTGCCCAATTGCCCAAAATAAGTCCAAAAACTTTGATACCTGAACAAAGGGTCCCCCTAGTTAAAAAATCGATGATCCAGTGCTGATGATGTTTTCATAATTCTCATCGGAGGTCATCTACTAGGATTTTTCATCTGATATCAAATCCTAAACAAAAAAGCACCAAAATAGAGAAATGTGCCTAAAATCCAAACTAATTGTAAGATCACCGACCTACAGTTTCGACATGTCATAAATAACCTATAGCTACTGTTGGAAGGCTTGAAACACTAGAAAAGCATGCAAATCGAGGAAATAACCTATAGGGTTATTAAAATATCCACTACTAAAAGGACTTTCATCCACAAAAGTCAATGGATAGAAAGATCTCAACAGCTCAAAAAGATGAGGTATTGAGCCTGCATACTCCAAGCATGACTTCCCAGATTAACTCCAATAAAAGAGAACACTTCTACGGGTTTTTTCCACATGTATCCCTTTTTAACCAAATTCTGCTCTTTTCTTCTCAAATAATCAAAACTCGACCTCAGCCACCAAGTGGCCTCCCACTTAACCGAGGAAGGTTGATACATGAAAATCTAAACCACGATAAACTTATACCACACTGATATCAACACAATAAAACAAAACTCATCTAAGCCAAAGGCAAACCAAGGCATGAGTCATGCAACCAACTCCAAATCAAAATATGACCCTTTTTTCCATTCTACCCTTGCAACCTATTCCAAACTAGGAAGAGAATAACCTGAGTCTCAGCCGTGCAATCTCATTACAAAAATGAAGAATTGAGGTTGATCTTTTGAAAGTCCATATGGCAACTATGAGAATAATCCCATATGGAGCTACCTTTGAACACAATGTAGATAACTGAGGGATGCAATGTAAGTCAATGCTACAACTGGTCTGGATAACCCTCAAAACTTATGACAAGAGTCTGAAGTGAGACCACTCACCATTGAACAATCTACTCTGGGATGTCCCACTAACTGAGAACAAAGCGATGTTGAATCCTAATCAAGTGTGTTATTCCTACTGAGTATATCATCCAAAAATCTCAATGAAGGCTGATAACCCAAGGAGAAAAATAAAGAAACCAATACCCTGTCCAAGGAATATCACTTAAACGCATATCAACCATAATAAATCCAAACTCAAGAAGACCGAATAGGTAAACACGGAGTAGGCCCAGTTAGCCTAAAGATGAAATCCTAACTGAGACATATCTTAAAATAAAGGTTGCACTCAAGCTCCACAGCTCAAAGATGAAATCTCAACACCAAGGCTGAACTACTCGATCTTAAATACCTTAAACCAAACATGAAGATAGGTAATCATTCATACTCCAAATCTATCATAACTTCCAAATCACCATCCCAAGGCATCAAATAAAAAACTAAGCCAACAAGCCTAAACTAATGCCAAATACTAATATCAACTTGACCAACCAAATCAGACACATCCGTACTAAATTATGCTGGAATCAAAATCAAAATATAGTTGAAAAATCACCAGACAAGATAAATCACTAGCTAAAAACACAAAAATAAACTCTATATCAACTAGAGGGCATGAAACGTTACCACTGAACCAAATCATGATGGAGGATGAAGCACCATCTAAAATGCAAATAGCCAAAACCATATTTACTGGAAGGCATGAAGCACCAAAATATACTCAAGAACTCCCCAAACTTGCAAACCACACTAGTAATAGCAAAAACTTTAGCGATATGGATAAATGCAACGTTAGCCAAAAATTAATCAATCCAACACTCCATCTCTACAAGGCATACCAAGGCACATATCATAAAGAGGAAGCACTTTATCAAGTCTCATTAGGCCAAATAAATTTTGAAATAAGGATTTCCTGAATCCACCTAAATAGAGCAATCTAACTCAATCAACCCCTGAATCACCTCATAGAGGAAGAAAGTGTCAGGCTTGATGCCAATGTGAAGGTCAATACCACTACAACAAAAGGAACCAAGCAACTCAAGATGAAGAATTTCCAATTTGCCAACTTAGGAAGCGGTCTTAAGTAATATCACCTATCTCTAAATCTCTTAATTCTACTAGAACTAGAACTACACCACAGCAAGAATGAAGTATCTAACTCCACACCAACAACAAAAACACATCACTAGGAGGCGAACCCGACAAACCCAAAGAGAAAATCTAAAACCTCTCAAGGTAAACATCGAAACCACTATCGAGTGATGAACTAGTCAAATCATAAGAATGGACCGCAAACTAGTCGACCTTAAAAATAAGCTACATAAAAAGAAGAAAAAGGCTTTGCAACCCAAGAGGCAAGTCTAAAATCCCAAACTTGAGAACGGGCGATATAGCTAAGTTTCCAACTCTAGAACAATAACAAAACTATGAAAGGTCAACTTACCTTCAATATCATAATCCACTCCCCTATAAATCTAGCACAACCAACAAAAGAGTAAAGCGACCAATCCTCACCTTGCTATTGAAGGAAAATCATCCAACCAAGCCATAGTTGCTCAAACCAACAAACACAAATCACTAGAAATGGAATTCTAAATAGTCAACACTAGTCTTATCATCTACAAAGAGAGAATTGATAGCATCAATCAATGTCACTAATAAAAACAACAATATAAACACTAATACAATGAATTGATGGTACCAAAAATGAAAATCGATAGCAAGTACCACTCTAGGGCCACAATAATGCCATATATTGTGGTAAATAAGACTCAAACCTAAATGTTATCTCTATAGGAGAAAATATCAATACAAATCTACTCCATCCACTACTAAAAAAATCATCCATGGGGTAGTCATATAATCATAAAATTTATATCAAGGTACACAACAACAAAGATAAATATGTCATGACATCTAATCATCGATGGGTATGAAAACACAAATACACATAAATAAAATGATGAATACAAGAAATAAAAGCACAACTATCTGGGTGATGTCCGCAGTCAAATGCCTCTTGGGTCTAACGAAGAACAAATTTAAATGGATCCAAACTTAAATTGACTGACTGAATCATCAACTGAGAGGCTAAGCGCACTACCTCTAGCTGAGGGTGACACAACACTATAAAACTGATCTGAATAAGCTAAAGGTCTAATAATCCCATATCATAGACACTTTATAGATTAGTGATAGATCTTTTTAAAATACTAGCAAACCCCTAAAACCCTAAACTAGAAAGAAACATAAGTTGACCCTAACTGGAAACCAACTAATGCTGAAAGCACTCTCTACTATAATGATTATCCTTCTTGAAGTCATACCTACCTCAAGAACTCTAGAATGGTAGGGAATATATGTTACCTCTGCCTAAACAACCATCTCATATATGGGTCATTCTCTAAACCAATGTCACATCTCACCATAACCAAAACAAGCTCCTAGAATACTCTACGATGCTGCCCCTATCGATCTAAATTGGTCTCCATGGCCTGAAGATACATACCGAATATTCTGTAAAGTCCAATAAAAACTCTTCCTGCTATGACTACCACAACTAACTAGAGAGCAACCCATAGTTTGAAACACTGCCTATAAAGAATCAATAGGCTGTAAGTAAAGTTGTCCTCTACCATAAGAATCCTCACTCTTTAATTGAATACCAA
Organism: Capsicum annuum; assembly: GCF_002878395.1. NCBI lineage: Eukaryota > Viridiplantae > Streptophyta > Magnoliopsida > Solanales > Solanaceae > Capsicum > Capsicum annuum. The sequence goes on from NW_025857520.1 coordinate 444,473, forward strand.
TAGCACTATACTGATGGCATGGCCTCTTACACTACCTTTATAAGTCTCAATACATGCTCTCTATGACCTTCAGATGATCAACAACCTGAGAGAGGAAGATCATGTTGTTATCAAGTGTTCTAATACCAAATAGAGTGGTAATGCTAATCCTCTAATAAATATGTACACCATGTCTTACTCAGAAGAATATAGCATAGGAATATGTCTGGCCCACTTATGAAACTCAATCTCATACTCAAACATCAACAAAAGACCCTATTAATTACCAACAAACCCAACTCTGGCTTGATAACTACTCGATGAATCACATATCATCCCTAGCAATGAGGTGTTCATAAAGATACTTAGGGAACCTAATGTTGAATCTCGAAATGCTAAAGTAGCTGTGAACTCTACCGGAGCCTAAGCTAGTCCTAAATCCTCTGGCTGATGCTGAAGATCTATCATATCCATCTATGACTCTATGGTTGGACGTTGAACTAAAACTCTAGAGGCGTGTGCTAAAGTTGCATCTAGATCTATCGATAATTTTGCATCATTCATCTAGGACAGAATAGATTCAAAGAATGTTCTTAAGGATCATAGTAATCAGACACATAAGAAGGAGTCAGGAAATGAATTTCCTATGAATTCCCTATAGTCTCCTAAAGATAGGTTATAGACGTTTCCATACAAATTCACAGAACTATACTAAACACTTACCTCTTTTACCAATACACTTGTTAATATATGCTCTGATACTAATTTGTCACGACCTAATTTCTTAGATCATGATGACGCGTACTATAATCCACTAGTACTCAAGACAACCCATAGTCCAGAACTACTAGTAATGGACTACCAAGAGAATAAAAGAAAAAATGTAAAATAAATAAAGTAAAAGACTAACATACATGAGATAATACCAAAACAAGGTGGAATTGGTACAAGACCTTCTACAATTAACAAGAAAACAAAATGAGGTACTAAATGAATATACAGATACAACCTTCTCTAAAAACAACATAGTGATCAGTCTAATTTATAAGAGGAAGAAAAGTAATACTCCAAATGTCAGAAGCCCACCCAATGTCTCCAAACCATGGCTGCTTCACATGAAACACACAACACCGGTGATAAGCCATACTATGATCTGTAGCTACATAAATATAGTATGAGTACAAAATATATGGTACTCAGTAGGCAACTACCAATTGTGCTCCAAAGATAATGCAAATATTTATAACATATAAGCAAAAATCAAAACAACACCCAAATATCCGGCTACCATATAGTAAATCTAGTAAGGTAATATGGATAAACTATCCTACTCCTATCCAAGAACTAACATAATAAGGCTAAGGAAGTATTAAGGATAAACTATCATATTCTAGCCATACCCAGGAACCTAAACACTAAACCATATATCATTGGCTAAAATACAAATAAAGGGTGAAAGGAGGATATATAATAGTATAAAAGGCTAAGAAATGAATATACAATCTAAATATATGAAGGAAGAAATGGATATACAGTAATACCATAGCTACATAGAGATAGACACACATAAAAAAAACACATGCATATATATATAAACAAAGCCAACTTGAGGTACTGCCTAAATTATTAGACTAGCATTACAAGGACTCATAATCATTATAGAAACTAGTGTTAGTATACTTAGGGGTTCAAATGCATATATCTAATCATAAGATAACTGCCATAATAAAGCAGCCATAAAGAACAAAATTTGAGTATTAGGTTCTACAACCATAATGCCTAACCAATGGATAATCATGCATAATGACATAACAGTAAGATAAAAGAACTAGAATCATACCTCAAATCTTACTACCGGATCATTAACCAAGTTGTAACAAACTAGACAAAATGATGATCATAATAATAATAATAATAGCAACAAAAATGTAACCAGCTAGTATAGGCAAACAATGCCTAATGGAGCCTTTTATAAATCCCCACTGACATTGGCTTAGAAAGGTCAAATTAATATACAACACACTACAAGCCATAATCAGCACCAATATCTATGTAACTGATAGGTTGGGATGGGCATAAAATACCAAAAATTGAATCACCAAATGGAACCAAAAGATTTGTTAATTGGTATTGAAAAATATGGTATTTGGTATGGAATTTAGGAGTAAAATTTTAATATTTTGATATTTGAGAATAGTTTTGGTACAAGATATTAATACCATTTGATATTTAGTAGTTATCATATACTGAATTATTTAACATATATATATCTATATACTTATTTATGTATATAATATGATATGTCTAATGAACCTAATCCACAATAGTATTAGTCATTACAAAGAATCTCTTGGACCTTGGTAATATATTCATAACAAGCATAAAAAAGAATACTAAATAGGATTTCTATTAAATATACTTTTTGAAGTTTAAACATAATTTTCTCACCTTCAACTTTAATATGGTATTACTAAATACCTTACCAAATAGAAGTTTAATATATCGATTACCAAATTATCAAACAAATGTTTAAAAGTATGGTATGTGGTATCTACTCTTAAATACCTATTACCAAATTATCAAACTTGAACCTTAAAAATAATGAACTGAATACCAAATCCCTGCCCCTAGGTGCAGGCGCATGCTAGTGATAGGTAATGCGCATGCAAGAATGAATGCCAAATATAATCTATAACAGCCTAATAGATCCAAATACAATAATAATACAATTACCATAAAATAACCCAATATATATACCTCCTCCAGCCCGACGGATTTCAAAGGAAGGACCTACGATGACCTCTCTTCTTCGATGCGATGACTCACAGACAAAGGGGCACCTAGGGGGTTCAATAGTACCCATATACACCAACCTAGAATGAAACCAGCATTTTTAATCATCCCTATCATTACCATCATCAATATCATTAATAGCATCAACATTATCAATATTATCAGCATCATGAACATCATTATCCTTCTCTATCTAATACTGGAGAGATGTATATATTTGTATATAATAAATACACAAACTTAAGTCATGGCTAATTGATCATGTAAATTCATAAATCCATTGCCTAGGTTAACCTCTGGGACTAAATAATCATAAATGTATAAAAAGGGAAGGAATCTCTCATGAAGAAAGTAAACAATTATAAAAAATCATGAACCAAAATATCTCATGGCCAGATCTTTAACACATCATTTTCAATCTCAATACACATAGATTATTCATTAATATAGTATGATTATTGTTATGAAGAAAATTAATTTTAAGGTGAAAAGTGAGATTTAATTTATTTTTAGGAGAAATGGTAATAAAATCATATTTTGGTTGGAATCATAGCATCTATCATTTTATAGATCATGAATGTACCAAATAGATACATTCCATCACCAGTATTCAAACAATGTAATCATAACCATTAACAGATCTACAAATTATTGACCATGTCCTTTATAAGGATAAACCATTTCCTAAATTACAACCCATATCATAACATAGCCTTAGGTCCAATAATGTGTCTGGAATAACTACAACACATAATTACGACCTTATGTCCACATACATAGCCAAAATTCATATCAATAATCATATCTATAAGTGATCTCATATTTATAAGGCATCTTTTATTTATAAGACTTTTCATATTTATAAGGAATATCATATTTATAGGCCAAATCATATCTATGAGGCATAAGATATCTATAATCCAAAATATCTATAAGGAAAATCGCATATATAGGCCATAACATATCTACCATTATATCATTAAGCATGTCAATATGTTATATCTAATCAAATCTGAAAGAAAACTCATAGCTACGTGTCATTAATCATAATTTGAGAAAACAATTACCATTCAGTGATTAACAAGTAGCTTCATACTAATGGCTTATTAGTCTTAGCTATGTCTAACATGCATAAATAAGTCCACAAGCTTGACATAAGTCTTTTCCTATGGTGGGCTAGAGGAACCCACTTCTAATCCTCAAAATTCATATTTATACAATTTTTATCCTAGACTAGGCTAAGGTATCTAAATTAAATTATAGATGGTACATAAGCCATAATTAACCCTCAGATTGGAATTTAACCTAAGACATGAGCAATTAAATCAACACCACCTAAGTTATGATTTCTAGATAGCTAAATAGTCCAAATAAGGATAATCATACTAATCATACTTCCAAGACCTAAAACACATTACAAATATAGTATAATACCATAATCATACTATGAATTTTATATCTTGCTAAGAAAAAGGCAATAAGTTTGGAGGAGTATAGTAAGTATTTTACCTTACAGGTCAAATCACTCATCTAATCCCCAAACTTCAATAATCAAGACTAAGTCAAGATTTTCTACCTATAATCAATCTTCACATTCTCATTTACATGCAATTTATAAAACATATCATCTTGTGATAAAGAGTAAGTAGAAGCCTACCTCAATGCCAAATCGTAAATCCTTAAATTATTCACCAAATATCTATTTTCACTCCATGATCCCACATTATGGTTATGCTATAAAAATTATAACCTATGTCTCATTAGAAGTAAAATAAAACCCATATTTACATATAATGGGTCAGGTCAAATTTGGAATCAAGAATCAACCCACGCGCACCATAAATAGAATCCAAAATTAAACCTATCATGAGGTCCCTCAAAGAATAAGGAATGTTCTCTCAAAATTTGAGCATAATTGGCACAAAATGGAAAAAACAAGGGAAATGACCAAAAGGATTAGGGTAGCTTACCTTAGATTATTTGGATGATTTTCCACTATTTTACCCTTTTTGGCCTCTAAACTTGGTGTAAAAAGAGTGGAAAGAATGTTGTAAAATCTGGTGGAAGAAGAGGGTGAAATATGTGGTTGAGAGTAACTTTTATAACTCAGATATTGCGATCACGACCTGAAAAAGGTAACTCAGACATGAAAATCATGATTTACCCATCGAAACTATGATCTGGCACAAATAAAAAATGCACATGGTGATCACAATTTACCCTTCATGATCACGGTCACACCAGTGTGACCTGGTATACTAGATTTTTCTAAGTTCGAAATGGACTTCGATTGGGTTTTTGAACCTCATGTTCACCAAGAAAATATTTTACCATATCAAATTTAACATTAAAAACTCAATAGAACCATCAAAACTTTCATATGAGATTGTTTCGATTAAATATAAGGCCCACGACTATAGTTTCATTTTTCACACAATTTGTCTAATAGCCCAAAATGAGTTTGAAAGTCTCAGGACCTTAACCAAGGGTCCCTGTGGCCTAAAATTAATGTTCTGGAGCTAATGGCACTATTAGAATTCTCATCTGAGTTTATCTATTTGGATTTTTGGTCCAAGATCAAATCTTTAACATTGAAAGCTCTAAAATTGAAAAATAAGACTAAAATCTAAATGAATTTTCTGATCAACAAAATGATAGTTTTGACAAGCCATAAATGAACTGGGCTACTATAGTTGTCCCAATGTAGTAAATTTTTATTTTTCTCCAAATTTAGATATTATCTCATCATGAACACTTTAGGTTTTGTTTTTAACCATTGTGAGAGAAACAACTAATTCATGCATAAATATTAGGCTTCACATCTACTTGTCTTTAAAAGCCTTGATAAATAGGTCAAGTACAAAATATGGTTTAGCTAATAAATAAAAGCATATGGGTAAGTAAGGTGCAACATAAGCAACTCTAAAAGTAGTGTGTTCCTAATTCCGACCTCGTGATTCTCTTCACTCAATCTTAGTTAGGCATGCGGGCATAGTAAGTGATTGGTAATAACTAAAATATGAACATGAATTGAATCTAATTTCATTTAATTATTATTTTGGAGAAATTCTTTGATGATTTGGTAAATTATTTGTTAGTTGTGTCAATTTATAAGAATATATGTATGTCATTGTCCGATTATGGGTTAATGATATAAATTGATTATAGTGAAGCAAAAATGAGAATGGATAGATTGGATAAGTTTGATTAAACTGGTGGATTATAATCATAGTTGAGCAATAGCGAGGTGAATTAGTCTATGCTTGAGCTTTGTAATAATTTTATGGTTATTAAGAATTGAATTAAGGCTAATTGAGAGGATTTAACTAAATGCTTGTTCATTGTTTCACTGCATAGTAATAAATTTGAATACTTAATTTTGATTGAGAACATGCTAAATAATTTGTCACAAATATTGTTGAATAATAAAATTATTGATTTTTTGGAAAGGGGCTGTGTTGTGGTGTAAGTGGTAATATTTGTAAACTTACTTGATGATTGCGCTTGAACTAGTAGGTGATGATTAAATGTAGTTGAAAATCCAACTTGATTTATGTGTTCATGTTAAATATTTCTTCATATAGTTGTTATAATGCATTTTCAAGGAAAGTGAATTACTGAATAATATTCCAAGTATAATTCACATGTAATAAGGTTATAATAAGGCTTGTTAGTTGCACAAGTATGGTTATTTATTCTCATTGTGTTTGTGATTGTTGTTATATCTATTATTTTTTTGGGATAGGTTGGAAAATGACATATTCTTGGGATATATAATATTATTACTGATGAGCTAGAAATCGACATCTTCAAGGGATAAATATTATTATTTTTGAGGGATGAGCCAAAAAAGAACATTTCATGGGATATATGCTATTATTATTATGGGATGAGTTGTTAAGGGACATCTTTATGGGATTATTTTTATCATTATTAATATTATTGTAAGATAAGCCAGTAATGGACATTATCAAGGGATTGATTGATATAAGATTGATAGACATTAAATGTCTAGGATTTTTGGTATACAGAAAGAGCTCTTCCTCTGTTGGTCGTGGATAGTGGGTGACCATAATACCCTTAGCATGTATATACAAGGTTTGGCGTGTTTGACAATTCCTTAAGTGACCAAGCTTATTTGTTGATATTTTTATATTTGGTTCCTCTAGTGGAACGAGTTTAGTTATTGATTTATTTATATTTTTTTCCTTGAGTGGACATGAGTTTGTGATATTTTAGATCCTTGTGTATCTGGTTGATGGAAATTGTAAGTTGTGCTCTTTGTGAGAACCATTATTGATATTATTGAGTTGGGTTTCTCGAGTGAAATGCTAAATTGATATTCCAACTTGCTATATGAACTCGAATTGCTAGTGTGAACTGATTTTGTTGGATTATAATTATCATTGCCATGATGAGAATCGTGATTTTAATGTTTGAAAATACCTCATAAAATAAAGATCTACTCGGTTTGTGTAAAGAAGTCTTGTGTGTAGACTTGTAGTTGGGTTTATATTTGTGTAAGTGTTGATATTGTTATTGACTATTTCAATTATATTTCATGATTGTTTTCTATAATGTTGTAAGTGGAGATGATAAAAATAACTTTATTTAATATTGCTAAATTGAACCTTAGCTATGTAAGTGGTGTTAAATAACTTGTTTAAGTAAGCTTTAAAGATGTGAATAAAGTGGTAATTATATTCTGGTGTGTCAGTGGAGTTGAATGAGCAAAAATGGTTAGAGAGTGTAGGTTAAGGAAATATTGGATAGTTAATCCTTGTAGTTCTATCAATTTTGTGAAGTTGTCTGCACTCATATTTAGCCTAGGTCGAAGATCAAAAGTCTTGTTTATTTTAGGGGAAAATAAAAGTTACCTACATAAAGTAATGTCATGAACTATAGACAGAGGGAAGTTAAAATATCCCACTATATACACATTATTTATCTTAAATTTCTATATTATATATGTTATGTTCTTTAACCTTGATCAACCGATGATTCCTATAAATAAGTATTGTTTGTACTAATGCTACACTTGTTATACCCTTTTTGGGGTATATTATGGTTGCAGGATCAATTGGTATTTCTCAGTTAATGTGGATAATGATCTCCAATAGCTTTTACTTATTTCATTCTAATGATAGGAGTTGTGTCCTTTGTGTTATCATTTACTTATTAGAAGCTCTTATACATTGTCTACACTAGGTCCTTGGGCAAAGTGTTTTCATTTATGATTTTATCATAAAAGATTGTATCATTTATAAAGTTTTAGATCCGTAATGATATTACTTAAACTTTCTCATGTAGTTTTGAAATGGGTGGCAAGTTTTTTCTAGTATATGTGGATTAGAGTTGGTGCCCTCACGATCCGGTTAGTTGGGTCAAGACAAATGGTATCAAAGCTCAGGTTATTGATATCCAAGTACAGTGGCAAATATTTAATAGAGTCCCATAGATTGGTATGTTGATGTCCATATCAAATCTTCAAGAATCTATGAGGCATTGTAGGAATTATTTCTATTTCTTTTTTCCTATTATGATACGTTACTTTCTATCTAACTAGGTTGAGACCAATCATAATCTCTTGAATCATAATTGGATCAAGTCAATTCTAATTTGAATCATGAGCAGTTTAAAATTAAAACCCAGTTTTTTTAATTTTTAAACTATCTATAAGAGTTGGAAGGTATGATTTATATATGAATTATGATAAAATTACTAGGTTATAACTTTGTTGTATTATATGATGTGATTGTAATTATCACTTGGCTTAACTATAGTAGCCGGTATGGTTAATAGAAGTGTTGTTTGAATTGTCTATTTAAGTTTAAATTCTTAGGTTTTAAATTTTTTGATAACTTAAAAGTTTAATTGATGACTGAAACATTTATTGATGACTACATTATTGGTTAAATGAATGAAAGATTTGTTGGCATTTGAAATGTCTATTGATGACTGAATTATTTGCTAGATAGTTGAGAGGGTGGATATAGAAGCCCTTGGTAGAAAGTTGAAGATGTTTTTGATAAGATATGATGTATTGATAGGTCAAATGTATAATATGTGCATTATTATCTGTTTGAGGTGACATATATATTTAAACATCTGACTTTGTTTGAATTTGTAGTCTAAACTTCTGATTGATCAAACTACTTGCATTGTAATAATAATTTGTGGTTGAGAAGGAAATTGTGAGATTATGGTGGAACAAGGTTTCCTTATATTTGTGAATACGGTATATCTGTCTATTGGTAAAACTAGTCACGCTTGTGTTGATTTATAAAATGAACTATAATTGGTTGATTATGGTTTTATATTTCTTATATTCTTATGTTATGAGAGTAGATATCAATTAATAGTGTCCCTCGATTTTGGTATAAGAATTGTTAAGGCTTGCAAATAAGTGAGTTTGATTGTGATTATTAAACCTTAGTTGTAGGGGCGACTGAAAGAAGTAAGTTTTTAGATGTTTTTATTTATAGTCATATCCCTCTCATTATTACACAAGAATACTTGGTTAGAATTGCTCCATGAGGGGTTGAGGTATGTGGTATCGGTAATATGACTAGCCATAAGCTAGTTGTGCGGCAAAATAAGTATAGTATGTCCTTAGGTGATAACAAAAAGTTGATAGTTTATAAATGATTGTGTAATGACTGTTCAGGTCATTTTCTATATTTTTCTTATTTCACCATTAGAGCTTCTCTATAGTTTTCCCAAGTCATTTACGATTTGCTGGAACTAACAGTTTGGTCATTGGATTGTTCATTTAATTCTTAGAGCCACTTCCCTGTTTGTAAGTCTTCGCTGGTTGCAAATAGACATCGGACAAAAATTTCAGTTAAATGACCTCGAATGTATATTATTATTGCTCCTGCAGTTTTGGAGTACTGATCTTAGGATAGGTTGACTCTTAGTTTGGGTCTCAAGGAACCCAAACTCATTTTGACCTATTGGTTTGAAAGTTAAGATATTGGAAATTGGGTGTAGGACCCACATTTCATAAAAACAACCTCGAATAAAAATTTGGACTGCGCCAATGAGTATGGAACATCGAATGTGGTATGGTTTCAAAGTTAGTTTGAGTATATGGGATTCTGAATGAATCACGATGGCTTGGCAGACACTTTCCAAGTCTCAGCTATATCTAGTGATTCGTGATCGCCATGGTTTGGGCTGCGATTGTAACTCATTGAGCGGGGTAGAAGGTATGAAAATTCCAATCCAAAGGCCATGATCGTGAATCATTTTTACAGCCATATGGTGTTGGAATTGTGAACATCGGGTCGCGATAGTGAGACTCGAGCATCTAGTAGGGATCAATTTTCTTGGGAGTTAAAACATCTATTAGAGATATATCATAAAATTAAAGCATATGGGTTATTTTGGAGCTTGTCTAACACTTGTTTATGCAATTATCCTTCGATTTATGGTAAGATTCAACCTCTTTATGGTTGATTTATCACCTTTTCATTTCTAAGAATCTCAGATCCTTGGGGCTTTATTTTAGCACCAAATTAGCTTGGAATTTACCCACATTTTATGATAATGATTCCTTAGTCATGTGGAACGTTGGATTGATTTCGAAAAGGTGATTTTTCATAAATAGGACCAACATGGGATTTTGGTATGATTTTTGGACCCAAAACACAATAGTGTAATAAAGGTATCGATATTCTCATATTGATGAGTACAATATGATTATGATAGCTTGGCATCTTGTAGAAACTTCTTGAGAGGGAAAGCAGTGCTTTAGCAGATCTTTTGAGCTTTCTTTGGTATCTAGGTAGGCTAGGCTTTACCCCTTGTTAGATTGAGCTAATTCATAGTATGTTTATGATATTGTGTTAGATTTGATGTGGATTTTAGGTGTTGGTGTATTATATTTCAATAATTTAGCTTATTGGACTAGTTAGGATATTTTGGATATTGTTTAGGCATAATTAACCTAGTTGATCATACCTTAGGTGAAGTTGAACTTGTAGGATTATGCATAGATTGGAAATGCTTTAGATACTAAATTAATGGTAATATTTCCTTGGTCACTTGAGTATAGGTTGAAACTTACTCGAATTCCCAATACCTTTGGTAGAATTGACTTAGTTATTCTATATTTGGAGGAATTGCAATCCTAGGGCTAGTTGTGGATTATTCAACATCTAATACTTGATTTAGAAACCTTAGCCTAGTCCAGGTTAGATATTGCATGATAAATGATTTCGAAGATTTAGAATTGGGCTCTTCGAACTACCTTAGGTCAAGACTTATGATAGTTATTAAAGACCCTTTGATATGCTTGTGTACATCTAAGAAGATGGTTATTTCAGTGACATTTAGATGCCTTGGTACTTGTTGGATATGATGCATGATGTTAGAAGTAATGCTTAACATTTATGCTATAATTAAATTTGTTGGTTAAGCTTATGATGAGTTATTGAATATGATATGGATTTGGCTATTGAATGGGATACCGAATATACTAAAATTATGGGCATGTTAGTCTCGACGCACATTAGCTAGGTTTTACTAACGTGCACTGATGATTGAAAACACCATGCCCTGACATCAAAACATCGGCAAAAACATCGTGGTGGAAAATTTGATATCACCGGGCGAGGGACTGAGCACTCAGGTGTGCTCGCTTCCCTTTGGTAGTTTTACTCTACCACAGATTTAATCAATTTTAGAAAAAAAATGTCTCCCGAATTCAAATTCACATGAATTACTTCACCTGTAATCATTTGGACTACCGATAATGGCACTGCTACCTACACGACTACAATTTTCAGAGGAGGGAACCTCTACCCATCCTACTCTTGTTTAGGATGAAATTCAGAATAGAGAGACACCGTGGCATGAACTGATCCATTTGAGGAAGAACATTAGAGAGAACAGGTTGCTCTATAGTGATTTCAACAATGTACTAATAACTAAAGATAGGATTGGTTCACCGGATTGGTTCACCGATTCTTTTGAATAAAGTTGATTAATTTCAAGCCTGGATTGATACTCTTGGCCTTACAACACTCAAAGATACAAGATGTTATTACACTTTCTGCAACAAACAGGTAGCCGGCTGCAGAGTATATTCAAAAAAAGACTGGGTATTTAGAAACTCTTAGTGGATAACTACCTATGGTAATATTAAGGCAGAGTACCTACCTATAGGAGTATCAGATCACTCTCCCATAATTATCAATATCTATCCACAACCAAAATCAGTGCCAAAACCTTTCAAGCTATGTACGACTGTGTTGAAGCACCCTAATTTTTGTAAGATCTTGGAAGAGGCATGGCATACCAATGTACAAGGAATAAAATAATTCATACTATGGAGCAAACTGAAGACACTACAAAGTGGGATGAGGGAGTTGAATAATCATCTGGCCTTACATAGTTAGAAGCTTTAGAAGGCTTAACTAAACCTGAGAACACATAAACAAAGCTCATTCATAAACCTGTATATTTCTATCTAATTAAAAAAGAGAAGTCTTGGCTAATTGAAGTTAAGAAGTGGAGTGATATTGAGGAACAGTTCATGGACAAAAAACCAGAGTTAATTGAATAGATGGTAGGGACACAAATATAAGGTACTTTCATGCACAATTGAAGATTAAAACCAGCAAGAGCACTATTACACCAATTCATAATGATACTGCGGCCAAACTAAAAGATCTTACATTGGTGGAAACTGAGTTTATAAAGTTCTTCTCCAACCTTATGGGCACAGCTGCAGCACAATTAATATGTCCAAGAATTGCAGTTATAAGAAGTAGCACATGTCTCTTTTATGAATAGAAATAAAGTCTAATCACCCCTGTCACAGAGCAGGAATCATACAATAATAAAAGGAATGCCACATGACAAAGCCTCAGGTATTTATAGCTATCTAATAGAATTCTTTACTCTAAATTGGTCTATAGTTAAATAAGATGTAACACTTATTGCAAAGGAGTTCTTTGAGTCTGGTAAACTGTTGAAATTATTTAGTTGCACAGCTATGACCTTAATCCCTAAAGTAGTTAACCCTACTTATGTTGGAATTATAAACCTATAGCTTGTTGCACCACAGTCTATAAAATCATCACCAGGATTCTCACTAATATACTGAAAAGTGTTGTCAAGCATATTATGAACCCTTCCCAATTAGATTTTGTCGAATGTAGAAGTATACTTGATAACATTCTTTTTAGTCATGAAATCTTTAAATGGTGTAATAGGAAAGGTTTGTTCCCATGGTTTTTTTTAAAACTAGATCTCACGAAGGCCTATGATTCCATTGAATGGAATTTCCTAAAGACTCTTTTAGCTGAGTTAGGCTTTCTAATTAAATTCATAGCTTGGATTATGGAATGAGTAACCTTTGTCTCTTATTCCCTAGTCATAAATAAAAGACTAGATAAACCTTTTCAGGGGAGGAGGGGAATAAGACAAGGGGACCCTACGTCACCATATTTTTTTATCATTTCAATAGAGTATCTCCATAGAAAACTCTAATTAGTGCAACAACATAAAAACTACAAGCATCATCCTAGATGTAAAAGGCTAGGTGTGGTACACATCAGTTATGTATATGATCTTATAACGTTTTATAAGGCAGAACTAAAAACTATGAGATTATTGCAAAAAGCTTTTTCTAGATTCTCAGTTGTGTCAGGCCTCTAAGAAAATCTGGATAAGAGCTCCATATATATGTCAGGTGTCAAACCCTAGCTGAAACAAGAACTATTGAAGGAACTTGGGTACAGTGAAGGGGAGATGTCATTCAAGTACCTTAGTTATTATTTTATCATCTTAAAAGCTCATAGTGGGTCAATGATTACCACTAGTGGAGAGGATAACTGAAAGAATTAGATACTGAACTGCTAAGTTACTATCTTATGCTGGAAGAGTTCAATTAATCAAGGTAGTGATCTTTAGCATTCAGACATTTTGGTCATAAATATTTTTCCTTCCCAAAAACATTCTAAAGATGATTGAAGCCATTAGCAAGATATTTCTCTAGATAGACTCTATAGAGGTATCCATAAAATCCTTTGTCTCTTTGAGTATGAATGCCGCAAGGTGTAGAAGGGGTGAAGTTATAGGACATAAGACTATGGGAAAGGGTAGCAGTTTTGAAGCTTTTATAGGCAATAAATAAGAAGTGAGACTCTCCCTAGATTAAATGGGTCCAGCGTATTATTTAAGGTCAGAAGAAATAGGAACCTGTAATATACCAGTAACTGCCACTTGGCTATTTAGGAAAATACTAGCATCTAGGACATATATCATGCAGTTCTTAAATATGCAAGGTAATCTCACAACTAGAATTCACGCAATGGTTGTCAAAGGTAAATTCAACATCAAGAAAGTCTATATTCAGCTATTACCTCAATACCAAAAATTTCCATGGAAGATCATTGTACTTCAGTAGGGCATACACTCTCAACCTAAGTTTATCCTAGGGTTGGTATGTCAAAAGAAGGCTTGCTACAGTAGATAGATTGCTGAAATTTGGTATTTATGTACCCCAAACATCTATATTTTGTGATTCATAGGTACAAACACTGGACCACCTATACTTTGGTTGCACAGTGACAAATAATAGGTGAAAAAGGCTATTAAAATAGCTAAAGATATAGAGAACTATTAGTGGCTGAGAAGAGAAGGTACAATAGGAATACAATTAGGTATAAAAGACATCAGGGATTGGAGCTATTATCAGTTGTGTGTTTTGTATACTGGTTTTTGGTTGCTATAATTTAGAGAGAAATAAATTACCTCAGATTCTACGCTAGTTAGTTATATGCTGACAAGCTATACAAGAAAATTATAGTACATATGCACATCACAGGCGTGAGGAAAGAAAGATGATACATTTTACTTTTACACCTAGAAAATGTCCCTAAGAAGCTTGTATTTGATGATAGAAGATGTAATAGATAGGTAAAATTAGCTATTAATGTTTTTAATAATTCTAAGAGGCAATAGGTCAGCTCGTGCTTGGTTTTGTAGGAGACTCATTTTGGTATAAATATAATTTCTTTATTTTCAAAAAATAATATAATATTGATACCCTTGATTAAGATATTGTCTAATCCATAAATTATGCTATTGATTGATCCAAGAAATGAACTATTAACTATGCTAGTAGTCATGCTTATCGATAAATTAACATTTATGCTTTTGCTCATACCAGAGGTTATGCTAATTGTCTATATTAGTGATTAAACCATTAATTATGCTATGAGTAAACTATAGATTATTCCATGGATTATATATTGATCAATCTAATGAAAGTTATCTATTACACTAATGATAAGCGATTAATTAGGCAACTGATAAGTTATTGACTATGCTTGATAGAACATATTAATTATGTTAGGGGTCATGTTTAATGACTGTATTAGTGACTATGTTATGGATTATTCTAAAAAGCATGCTTATTGACTATATTAGTTACTATGTTATTAATTATAACAAAGATCGTGCTTATTACTGTATTGGCAATTATGCTATTGGTTATGCTAAAACTCATGATTTTGATTATGATTATTGATCATGAACCTTTTTGGTGAAGATCTGAGTTTTAGTTGTCATCGTTGATCGATGTTTGTGTTGTGTCGATATCCAAAGATAGGGTGAGATCTTGGAGTTAGAGTCGCCTATTTCTTTCTATCTTTCTATGTGTAGTCTTTTGTTTCAAGATAGATGTTATTGCCTAGTCTAGATACTTGGATTGTATTATTATTACTAGATGCCCTTGTACTAGCTCTACCAGGTCATGGAATGATATCCATGTTAACTATCTTTATCTATTTCAAATGCTATGCTTAATTAATAGTTGTGCTATTAATTTTCACTTATGTTGGGCATTTTCTACCAAGTTGATCTATTATGTTTAACTGCAGGTTATGATTTGACTTACCTACTAGTAGGATATAGTAGGTGGCATCATGACTCATAAATTGGATCATGAGAAATTGGTATCAAATCCTAGATTACACCAGTATTGTTGGTATAAGAGTATATATCTAGTAGAGTTCTGTGGATCAAAATGATGATGCTTATTTCTTATCTTTGGGAGGCTATGGGAAATTCTTATGAGTTATTCACTTCTTTCAGTCATATCGTGCTAACAATCTATTTTGGTTTGTAGAACATTCATTTGATTTCACTCTTTCGTAGATGGCTAGGACACGTGCTATTGCTAGACGAGATGAGATTCCCGAGATGAATCCTAGGGATCATACTTCTATTTATAGATGAGCTAGAGGTCATGGATAGCCTTAAGATATGTCCCTAGCTAGGGACCAGGATTTAATTCCTCTACCAGACCTTATTTTTGCTCTTGCACAGAGATTCTTCTACCCAACCGATGGTAGGCTGGGGACCATCCCAGGCTCCACCTAATTTATTTCTTCCCAGTGCTCAGATATGCTTTAGTTTATATTTTGGGGTTAATTGGTGGTGCACCATCTAATGTTGCACAGTCTATACAAGGCATGCAACTTTTATTCTAGATATTAAGTATAAAAAAGTTTGTTATTTTGTTAGGGTTTTGATACTTCCTCTTCATATGTCTACTCAGATTTTAATTTCCATGGGTAGTTTCTTGGCCTTGGTTTTTTATCATGCTCAGCTTATGGAAGAGATGCATCGTGAGGCCTATGGGGACAGTGATAAGAGGCCTAGACATCAAGGTAGTTTCAATGGGTGTCGTAGTAGTTCCCAGCTCAAAGGTAGATATTTTAATGGTATATATCCTCCGCATTAATCATATCAGCCTCAGATTTAGCCTAGTCGACCTATTCAGGCAGTGCTTCAGATTACTAATAGAGGCCAGTCTAGTGATAGTGATCGCCCTGGTTAGGGTAGTGGTCAGTCTTTAAGAGGTTCATATTCTAGTCATTTTATCCATGGTGGTTGTTCTGAGTCATCCATATTTGTTAGTTCTAGTTTATCTTATGTGACATGCTATAGTTGTGGAGCTCTTGCTCATTACTTATGAGATTACCCTTGTCGTGGAGTGATTTTTTCTTCATCTCAGAGTGTTCCCCCTATTAGAGAAGTTTATCCCTCAGCTATATATGGTTCTAAAGGTTGTAGGGGTGGTTTTTAGGGTATTTGAGGAGGTTCTCAGATAGGAAGGATAGGAGGTCGATTAGGAGCCCAGCTAGGTAGCGGGTGTTGTCAGTTGTATGCAGTACCTGCTACACCCATGGCTGAGTCTTTAGATGCTATTATTATAGGTATAATTTTGGTGTGCCATTATTCAACCCTTGATTTATTTAATTCGGGATCGACTCATTCATATGTATTTGCTTATTATGATCCATGGTTAGAGTTATCTTGGGATTTATTATATGTGCCCTTGCATGTATCTACTCCTATAGGTGATTCTTTAGAAGTGGATTAGCTTTGTAGATCCTTTCTTATGACTGTTAGAGATGCTGTTACTCATGTTAATCTTATTGGTCTCAATATAGTGGATTTTGATGTGATTATAGGCATGGACTAGTTATCCTATTATCAAGTGATCATGGATTATTTTTCCAAGATTGTTACCATAGCTATGCCCTGTATACCCCCAGTCGTGTGGCAGGGAGCGATTATGTATAAATCAATGTGGATTATTTCTTATATTGATTATAGGAGTTTTATTTCGAGGGGTTATGAGTCTTATCTTACTTATGTTCATGACGCTAATATGGAGAGGGCATCGTTTGATTCTGTTCCTATAATTTGTATGTTTCCTGATGTGGTCCCTACTGACTTGCATAATATTCCCCCTTTTTATGAGATTGAGTTTGCTATTAATCTCGATCCTGGCACCTAACATATCTCTGTGGCACCTTTTCGTATGGCTCCTTCCAAGATTAGATAAATTCTCAGCTTTAGGATCTTTTTGGTAAGGGTTTTGTTAGATCAAGTGTGTCTTCTTAGGGAGCCCTTGTGTTGTTTGTGAAGAAGAAGGATGGCTCTATACGTATGTGTATTGATTATAGGCAGCTTAATAAGGTGCCGGTGAAGAACCATTATCTAATGCCTTATATTAATGATTTGTTTGAGTAGCTTTAGGGAGCAGCAGTGTTTTCTAAGATTGATTTGAGATCTAGTTACCATCAGTTGAGGTTTTGGGCTGAGGATATCTCAAAGATGGCTTTTAGGACCCATTATAATTATTTTTAGTTCCTTATGATGTCTATTGGGCTGACTAACGTCCCCGTCAAGTTTATGGATTTCATGAACCGAGTGTTCAGACCTTATTTAGGTTCCTTTGTGATTGTGTTCATCGATGACATACTTATGTATTCGAGAAGCATAGAGAAGCTACGCAGTATTTGATGATTTGCTCTAGACTTTGAGGGATGTACTTTTTTCCAAGTTCTCTAAGTTTGAGTTCTTACTTGAGTCGGTGACATTTCTTTCTTATGTGGTGTTTAAGGATGGGATTATGGTAAACCTAACTAAGATTGAGGTGATTTTTGATTGGGATAGACCTACATCTCTAACTAAGGTTCATAGCTTTTTTGGTTTGTCTAATTATTATAGATGATTCATCGAAGGTTTTGATACTATTTCAGGACCTATGACTAGATTAACTGAGAAGGAGGTTCCTTTCCAATAGTCAGAGGAGTGTGAGTGTAGCTTTGGAAACCTTAAGGATTTCCTTACTTCAGTTCCTATTTTAGATATTCCTGTAGAGTGTAGGGGATTCACCGTGTATTATGATGCTTCTGATGTTGTTCTAGGTTATGTTTTGATGTAGTAGGGTCGTTTATTACTTATAATTTGAGACAGCTTAAGGTTCATGAGCGCAACTACCCCACCCTTGATTTGGAGTTGGCGGCGGTAGTTTTTGATCTTAATATTTAGAGGCATTATCTCTATGGTGTGCATTGTGATATTATCTTCAATCATCATAGTCTTCAGCATCTCATGACCAAGATAGGGCTTAATAGATAACATAGATGGATGGAGTTATTTACGGATTATGATATCTCTATCTTGTATCATCTGGGTAAGGCGGATGTGGTAGCAGAAACCTTGAGCCATAGTGTAGTGATTATGGGTAGCTTGGCTTGTACTGCAGTGTCTTAGGGGTCATCGGCATGGAACATTTAGTCCTTAGCCAACATGATGGTTCGTCTTGATATTTCAGATCCTAGGAGGATTGATTTAGAGATTGCCTATCCCTGAGTGGAAATGGGAGTGGATCACCAGGGATTTTATTATTGGTTTGCCTCATACTTCTCATGGTTCTGATGGCATTTGGGTCATTGTGGATCGATTAACCAAGTCAACACATTTCTTTCCTATGCAGATGTCTTTCAAAATCGAAAGGTTAGCCCACATCTATATGTGTGCAATAGTCTATTTTCATGGTGGACATATATCTATCATTTTGGATTGAGGTTTCATGTTTTCTTTTAGTTTCTAGAGAGCTTTTAGGATAAGTTAGGTACTCAGGTGGATCTTAATACACCCTTCTATCCGTAGACCGATGACTAATCTGAGCGGATTATTCAAGTACTCGAAGATATGCTCTGATCCTGTGTAATGGATTTTGGAGGACATTGGGAGGATCACTTAGCCTTGGAAGAGTTTGCTTTCAACAACAGCTTTCATTTGAGTATTAAGATGGCGCCTTTTGAGGCTTTGTATGGTAGGAGATGTTGTTCCCCAATTGGATTGTTTGAGACTTTTGAGATTCAGCCTCGTGGTATTGATTTTCTTTAGGAGTCATTGGATAGAGACAGGGTGATCTAGGAGTGGTTGAGAGTAGCTCAAAGTAGGGAAAAAGCCTATGCAGAATGTAGACACCATGCCTTGAGATTTTGCATTGGTGATCGAGAATTCCTCCGTGTACTGCCCATGAAGGGTTTGATGAGGTTAGGGAGGAAGGAAAAGCTTAGACCTTGATATATTAGGTCTTTTGTGATGACCCAAGACTACCCCCTAGTCGTTACACGGTGCTTATGATCCCAAAGGACCCAAGATAACCTTCTACTGATATTTGTACCTGAGTTCTACATAATATAATATAATAAATGCGGAAAACTAGCAGAAAACTTGCCATAATGTTCAAAACATCTAAAATACTCAAAACTAAAAATTGAATATAGACATATCTATTCGAAAAGCCTCTAGATTGTTTGAACTGTGGAGTTGACGGTACATGTCCCTAACTAACTCCATCTACTAAAAATAAACTAAATCAAAAATGATAATAAAATAAGGATCCTCCTTGAATGAAGAGGACTCACTGCTACGTCTACTGCTTTTAACTGGGACTAAGCTGCTAAGGGTACTCTGGATCTCGTGCCTCTGAACCTATGGTTTAAAATAAAACATCATAGCACAAATGCGTTAGTATGTGGGAATATACTGAGTATGCAAGATGAGGTAAGGATAAATGCAAGGGCTTATGCATTAATAATTACTTAATTGAATAATCATGAGAGTACTAAATAAGGACATATGCATAAATGTGCAAACCATAAATAAAATCATCGTGACTCTGAATATTGAAACTCCTATACTGCTTTACTGAGTTCTGAACTCACTACTAATATTGAGATATTGAATAATTGAATCTTCTTATATTGATAACTGAGTACTTAAGTTGAGATTAGTCCTCTCTAGCGAATGATCTCAAAAACTGATGATACTAAAGTTGATTAACTGAATTTACTTATATCAATAACTGAGTTTAGAGCTTGCGACAATTGACTATCTAAATCTGAGATCAAGCCTCTATAACGGATGATCCTTAAATCTACTATCAATGGTAAGAAAAGATTATGTTTGAGATTAGACCTATCTCGCAGAAGATCTCTAAATCTGATAATAAGAATAATCAACTGAATCTGAGATTAAGACTAGGCCTATCTAACGGTTGATCTCTGGATCTATTAGTACTGCTACTGATTAAATTTATGAGAAACCAAACCTATATAGCGGGTGGTCCATGAATCTATGTAACTATCTGAGTTCCATACAGAAATAGCTGACTGTATCTTACAGTCCTAATTTCTGAGTACTACTCTGAAGACTAATACTGAAACTGCAACTGAGGCAGTTCTCACTTAACCGACATGCCCCGAATCAGAACTGGTGGGGTCCAACCTGTAACCCCAGCTGGAAGGGTGTCAATACCATGCCATGAGAAAAGACCTCTACTCTAATCAAGCCTCTCTAATGGGTGACCCTCAACAGAAAGTAAACCCTAAGGAAATATAATAGTCAAACCTTATTCTAATGGGTAACTCCTGGTCCTACGCTGGCTATGCAGTTTAGGAGTTCAGGGATTGCTACAACCGACTCAGCCTCTCTAACGAGAAAGCCATAATCCCTACACTCTCTTGGTGCTAGCTCCTACTCCCAACTGAAGGATTCTTAACTGGTTCTTAACTGAACTTAGTCTATTACTGATTATATTTCTCGACTAATCTAACTAAGTTAAGCTGAATTCACATGGTTCCATTATCTGACGGAATACTACTAAATCTCATTATCTGACTGAATGATACTAAGCCCTGAATAGATTACTCGAATACTATAGAGTTTTGAATTGCACACTTAAATACTACTATATCTGAGCTGAGTACTGAACTGAGGCTAGAATTATAACGATACTGAGATTATTGAGATTACTTAGATTTCTTAAGTTCTGTAATTGTCTGAGAGTTCTAAGTTCTCTAACTCATTGAGTTCTAAGAATCATGGCTTGACTGAGATTATCGTGAAAACAGACACTGGCTTGAGACTGTAGCTAAATTGTAGGGTATAAATACCCCCAGGACTCGATAACATAAAAGTAAAACATAATCATTCTTGAACAATCATGACCATGGACATGCATTAACCATCAGAATCACTAAAGCGTCTTTTCAAGCATTTAGAAATCATAAACATGTGATAACATAAGGAAATATGCCATTGGCTCATACTTCATTCAATAAGGTCTTGCATCATACACTTAACATGTATTAAAGAATATATAATTAAGGAATTTCATGCTATCATGTCACAATTCATTCACTAAGGCTTTTCTTCAAACACTTGGCATACATGAGCTTGCACACAGTTGGGAATTTCTAGTCAACATGCTATAATGGCTCTAATTCCTTTACATAAGCCTTTTATCAAACATAAAGGGAGCTTGCTTTGCTTTTTCAACAAGTTATACACTTAATTTCCATGAACACATCACTTGACAAGAAACTTGAAGAAGGTTTATCATGAACACCCCAGGAATATCACATACTAGGGTCAAAGCTTGAAAACCTTGTAAACAAAACATGGATTAAAACTCAATAATAGCATGAACTCAAATTTCAATTCAAATAAATCATGAAAATACATAAACATAAGATATTTAAGTTTAGAAAAGGATTCTTGAACTTCTTGGGTAAAAGGGACCCAAGAATCACATTTGCATACCTTAGAAAACTATTTCTTGAAGGCTCTTAGAGAGATTCTTATTTTTTCATTATTTTATTCTTGAAGAGAGAATGGTTTTGACCTTGTAGGAAACCCTAGAATTGATATTGAAAATGAAGAATGAAGCCCTCAACTTCGTTCCAGATATATCTATATAAGTGCAAAATAGGTGGGAAAAGACCAAAAAACCCTTCTAAAAAAAGGATTTAAAAATACTGACTGGGATTTGTGACGGTCAGAGTGACGGTCCATCGCTAGTCTGACAGCTTGTCAGATCGTCTATCGCACGTTGGTCAGAAAAAGGCCACATTGTCTCAGTTACGATGGTCCTAGTGACGGTTTGTAGCTATCTTGATAGTCCGTCATCTTGGCCATCGCACATGGACCAGAAGAAGGTGTCACAACCTTGGTTACGACAGTTTGGGAGATAGTCCATTGCAAGCTCAATGGTCCATCAACCTGTCCATCACACCTGGACGGTTCTGATAGCTCCCAGTAAAACAGCCATAACTTCCTCATCCGATGTTGGATTAAGAAGTCATCTATTACTCTTCTTAAAGATGAAACTCGACTCAAAGAAAATCTGGGTTATTATAATATGTCCCCCTTGGAAATATTCAACCTCGAATTTCACTTGATAGGCTAAGAATAATGATCGACTAAACTTACTTAAGGAATGAGAACTTCTGAAACATGACTATGCAACTGTAACTACTGATATTCTAAGTTCTCATACTGGACATGCATATCTGATGCATGGAATACTCGACTGAAGCTACACATAAGCTAAATTCTCATAAGATACATGCATATCTGATGCATCGATGCGTAACTGAGTCGTTCTCATGAATACTTAACTGAATACATTGAAAAAATGAATTTTTTCTGCTGAACATGTATATCTAATGCACGAATGTATGACTGAATAGACTCTTAAAAGTAGTACAGGCTCTACAATGATAACAGCTGTTAACTTTGCAAAGAGATTCTAAATATGCAACTGAATGAGTCTAAGGACATGAAAGAATCATAATATTATGGGTTATCGCCCTCTTGGGTCTCTATGTCCTAAAAAAATTTGCTGAAATACTGAGGCAGCGCATGGGGAACTTATGAACTGGGTCATGATTGATCGTCTGAGATCTGAAACTAATGCGTAACTCATGAACAAAAATTATACTAACAACTACTTGGATACTCTATCTTGGAATAGTTACATTTTGGAGATTTTGGATAGAATGATCAAGTGAAGAGATGAAATAACAAACAATACGAATATGACAGTTTGATGGCTAAACTGACTTGTTGGCTCTACTAACAAACTCATGCTAAAATATAAGCTCAATGGGAGAAAAGAATCAAACCATTAATATCATAAAGATGAAGGACTCAGAACATACCCAAATCTATATAAGGGAACGACTATCACCATATGACCCGGCCTGAGAAAAACTATGACTATTGGTTCTGGCTTTCTTACTTAATCTCTCTTTTTTTGTATTATCTGCCTCAATCTATTGTACATGCATCATCAGTCTAGCAAGGTCCATATATCTATTGAGCATAGCAGTCCTACACACTTTTAACACCAACCCGTACACACCAGTCACAAACTTACTCATACTCGCTCTAGGATCAGCTATCAAGTCAAGAGCATAGTTAGCT
Source organism: Capsicum annuum (assembly GCF_002878395.1). Classification (NCBI taxonomy): domain Eukaryota; kingdom Viridiplantae; phylum Streptophyta; class Magnoliopsida; order Solanales; family Solanaceae; genus Capsicum; species Capsicum annuum. The sequence continues at coordinate 468,344 of NW_025857520.1, forward strand.
AACTGGTTGAACTTAATACTATATTTTATCACTATCATGGAGCCTTACCTTAGGTTCATCAACTCTTATACCTTATCATTTCTCATCTCTAGTATAATAAAATTTATCTAGTAAGGCACCCTGAAACTCTTGCCAAGTCATGGGGGTTGCATCCTCCCCTCTACTCTTCTCCCATATCACTACCCAATCATGAACAATATTGTTCAGCCTATAGGATGATAACTCTACACTATCCTCCTAAGAAAAATGCATAATCTGTGTGATCTTCCTCACCTCCTTAAGATAAAGTTGTGGGTCCTCACTTGCTATTGACCCAAAGAATTCTAGCGGGTTCAGTCTCATGAAATCTCTAATTCTGCATGTGGCTGAACCCCCATCTTGTAGAGGTGGGGCTACAATCTGACGGTTACTATGAACACTAGTTGTCACAGCTTGGGCTAGCCCCTGAAAAGCTGCCCAAAACTCTGCATGTGACACATTGTCATTCTCAAGATCTACTAGCTGAGGTGGCTGGTCATCAACCTGATGGGCATTGTCTCTATGAATAGGCATACTCTGTAAATAAAAAGAGAGAACATATCAAATTGAGAATCAACTGGAACTTATGCATACTCGCATGACATAAACACTAAAAGAAGGGAGACAGTCCCTAAAAATATCTCATAGCCTCTTGTACATAAATGTGGCGTTCAATACACCCATCCACAAGACTTTACTAGATGTAGCTTTTTAGACTTCCTAGGACACTATTGAACCTGATACCAAGTTTGTAATGACTTGAGACTACCCCCAAGTTGTTACACGGTGCTTATGATCCTGAAGGACCACAAGCTAACCTTCTACTGAAATCTGTACATAAGCTTGCATAATATAATATAACAAATATGGAAAATTGGCAAAAAACTTTCCATAAGGTTCAAAACATCTAAAATACTCAAAATTGGAAACTGAATACTGATACAACTATCTAAAAAGCCTCTAGACTTTCTGAACTGTAAAGTAGATAGCACTTGTCTCCAACTAACTCCGTCTACTAAAAATAAACTAAATCTGATGCAATAATAAAAAAAGGATCATCCTTGAATGTAGAGGACTCACTGCTACGCTTACTGTTACTGACTAGGAGTAAGTTGCTAAGCTTACTATGGATCTCGTGCCTCTGAACCTATGGTATAAAGTAAAACACCATAGCACAAATGTGTTAGTACGTGGAAATATACTGAGTATGCAAGGTAAGGTAAGACTAAATGCAAGGGATTATACATGAATAATTACTTAATTGAATAATCATGAGAGTACTGAATGAGGACATATGCATGAATGCACAAACCATAACTGAAAACATCATGACTCTGAATATTGAAACTCGGATACTGCTTTACTGACATCTGAACTCTTTACTTATATAGAGATACTAAATAACTAAATCTTCTAATATTGATAAGTGAGTATTGAAGTTACGATCAGTCCTATCTAGCAAGTGATCTCGGAAACTAATGATACTAAAGCTAATAACTGAATCTACTCATATCAATAACTGAGTTCTAAGGTTGCTACAATTGACTGACTGAATTTGAGATCAAGCCTCTCTAATAGATGATCCCTGAATCTACTATCAAAGATAAGAAATGATTATGTTTGACATCAGATCTATCTAACAAATATCTCAGAATCTGATAATAAGAATATTCAACTGAATCTAAGACTGAGATCAGGCCTATCTAATGGATGATCTCTGGATCTATTAGTACTGATACTGATTAACTTTATGATAGACCAAGCCTATATAGTGGATGGTCCATGAATCTAAGGAACTATTTGAGTTCCATACTAAGATAGGTGACTGTATCTGACAGTCCTGATTTCTGAGTTCTACTCTGAAGACTAATACTGAAATAGTGCACCTACAAACTGGGTTATGATTAATCATCAAAGATCTGAAACTAATGCATGACTCATCAACTTAACTTATACTCACAACTACTGGGATACTCTATATTGGAATAGTTATATTTTAGAGATTTCTGATAGATGATCAGGTGAAGAGATGAAATAATAAACTATACGAATCTAATAGTTTGATTGGTAAACTGACTTGCTGGCTTTACTAACAGGCTCATATTGAAATATAAGATCAATGAGAGAAAAGGATCTAACAATGCATATCATACAGATGAAGGACTCATGACATACCCAAATCTATATTAGGTAACCTTTCCTGATCATGGTGAGCCTGAAACGCATAGAGTTTGTTCTGACGTTGATCACTATTGGCACTAAAAGGGTCACCCTGTGGACATAATTCTTTACCCCTCTAAGCTAGCACTCTACATTCTTACATTCTGTGGCCTGGCTTACCTAACCCAAAGCACACATCGTTGTTTGCTCTACACATAACTAGGCAATTTTTTTTGCACTCTCCACACAGCGGGCGGGTACGAACATCACTAGCACTACTCTGAGCTTTGGAGCCCAGCACTCCATTATGGCCAGCATCCCCAAACTTTGGTGCGGGTACACTAGCTGAGGATGGAGCTGGGACTGAAAATTTTTTACTATACTGAGAACAACTACCACCCTGTGACCCGGTCAGATAAAAACTATGACTACTAGTTCTAGCTTTCTTACTCACTCTCTCTCTTTCTTTTGTCTTATCTTCATTGATCTACTGTACATGAATCATCATTCTAACATGGTCCATATATCTATTGAGCATATCAGTTCTACACTCTTTCAACACCAACCTGGACACACCAGTCACAAACTTACTTATACTCACTCTAGGTTCAGCTATCAAGTCAGGAGCATACTTAGCTAACTGGTTTAACTTAAGACTATATCTTTTCACTGTCATGGAGCCTTGCCTTAGGTTCGTGAACTCTTATACCTTAGGTTCTCTTATCTCTAGCAAAAAAAATCTTATCTTGTAAGGTACTATAAAACTTTTGCTAGGTCATGGGGGTTGTATCCTCTTCTCTACCCTTCTCCTACATCACTACCCAATCATGAGCAACATCCTTCAGCCTATAGGAGGCTAAATTTAAAATCTCCTCCTAAGAAACATACATAATCTGGGTGATCTACCTTACCTTCTCAAGATAAGGTTGTGGGTCCTCACCTGCTCTAACCCAAAGAATTCTAGCGGGTTCATTCTCATGAAATCTCAAATTCTAGCTGCAGTCGAACCCCCATCTTGCTGAGGTGGGGCTATAGCCCAACGTTTACTCTGAACACTAGTTGTCAAAGCTTGGGATAGTGCCTGAAAGCTGCCCGAAACTCTGCATATGATACATTCTCATTCTCAGGAACTACTAGCTGAGGTGGCTGGTCATCAACCCTATGGCCATTGTCTCTGGGAGGAGGCATACTCTGTAAATAAAAAGGGAGAACAGATCATAGTGAGAATCAATTGGAACATATGCGTACTCGCACGACATGAACACTGAAAGAAGGGAGACTGTCCCTAAAAACATCTTATAGCCTCTTGTACATAAATGTGGAGTGCAACACACTCATGCACAAGACTCTACTAGATACGGCTTTTTATACTTCCTAGGACACTATTGAACCTTAGGCTCTAATACCAAGTTTGTAACGACCCGAGACTACCCCTGAGCCGTTACACGGTGCTTATGATCCCAAAGGACCACAAGCTATCCTTCTACTTATATTTGTACCTGAGCTCTGCATAATACAATATAATAAATGCAAAAAATTGGCAAAAAACTTGCCATAAGGTTCAAAACATCTAAAATACTCAAAACTAAAAACTGAATACTAATGCATCTATCCATAAAGCCTCTAGAATATCTGAACTTTGGAATTGATGGGACATGTGCCCAACTAACTCCATCTACTACAAATAATCTAAATCTAATGCGATAAGAAAATAAGGATCATCCTCAAATAAAGAGGACTCACTGCTACGTTTACTACTGCTGAATAGGACTGAGTTGCTAAGGGTAGTGTGGATCTAGTGCCCCTGAACTTATGGTGTAAAGTAAAACACCATAGCATAAATGCGTCAGCATGTGGGAATATACTGAGTATGCAAGATGATTTAAGGCTAAATGCACGGGCTTATGCATGAATAATTACTTACTTAAATAATCATGAGAGTACTGAATGAGAACAGATGCATGAATTCACAAACTATAACTGAAATCATCGTGACTCTGAATACTGCAACTCGAATACTTCTTTATTGACGTCTGACTCACTACTAATACTGAGATACTGAATAACTGAATCTTCTGATATTGATAACTGAGTACTGAAGTTGAGATCAGTCCTATCTAGCGAGTGATCTCAAAAACTGATGATACTAAAGCTGATTAACTGAATCTAACCATATCAATAACTGAGTTTTTAGATTGCTACAATTGACTGACTAAATTTGAGATCAAACCACTATATCGAATGATCCCTAAATCTACTATTAATGATAAGAAATGATTATTTTTGAGATCAGACCAATCTAACAAAGATCTCTGAATCTAATAATGAGAATAATCAACTGAATTTGAGACTAAGATCAGGCCTATTTAATGTGTGATCTCTGGATCTATTAGTAATGATACAGATAAAATTTAAAAGAGACTAAGCCTATGTAGCGGGAGGTCTATGAATCTATAAAACTATCTGAGTTTCGTACTAACATAGGTGACTGTATCTGACAGTCCTGATTTCTGATTTTTACTCTGAAAACTAATACTGAAAATGCAACTGTGGGAGTTCTCACTTAACTAACGTGCCCCGAATCTAAACTGGTGGGGTCCAACCTATAACCCCAAGTGGAAGGGTGTCAATACCGTGCCATGGGTAAAGACCTCAACTCTGGTCAGGCCTCTCTAACGGGTGACCCTGAATAGGAAGTCAAGCCTAATTGAGTATAATAGTCTAGCCTTATTCTAACGGAGGGCTCCTGGTCTTGCACTGGCTACATCCTCGAATATCGCTTGATTGGCTGAGAATACTGATCAAATAAAGTTACTTAAGGAACGAGAATGTGTGAAACATGATTATGCAACTAGAACTGCTGATATTCTGAATTCTCATACTTGACATGCTTATCTGATGTATGGAATACTCAATTGAATATAATCATAAGCTAAATTCTCATAATAGATAGGCATATCTGATGTATGTATGCCTAATTGAGTCGTTCTCATGAATGCTTGACTGAATACACTAAAAAGGTAATCTTTTTCTACTGAACATACATATCTAATGCATGAATATATGTCTGAACTGACTCTTGAAAGCATGACTAGCTATGCAATGATAACTCATGTTAACTTAGCAAGGAGAGTTTGAACATGCAACTGAATAAGTCCAAGGAAATTAAAGCATCGTAATATTATGGTGTAACTCCCCCTTTGGACTCTATGTCCTTCTAAAAACACTTCACTGACATACTAGGGTAGTGCACGGGGCACCTACGAACTGGGTCATGATTCATCTTTTGAGATCTAAAACTAATGCATGACTCATGAACTAAACTTATACTCGCAACTACTGGGATACTTTATCTTTGAATATTTATATTTTGGAGGTTTCTAAATGCATGATCAGGTAAAGAAATGAAATAACAAACTATACGAATCTGACTGTTTAACTGTGAAACTGACTTGCTGGCTCTACTAACTGACTCATGCTGAAATATAAGCTCAATGGGAGCAAAGAATCTAACAATGCATATCATAAATACGAAGGACTCATAACATACCTAAATCTTTTACAGGGAACCTTTCCTAATCATGGTGAGCCTAAAGAGCATAGAGTCTGTTCTGACACTGACCATTATTAGCATCGGAAGGGGCACCCTGCGAACGCAATTCTCTACCCCAATGAGCTAGCACTCTACATTCTCGTATCTGTGGCCTGGCTTACCATACCCAAAGCACACATCATTGTTTGCCCTACACACACCTAGGTGATTCTTGCCATACTCTCTATAAAGTGGGTAGGTATGAACACCACTAGCACTACTCTGGCCTTTGATGCCCAGCACTCCATCATGATTGGCAACCCCAAACTTTGGTACGGGTACACTAGTTGAGGATGGATCTGGGACTAAAACTTTCTGACTATGTTGAGAACAACTACCACCTAATAACCTAGCCTGAGAAAACTATAACTACTTGTTCTGGCTTTCTCACTCACTCTCTCTCTTTCTATTATCTTATCTACCTCAATTTGTTGTGCATGCATCATTATTCTAGAAAGCTCTATATCTCTATTAAGCATAGCAGTGCTACACTCTTTCAACACCAACCTGGACACACCAGTCACAAACTTACTCATACTAGCTTTAGGGTCAGATATCAAGTTAGGAGCATACATAGCTAACTGGTTGAACTTAAGACAATACTTTTTTACTATCATGGAGCCTTGCCTTAGATTAATAAACTCTTATACCTTACCTTCTCTGACTTCTAGTTGAAAAAAAATTATCTAGTAAGGCATCATATAACTCTTTCCAAGTCTTGGGGGCTACATCCTCCCCTATACTCGTCTCCCACATCACTACCCAATCATGAGCAATATCCTTCAGCCTATAGGATGCTAACTCTACACTCTCCTCTTAAGAAACATACATAATCTAGGTGATCTTCCTTACCTTCTCAAGATAAAGATGTGGCTCCTCACCTGGTACAGACCCAAAGAATTCTGGTAGGTTCATTCTCATGAAATCTCTAATTTTGGCTGTGGCTAAACCCCCATCTTGCTGAGGTGGGGACATATCTTGATGGTAATTTTGAACACTAGTTATCACAGCTTGGGCAAGTGCCTAAAAACCTGCCCCAAACTCTACATATGACACATTCTCATTCTCAGCATCTACTGGCTAAGGTGGCTGGTCATCATTCCTATGGGTAATGTCTCTGTGCGGAGGCATACTCTGTAAATGAAATGGGAAAGAAGATCAGACGGAGAATCAACTGGAACTTATGCATACTCGCATGATATGAGCACTGAAAGAAGAGAGACTATCCCTAAAAATGTATTATAGCCTCTTCTAGATAAATGTGACACATAACATACCCATACACAAGACTCTACTAGATGCGGATTTATAGACTTCCTTGGACAAAGTTTGTAATGACCCGAGACTAGCCCCTAGTCGTTACATAGTGCTTATGATCTTGAAGGACCATAAGCTAACCTTTTGCTGATACCACTACCTAAACTCTGCATAATATAATATAATAAATGCAAAAAACTGGTGAATAACCTTCCATAAGGTTCAAAAAATCTGAAATACTCAAAACTAAAAATTGAATACTAATACAGTTAACCAAAAATCTTCTAGACTATCTGAACTATGGAGTTGATGGGACATGTCCCCAACTAACTCCGTCTACTAAAAATAAACTAAATTTGATGCGATAGTAAAATAAGGATCATCCTCGAATAAAGAGGACTCACAGAAATATTTACTACTGCTGACTGGGACTGAGCTGCTAAGGGTACTATGGATCTTATGCCTCTGAACCTATGGTGTAAAGTAAAATACCTTAGCGCAAATACATCAGTATGTGGGAATGTACTGAGTATGCAAGATGAGGTAAGGCTAAATGCAAGGGCTTATGCATGAATAATGTCTTAACTGAATAATAATAAGAGTACGGAATGAGAACATATGCATGAATGCATAAACCATAACTGAAATAATCATGACTCTGAATACTGAAACTTGGATACTTCTTTACTGACATCTAAACTCACAACTAATACTGACATATTGAACAACTAAATATTTTGATATTGATAATTGAGTACTAAAGTTGAGATCAGTCCTATCTAGTGAGTGATCTTGAAAACTGATGATACTGTAGCTGATTAACTGAATCTAGTCAAATCATTAACTGAGTTGTGAGCTTGCTTACAATTGATTAATTAAATAAGAGATCAAGTCTCTCTAACGGATCATCCCTAAATCTATAATAAAAGATAAGAAATGATTATGTTTGAGATCAGATCTATCTAGCAGAAGATCTCTAAATCTGATAATTAGAATAATCAACTGAATTTGAGACTGAGATCAGGCCTATTTAATGGGTGATCTCTGATTCTATTAGTATTGATACTAATTAACTTTATAAGTGAACAATCCTATCTAGCAATTAGTCCATGAAACTATAGAACTATCTGAGTTTCGTACTAGGATAGGTGACTAAATCTAACAATCCTGATTTCTGAGTTCTACTCTGAAGACTGATACTAAAACTGCAACTATGGGAGTTGTGACTTAACTGATATGCCCCGAATCTTAACTGGTGGGGTCCAACCTGTAACCCCAGCTGGAAGGGTGTCAATACCATGGCACGGGTAAAGACCACTACTCTAGTCAAGCCTCTCTAATGGGTGACCCTCAATAGGAAGTCAAGCCTAAGGCAGTATAATAGTTAAGCCTTATTCTAACGGGTGACTCCTGGTCCTGTGCTAGCTACGTTCTCAAAGGTCGCTTGATAGGCTAAGAATACTGATCGACTGAACTTACTTAAGGAATGAGAGCATCTAAAACATGACTATGAAACAAGAACTACTGATTTTCTGAGTTATCATACTGGACATGCATATTTGATGTATAGAATACTCGACAGACGCAACTCATAAGTTGAATTCTCATAATAGACATTTATATCTAATGCATGGATGTGTAACTGGGTCATTCTCATGAATGCATAACTGAATACACTGAAAAGATGAACTTTTTCTACTGAACATGCATACCTAATGGATAAATGTATGACAGAATTGACTGTTGAAAGCATGATTGGCTATGCAATGATAACTAGTGTTAACTTTGCAAGGAGAGTCTAAACATGTAGCTGAACGAGTCTAAGGAAATGAAAGCATTGAAATATTATGCGGTATATCCCCCTTAAGACTCTATGTCCTTCTAAAAACACTATGCTAAAATACTGGGGCAGTGCACAGGGCACCTATGAACTAGGTCATGATTGGTCATCTGTGATCTGAAACTAAAGTATGACTCATGAACTATACTTATACTCACAACTACTGGGATAATCTATCTTGGAATAGTTATATTTTAGAGATTTTCAAAAGCATGATCAGGTGAAGAGATGAAATAACAAACTATATGAGTCTGATTGTTTGACAGCTAACCTGACTTGCTAGCTCTACTAACTGACTCATGCTGAAATATAAGCTCAATGAGAACAAAAAATCTAACAATGCATATCATAAATATGAAGGACTCATAACATACCCAAATCTTTTACAAGGAACCTTTCCTGATCATGGTGAGCCTGAAGCGCATAGAGCCTGTTCTAACACTGACCACTATTGGCACCGAAATGGGCACCCTGCAGATGGAATTTTCTACCCCGCTGAGATAGCACTCTAAATTCTCACATTATGTGGCATGTCTTACCACACCCAAAGCACACATCATTGTTTGCTCTACACACACCTAGGTAATTCTTGCCACACTCTCCACAAAGCGGGTAAGTACGAACACCACTAGCACTACTCTGGGCTTTGAAGCCTGGTGCTTCATCATGATCAGAATCCCCAAACTTTGGTATGGTAACAATTGTTGAGGATGGAGGTAGGACTAACAATTTGTGACTATGCTGAGAACGACTACCACCCTTTGACCCGACTTGATAAAAACTATGACTACTTGTTTTGGATTTCTTACTCACTCTCTCTCATTTTTTGTCTATTCTGCCTTAATCTGCTGCACAAACATCATCAGTATAGCAAGGTCCATATCTCTTTTGAGCATAGAAGTCCTCCACTCTTTCAACACCAACCCAGACACACCAGTCACAAACTTACTTATACTCGCTCTTGGGTCAGCTATCAAGTCAGGAGCATACTTAGCGACTGATTGAACTTAAGATAATAAATACTCTTTCACTATCATGGAGCCTTGCCTTAGGTTTATGAAATATTATACCTTAGCTTCTCTCATCTCTAGCAGAAATAAACTTATCTAGTAAGGGACCCTGAAACTTTTGCCAAGTCATAGAGGTTGCATCCTCCCCTCTACTCTTCTTCCACATCACTACCCAATCATAAGCAATATTCTCCAGCCTATAGGACTCTAACTCTACACTCTCCACCTAAGAAATATGTAAAATCATGGTGATCTTCCTTACCTCCTTAGGATAAAGTTATGGGTCCTCTCCTGCTATTGACCTAAACAATTCTGGTGGGTTCATTCTCATGAAATCTCTAATTCTGGCTATGGTTGAACCCCCATCTTTGCAAGGTAGGGCCACATCCTAACGGTCACTCTGAACACTAGTTATCATAGCTTGGGCTAGTGCAGAAAAGCTGCCCAAAACTCTGAATGTGACGTATTCTTACTCTCAGGATCTACTGGCTGAGGTGGCTGGTCATCAACCCTATGGGCATTGTCTCTGCAAGGAGGCATACTATGTAAATAAAAAGAGAGAACATATCATACTGAGAATCAACTGGAACTTATGCATACTCACATGATATAAACACTGAAAGAAGGGAGACTATCCCTAAAAACATCTTATAGCCTCTTGTACATAAATGTGGCGCGCAATACACCCATGCACAACTCTACTAGATGAGGCTTTTTTGACTTCCTAGGACACTATTGAACCTTAGGCTATGATACCAAGTTTGTAACGACCCAAGTGTTACCCCTAGTCATTATATGGTACTTATGATCCCAAAGGACCACAAGCTAACCTTATACTGATATATGTACCTCAGCTATGCATAATATAATATAATAAATGCAGAAAACTGGCAAAAAACATGTCATAAGGTTCAAAACATCTAAAATACTCAAAACTAAAATCTAAATACTAATACATCTATCCAAAAAGCTTCTAGACTGTCTAAACTATGGAGTTGATAGGATATGTCCCCAACTAACTCCGTCTACTAAAAATATACTAAATATGATGCGATAATAAATTAAGGATCATCCTAGAATAAAGAGGACTCACTGCTACATTTACTGCTGCTGACTAGGACTGAGCTGCTAAGGGTACTGTGTATCTCCTGCCTCTTAACCTATGGTGTAAAAAAAAACACCATAGCGCAAATACGTCTATACGTAGGAATGTACTGAGTACACAAGATAAGTTAAGGCTAAATGCAAGGTCTTATGCATGAACAATTACTTAACTGAATAATCATGAGAGTACTAAATGGGGATATATGCATAAATCCACAAACCATAACTGAAATTATCTTGACTCTGAATACTTAAACTCGAATACTTCTTTACTGACATCTGAACTCCCTAGTACTGTGATACTGAATAACTAAATCTTTTGATATTGATAACTGAATACTAAAGTTGAGATCAGTCCTATCTAGTGAGTGATCTCAGAAACTGATGATACTGAAGATGATTAACTGAATCTACTCATATCAGTAACTTAGTTCTAAGCTTGCTATAACTGACTAATTAAATATAAGATCAAGCCTCTCTAATGGATAATTCCTGAATTTACTATAAGTGATAAGAAATGATTATGTTTGAGATCAGACCTATCTGGCGGAAGATCTTTGAATCTGATAATAAGAATAATCAACTGAATCTGAGACTGAGATCAGGCCTATCTAATGAGTGATGTCTAGATCTATTAGTACTGATACTGATTAACTTTATAAGAGACCAAGCCTATCTAGCGGGTCGTCCATAAATCTATGGAACTATCTGAGTTCTATACTGAGATAGATGACTGTATTAGACAGTCTTAATTTCTAAGTTCTACTCTAAAGACTGATACTGAAAATTCAATAGTGGGGTTTATCACTTAACCGACATTCCCCAAATTTGAACTGGTAGGGTCCAACCTGTAACCCCAGCTGGAAGGGTGTTAATACCGTGCCATGGGTAAAGACCTCTACTCTGGTCAAGCCTCTCTAATAGGTGACCCTCAACAGGAAGTCAAGCCTAAGCTAGTATAATAGTTAAGCCTTATTTTTATGGGTGACTCCTGGTCCTGCGCTAGCTATGCAGTTCTTGAGTTAAGGGATTGATGCTAACGACTCTACCTCTCTAACGAGAAATCTGTCATTCCTGAACTCGCTTGGTGCTAGCTTCTACTCTCAACTGAAGGACTCTGAACTGATTCTTAACTGAACTTAGACCAAGCTAAACCAGTTACTGATCATATTTCTCGATTTTTTTGACTGACTTATGCTGAATTCACTTGGTTACATTATCTGATGAAATACTAATAAATCTTATATCTAACTGAATGATACTGAGCCCTGAATAGATTACTCAAATACTACTGAAGTCTGAACTGAATAGTTGAATACTACTAGATCTGAGGTGAGTACTAAACTGAGGCTAGAATACTAATGATACTGAGATTACTCCGATTACTGAGATTTCTTAATTTTTATAACTACTTGAGACTTCTAAGTTCTAAGAACCGTGGCTTGACTAAGATTATCGTGAAAACTGACACTAGCTCTAGACTGTAGCTAAATTGTCAGGTATAAATAACCCCAAAACTCGATAACATAAAAGTAAAACATAAACATTCTTGATTATTCATGACCATGGATATTAATTAACCATCACAATCACTAAAGCATCTCTTCAAGAATTTAGAAATCATAAGCATAAGATAACATAGGGAAACATGCCATTGGCTCATACTCCATTCAACAAGGTCTTGAATCAAACACTTAACATGTATTAAAGAATGCATAATTTGGGAATTTCATGCTATTATGTTACAATTCATTCACCTACGTTTTTCATCAAACAGTTGGCATACATGATCTTGCACGCAATCGGGGATTTCTAGTCAACATACTCTAATGGCTCTAATTCCTTCACATAAGCATTTTATCAAACATAAGGGGAGCTTGCTTAGCTTATTCAATAATTTCTACACTTAATTGACATGAACACATCACTTTATAAGCAATTTGAAGAGGGTTTATGATGAACACCTCATGAATATTACATACTAGGGTCAAAGCTTGAAAACCTTGTAAAAAAAACATGGATTAAAAGTCAATAATAGCATGAACTCAAATTTCAATTCACATGAATATTGGAAACTCATTAACATAAGATCTTTAAGTTTAGAAAAGAATTCTTGAACTTTTTGGGTGAAAGGGACCCAAGAATCAACATCTGCATACCTTAGGAAACTCTTTCTTGAAGGCTCTTAGAGAGATTCTTGATTTTTTTTATTTTTTTCTTCTTAAAGAAAGAAGGTTTTTGATCTTGTAGAAAACCCTAGCTTTGGTGTTGAAGATGAATAATGAAGCCCTCAGCTTCGTTCCAGATATATATATAAGTGGTAAAAGGGTGGTAAAAAGACCAAAAAGACCTTTTTTTTAAAAATGACATAAAAATACTGAACGAAATTTGCGACGGTCAAAGTGATGGTCCATCGCTAGTCTGACGGCTTGTCGGATCGTTCGTCGTACGTTGGTCATAAAAAATCCATACTACCATAGTTGCGACGGTCCTAGCGACGGTCTGTTGCTAGCTTGACGGTCCTTCATCTTAGCCATCACACTTGGGCTAGAAAAGATAGTCACTACCTTTTTTGCGATGGTTTGGGCGACGGTCCATCATAGGCTCGATGGTCCATCGCACCTGGGCAGTTCCAACAACTCTTAATAAAACGACCATAACTTTCTCATCCGATGTTGGATTTAAAAGAAATTGGTATCGGCGGAAAGCTTAGCCAATTATCTACATGACATAGAGATGATATTACGGAAATTATACATGGTTTAAAATATTTCTCCCTTGGGAAGTCAACCCTTACTTTTCTTAAAGATGAAACTCTTCTTAAATAAAATTTGGGGTATTATAATCTCTCTTCCTTGGAAACATTCACCCTCGAATGTCGCTTGATAGGCTAAGAATACTAATCGACTGAACGTACTTAAGGAATTAGAATGTATGAAACATGACTATGGAACTGTAACTACAGATATTCTGAGTTATCATACTAGACATGCATATCTGATGCATCGAATACTCGACTAAAGCTACTCATAAGCTGAATTCTCATAATAGACATGCATATCTGATACATAGATGTGTACCTGAGTTGTTCACATGAATGCATGACCAAATACACTGAATGCTGAACATTTTCTATTTAATATGCATATCTAATGCCTGAATGTATGACTAAACTAACTCTTTAAAGCATGACTACCTATATAATGATAACTGGTGTTAACTTCGCAAGGAGAGTCTGAACATGCAATTGAACGAGTAAGCATCGTAATATTATTGGGTATCTCCCCCTTGGGACTCTATGTCCATCTAAAAATACTTTGCTGAAATGCTGGGGCAGTGCATAGAGCACTTATGAACTGGGTTATAATTGATCGTCTAAGATCCGAAACTAATGCATGACTCATGAACTGAACTTAGACTCACAACTACTGGGATACTCTATCTTGGAATAGTTACATTTCAGAGATTTCTGATAGCATGATCAGGTGAAGAAATGAAATAACAAACTATATGAATCTGACTAATTGACTGCTAAACTGGCTTGCTGGCTCTAGTAACTGACTCATGCTGAAATATAATCTCAATGGGAGCAAAGGATCTAACAATGCATATCATAAAGATGAAGGACTCATTACATACCCAAATCTATACCAGGGTACCTTTCCTAATCATTATGAGCCTAAAGCGCATAGAGTTTTTACTGACGCTGACCAGTATTGGCACCAGATGAGGCACCCTACGAATGCAATTCTCTACCCCTATGAGCTAGCACTCTACATTCTTGTATTTTGTGGCCTGGATCACCACACCCAAAGAACACATCGTTTTTTGTTCTACATACACCTAGATGATTCTTGCCATACTCTCCACAAAGAGGGTAGGTACGAATACCACTATCACTACTATAGGCTTTGGATCCCGACGCTCCGTCATGACTGGTATCCTCAAACTTTGGTGTGGGTACACTAGCTAAGAATTGAGCTGGGATTGAAAATTTCTAAATATACTGAGAACGACTACCACCCTGTGACCTGGCTTGAGAAAAACTATGACTACTGGCTCTGGCTTTCTTACTTACTCTCTCTCTTTATTTTGTCTTATCTACCTCAAACTACTGCACATGTATCTTCAGTCTAGCACGGTCCATATCTATACTAAGCATAGCATCCGTACACTCTTTTAACACCAACCCGGATACACCAATCACAAACTTACTCATACTCGTTCTAGGGTCAGCTAGCAAGTTAGGAGCATACTTAGTTAACTGGATGAACTTAAGACTATACTCTTTCATTTCCATGGAGCCTTGCATTAGGTTCATGAAGTCTTATACCTTAGCTTCTCTCATCTCTAGTGGAAAAAAACTTATCTAGTAAGGCACCCTAAAACTCTTGCCAAGTCATAAGGGCTACATCCTTCCCTCTACTCTTCTCCCACATCACTATCCAATTATGAGAAATATCCTTTAGCCTATAGGATGCTAACTCAACACTCTCATCTTAATAAATATGCATAATTTGGGTGATCTTCCTTACCTCATCAAGATAAAGTTATGGGTCCTCACCTGGTACTGACCTAAAGAATTTTGGTGGGTTCATTCTCATGAAATCTCTAATTCTGGCTGTGGCTAAACCCCCATCTTGCTAAGGTGGGGCCACAGCCTGACGGTAACTCTGAACACTAGGTGTCACAGCTTGGACTAGCACCTAAAAAGCTGCCCGAAACTCTGTATATGACACATTCTTATTCTCAGGATCTACTTACTGAGGTGGCTGGTCATCAACCCTACAGTTATTATCTCTGTGAGGAGGCATACTCTACAAATAAAAAAGGAGAATGAATCAAACTGAGAATCAACTGGAACTTATGCATACTCGCACGACATTAACACTAAAAGAAGGGAGATTGTTCCTAAAAATATATTATAGCCTCTTGTACATAAATGTGGTGTACAATACACCCACGCCACAAGACTCTACTAGATATGGCTTTTCAGACTTCCTAGGATACTATTGAACCTTAGGCCCTGATACCAAGTTTGTAACAACCCGAGACTACCTCCTAGTCATTACATGGTGCTTATGATCTTGAAAGACCACAAGCTAACCTTCTACTAATATCTGTACCTAAGCTCTATATAATATAATATAATAAAAGTGGAAAACTAGCGGAAAACTTGCCATAAGGTTCAAAACATCTAAAATTCTCAAAACTGAATACTGATACATCTATCTAAAAAACCTCTAAACTATCTGAACTATGGAGGTAATGGGACATATCCTTAACTAACTCCGTCTACTAAAAATAAACTAAATTTGATTCGATAATAAAATAAGGATCATCCTCGAATAAAGAGGACTCACTTCTATGTTTACTGTTGTTGACTGGGACTGAGTTGCTAAGGGTTATATGGATCTGATGCCTCTGATCCTATGGTGTAGTGTAAAAAACCATAGGGCAAATACATCAGTATGTGGGAATATACTAAGTAGAGAAGATGAGGTAAGGCTAAATTCAAGGGCTTATGCATAAACAATTACTTAACTGAATAATTATAAGAGTACTGAATAAGACTACATGCATGAATGCACAAACCATAACTGAAATCATTGTGACTCTGAATACTAAAACTCGGATACTACTTTACTGATATCTAAACTCACTACTAATACTGAGATACAGAATAATTGAATCTTCTGTTATTGATAACAGAGTACTAAATTTGAGATCAGTCCTATCTAGCAAGTGATCGTAGAAACTGATGATACTGAAGCTGATTAACTAAATCTACTCATATCAATAACTAAGTTTTGAGCTTGCTACAATTGACTGACTAAATCTTAGATCAAGCCTCTCTAACGGACGATCCCTGAATCTACTATCAATGATAAGAAATGATTATGTTTGAGATCAGATCTATCTAGTGGAAGATATGTGAATCTGATAATAAGAATAATCAACTAAATTTGACACTGAGATCAGGCCAATCTAATAGGTGATTTGTGGATTTATTAATACTAATACTGATTAACTTTATAAGAGACCAAGCCTATATAACAGGTGGTTCATGAATCTATAGAACTACTAGATTTTCGTACTGAGATAGGTGACTGTATCTAACAGTCTTGATTTCTGAGTTCTACTCTAAAGACTGATACTGAAACTACAACTGTGGGAGTTCTGACTTAACTGACATGCCCCAAATCTTAACTGGTAGAGTCCAACCTATAAACCCAGCTGGAAGGGTGTCAATACCATGCCACAAGTAAAGACCTCTATTCTGATCAAGCCTCTCTAATGAGTGAGCCTCAACTGAAAGTCAAGCCTAAGGTAGTATAATAGTCAAGCCTTATTCTAACGGATAACTCCTGGTCCTGCACTGGCTATGCAGTTCAAGAGTTCAGGTATTGCTGCTGACTACTCTGATTCTTAACTGAACTTAGACTAAGAGGAATCTTTTACTGATCATATTTCTCAACTCATCTGACTGAGTTAAGCTGAATTCACTTGGTTTCGTTATCTGACAAAATACTACTAAATCTCATTTTCTGACTGAATGATATTGAGCCCTGAATAGATTACTCAAATACTACTGAGGTCTGAACTGAACACTTAAATACTACTAGATATGAGCTGAGTAATGAACTAAGGCTGGAATGCTAATGATATAGAGTTTAATAAGATTACTGAAATTTCTTAAGTTATGTAACTATCTGAGAGTTCTGAATTCTGTAACTCACTGAGTTTTAAGAATCGTGGCTTGACTGAGATTATCATGAATATTGATAGTGGCTCTAGACTGCAGCTAAATAGTCGGGTATAAATACCCCTAGGACTCAATAACATAAAAGTAAAACATAACCATTCTTGAATAATCATGACTATGCACATTCATTCACTATCACAATCACTAAAGCATCCCTTTAAACATTTAGAAATCGTAAACATATGATAACATAGGAAAATATGCCATTGGCTCATACTCCATTCAACAAGGTTTTTCATCAAACACTTAACAATTATTAAAGCACACATAATTGGGGAATTTCATGCTATCATGTCACAATTCATTCACTAAGGATTTTCATCAAACACTTGGCATACATGAGCTTGCACACAATTTGGGATATCTAGTCAACATGCCATAATGGCTCTAATTCCTTCACATAAGCATTTTATCAAGTATAAAGGGAGATTTATTTGCTTATTCAATAATTTGTACACTTAATTAACATGAACACATCACTTGAAAAGCAACTTGAAGAGGGTTTATGATGAATTCCATATGAATATCACATACTACGGTCAAAGCTTGAAAACCTTGTAAATATAACATGGATTAAAACTCAATAATAGCATGAACTCAAATTTCAATTCACATGAATATTGGAAACTCATTAACATAAGATCTTTAAGTTTATAAAAGGATTCTTGAACTTTTTGGGTGAAAGGGACCCAAGAATCAACATCTGCATACCTTAGGAAACTCTTTCTTGAAGGCTCTTGGAGAGATTCTTGATTTTTTTTATTTCTTTCTTCTTGAAGAGAGAAGGGTTTTGATCTTGTAGGAAACCCTAGCTTTGATGTTGAAGATGAATAATGAAGCCCTCAGGTTTGTTCCAAATATATATATAGGTGTAAAAAGGATGGAAATAGACCATAAAACCCTTCTAAAAAAATGACTCAAAAATATTGAATGGCATTTGTGATGGTTCGAGTGATGATCCATCACTAGTCTGATGGCCCGTCGAATTGTCCGTCGCATATTGGTCAAAAAAGGCCACACTTCCTCTGTTGTGAAGATCCTAGCAATGTTCCATCGCTATCTTGATAGTCCGCCATCTTAGCCATCGCACATGGGCCAAAAGAGGGAGTCACTACCTTGTTTGCAATGATATGGGTGACTGTCCGTCAACCTGTCCATCGCACCAAGGCGGTTCCAAAAACTCTTAGTAAAATGGCCATAACTTTCTCATCTGACGTCAAATTTTGATGAAATTGGTATCAATGGAAAGCTTATTCAATTAAGGATATTCTACATGGTTTAAAATATTTATCAATTGGGAAGTTAACCCTTACTCTTCTTAAAGATAAAACTAGACTTAAAGAAAATCTGGGGTATTACACCTTTTGAGATTCTTTGCACAGTTTGTAAGGTGACTAATGAGTTAACCTTACCTCCAAAATTTACTTCTATCCATATAATTTTTTATGCTTCTATATTGCCACAATACATACCTGATCTATCTCATGTTGTTAGATGGGACTCTGTCAAGTTGGATACAGGGTTGACCTTTGTAGAGGATCCAAAGCTCATTTTGGTTAGTGATGTTAGGTGGTTGATAACTAGGTAGATTAATGTGGTTAAGGATCAGTTGAGGCACTACTCAGTAAAGGAGGCTACTTGGGAGATTAATAGGGAGACGCAAACCTAGTTTTCACACCTGTTCGAGACTTCAGATACATCTTAATCCTTAAATTTTGTAGATGAAAGTTACTTTAGTAGTGGATATTGTAATGAACCTTCAGTTCATTTTCCATATTTATACTTATTTTCATTGTTCAAGCTTCTCTATAGCTAACCCTTTTATGAGTTGCTAGAACTGATAGTTCGGTTATTGGGTAGTTTGTTTAGTTTTTAGAGCTATTTTCCTATTTTGAAGTGTTCGCAGGTTCCAAATGGCCATTAAGCTTAAAATTCAGTTAGATGGCCTCAAATTTAAATTCTAACTATTCTAGTATCTTTGGAGTATCGATTTTAGCCTAGGCAAACTCTTGGTTTGAGTCTCGATACACTCATTATCATTTCAACCTATTGGTCAAAAGTTAAGAAATTGGAAATTGGGTGTTGAACCCACATTTCATTAAAAAAACCTCAAATGAAAATTTTAACTGGATCATTGAGTCCAAATTATCAAATTTTGTGTGGTTACATAGCTTATTTGAACATATGAGATTCCAAATGAATCTTAAAGGCTTGACGGAGACTTCAAAAATTTTTAAGTCTCAGTTGTATCTGGTGCATCGCGATTGTAATGATTTGGGCTGCAATCACAGCACATTGAGTAGGGGAACAATTATGATGATCGTGATCCACAATCTACAATCGTGACTCATATATACAGCCACGCGATGTGGCAATCACGAATATCAGGTCGTGATAGAGAGACACGAGCACCTGGTATGGGTATAAATGGACACCCTTATGCATGGTTTTGCCTATTTTTCATCTATTTTCTTGACCTTGTGGGTGATTTGGGAGCTTGTCTAACACTTGTTTACACAATTATCCTTCGATTTGTAGTAAGATTCCACCCTTTTATTATTGATTTTTCCCCTTTTTATTTCTAAAAATCCCAAAATCTTGGGAACTTTATTTAGCCCCATATTTCCTTAAAATTCACCCATTTCTTAGTGTAATGATTCTTTAGCATGTGGGAATGTTGGGTAGGTTTCAGAAATATGATTTTTCATAAATAGAGCCCACATAGGATTTTGGTATGATTTTTGGACCCAAAGCACAATAGTGCAGTATGGGTATCAATATTTTCATATTGATGAGTAAAATGTGATTTTCTTAGGTTGGCATCTTACAAAAGCTTCTTGAAATACAAAAGTGGTGATTTAGCGGATCTTAAGCTTTCTTCGGCATCCAGGTAGGTTAAGTTTTACCCCTTGTTAGATTGAGCTAATTTGTATTATATTTATGATATTGTGTTAGATTTGAGATGGGTTTAAGGTGTTGGTGTGCTATATTGTAATACTTTGGTTTGTTGGACTTGTTAGTCTATTTTGGGTACCGTTTGGGCATAATAGCTTAGTTGATCATACCTTAGGTGAAGTTGACCTTGTAGGATTATGCTTAGATGGGAAATTCTTTAGTTACTAAGCTATGAAAAAGATTTCCTTGGTCACTTGAGTTTAGGTTGAAACTTACTCAAATTGTTAATACCTCTGGTGGAATTAACTTAGTTGCTCTATAGTAGGAGGAATTGTTATCCTAGGGCTAGTTGTGGCTTCTTCAACATTTAATAGTTTAGTTTGATACCTTAGCCTAGTGCAGTGTAGATATTGCTTGATAAAGTATTTTGAGGATTTAGAAGTGGTCTCTTCGACCAACCTTAGGCCAAGACTTGTGATAGTTATTAAAGACTCTTTGATATGCTTGTGTCCATCTTAGAAGATGGTTATTTCTATGATATTTAAACGGCTTGGTACTTATTGGGTATGATGAATGATGTTGAAAAAAATAGTTAACGATTGAGCTATAAATAAATTATTGGTTAAGGTGATGATGAGTTATTGAAAATGGTATTAATGTGGCTGTTAATTAGGCTACAGAATACACTCTTTAATAATCCCTTGATTATGATATTGGATAACCCATAAATTATGCTATTGATTGAGTTGACGAATGAGCTATTAACTATTCTAGTGATCACGGTCATTAATAAATTAGTGTTTATGTTTTTTTTCATACTAGAGGCCATGATTGACTACATTGGTGATTAATCCATTGATTATTCTACGAATAAACTATAGATTATGTCAAAGATTATATATTGACCAAACTTATGACAAGTTATCTATTATGCTAATGCTTACCCATTAGTTAGGTTATTGATTAGTTATTGTCTATGTTTAATAGTACATATTGATTATGTTAGAGGTCATATTTAATGACTATATTGGCAACTATGTTATGGATTATGTAAAATACCATGCTTATTGATTATATTAGTGACTATATTATTAATTATGCCAAAGATCGTGTGTATTTACTGTATTAATAATCATGCTATTAGTTATGCTAGAACTCACAATTTTGATCATGATTATTAATCATGTTAATATATTATGTTCATGGTTATGCTATTAAGTACTATATTGATATATTATTAGCCATATTGATAATGGTACTGATTATATAGATGCCGACAAGACTGGAAGATTATTATTATGATATATATATGTATATATATATATGCTTGCAAGGTCAAAGGATGATTATGATGATGGTATATATATATACACATGTCAAGACTAGAGGATGATTATGATGATACATATATTCCAGACAAGGTTGGATGATGATTGTGATGTCATATATACATGCTCAACAAGATCAGAAGATGATTATGAGGATATCATTGAATTTCCAAAGCGGTTCAAGTACGGCTATACGTATTATACTATGATAATATACTTGTTATTATATGATGACATTGGGTGTGAGATTAACAATTTAGCTAAGTTGAAAATGAGAAAATAGTTGTAATGTAGTATGACATGAATATACTCTAGTGATAATTCCTTAGTTGATATATATTGGCTAGTTGACAAATGTTGGTTAATTGGTAAATAATGACTAGTAAAAAAGTGATAATTAGCCATCCTATGAAGATTAGTTGATAAGTGATGTTTAGTTGATTAAGGATGATTTATTGATACATTAGTATGTGATGATATATGGCGGTTAGTTGATAAGTGTTGATTAATTAAAAAATAATGTATATGGATAATCGATGATTATAGTGTGACGTGGCTTGGAGGAATTCTAATCTTATTATGAGAGTTGATAAATGGCAGTGGTGGGTTACTCTATCTTGTTTGTACCTTTCAGGCTTAAAGAGGTTTGTGATGAGTTATTTACTTTTATGCATCAATTGGCCTATAGGAGCCAATTTTATAATTATGATTGCTTTTTTTGATGCTTTATGTTATGCTGTGCTATTATTCTAGTTTACTTACTTGCTTATGCACACGATGTTAGAGTTACTTCAGGTTTGTCTATACCTTAAATTAGTTGTGTTTCTTGCATTTTATCATATTTATATCATGACTTAGCTAAATCGTCCTATAAGGCCTAATGAGTAACCATGGTTTTGGAACTTATACTATACTTCTGTACCTTTTTGGTGCAGATCTCGATACTAATTATCGCTATTGATCGATGCTTGTGCTGTGTCGATATCTAGAAATAGGATGAGTTATTCAAGTTGGAGCCACCCATTTCCATCTGTCTTTCTATGTTAAGACTTTTTTTGAGATAGATGTTATTGGCTAGTCTAGATACCTGGGTTGTATTATTATTGCTAGATGCTCTTGTAATGGCTCACTAGGTCATAGGTATCTTATTGACTATCTTTATTTATTTCAAATGCTAGGCTTAATTAATAGTTTTATTGTTGATTTCCCTCTCTATTGGGCATTTTCTATCAAGTTAATCCATTGTGTTTAACTTTAGGATTACGGTTTGTCTTACCTACAGGCAAGATAGAGTAGGTGCCATCATGACACATAAATAGGGTTGTGATAGATTGCATGTTGAAGGTTGAATAGATTAATGTGATTTGTGGTGGAGAAGTTTTTTGTTAATGAGACGCATTGGGATATGTTGATTGGGGTTGTACTCTAAATAATTTATTTCCATGCATTGATCATAGTAGATGTCTGAAGGGGAAAATATGTTGTAGTGTAGGGTGATGTTATGTTTTTTATAGCATTTGGAAGGATGTGAGTGCCTGGGTAGAGTTTTTTCTAGGATGAGACTTGATAAAATTTTTGGCTACGATGGCTTCTAAGGAAAATTTGGTGTTTTGTGATTTATAGATATTTGGTATCTCGAGGTGTAGTATTTAATTAAATTAAGGTGATATCATGATAGATAAGGTATATAGTATCCCATAGAAACTTTTGAAACAAAATTTAGGTTAGTAGAACTCTGAATATAGCATTTGATGAAAAGGGTTAGTTTGGAACGTCAAAATCTAGGAGTGTGTTGTAACATTGGCCAAAATCGGAACTACTCGTGTGTAGAAAAAAGTGTGAATGGTTTCACTGGTATTGCACAAAAAAATTATAATTTATAAAAATCAAAAACACTTCATTCCCTCACTTTCAAGAAAAATGCAATAGAGCTCTAGGGTGGCGATTTTCATAGGATTTTTGAAGTTGTTCATCTTTGGATGTAAGCAATCACATTCTAGACTTGAATTCATTTTCTTTAGCCTTAGAAAATCACTAGAAAATGAATAATGATGGATTTTAGGATTTAACCGTAGTTGTAAAAATTGATGAAAAGTGATGAAAATGTGTACAAATTTAACAAAAGATGATCTACGGTGTGAGAAAATAGTAATGAGACTAGAATTAAGATTATTTATGATAATTCAAGTAGGTTTCATGAAGTTTAAATGATAAGAGAACTCTAAAATAATGAAATATGGTAAGTTAAAGGCTAAAATCAATGTGTTATGATCCCAAATGATTAAAAGAGAATGAGTTATTAAAATGGGTGTATATTCTTGTTTTTTTTATATATAAAGAACAAACTGAACAAGAATTAAAGGGGAAAAGTGTAGCTTAAATGTGACTTTAAGCAAGATACTGAGGTAGGCTATGATTTAGTTGTAGCATTTAGACTTTCTTGGCTTTGTGCTTGTTTGTGAACTCGACTACTATTACTGTATTGCATACATGCACTCTTACATATGCACATCTATACTGGTTGATATGATGGTATGATATGATATGGTTATGCATATCTTGTATACATGCACTCACACATATGCATTGAGTGATTTATCATGATTATGCATGTTGATGAGTTTTTTATCTAACTGACCAAGTGTGAAAGTCTTTTAAAATAAAATTATGAGTTATAATTATGTGATGATATTTGATATGTTTAGTTGCAATGTTGATATGATGCACATCATATGATTGTCTTGCATGGATGCACTCACCATCATACCATTATGATGCATTGTTGATGATGAGCTGACAACTATGAATATTGTAAGATGAGCTAGTAATGGACATTATTACGGAATTGGTTTATGTAAGATTCGAAGTCACCAGATGCCTGAAATTTTTATGCATGAACAAAACTCCTCTGTAGGCCATTGCTAGTGGGTGATCATAAGACCTTTAGTATATGTGTATAAGGATAGTGATTGGTGGTTCCATGAGTGGATTAGATTTATTTGATTATTTTTATAATTGATTTCTTGAGTCGACCAAGTTTAATTATTGATTTATTTATATTTGGTTTCTTGAGTGGACCGAGATGTGATAATTAGGATCCTTGCATGGTCCAATTGATAATAATGATATGTGGTGCTGTTTGTGTGAACCATTACTGATATTATTGAGCTGAGTTCCTTAAGTGAATTGTTGAATTAATAATCCAACTTCCTATTTAAACTTGGGTTTCTAGTGTGAATTGATTTCCTTGGATATATTTATCCTTGCCACAATGAAAATTGTAATTTTGAAATTTGACAGGACTTGACAAAATAAAAAACAACTAGAGTTAGTTGTAAAATAGTCATGTGTGTTGACTTGTATTTGGCTGTATATTTGTCTAAGTGTAAACATTGTTATTGACTATTTGAATAATATGTCATGGTTTTTTTCTATAATATGGTAAGTGGATATGATAATAATGATTTTATTTGGTATTGCTAAATTTGAACCTTAAAGGTGTAAGCAGTATTAAGTAACTTGTTTAGGTAGGTTTTAAGGATGTGAATAAAGTGATAATTAGATACTAGAGTGTTGGTGGAGTTGAATGTGCAAAAATTATTTGAGAGTAAAGGTTAAGAAAATATTGGGTAGTTAATCCTTGTAATTTAGCTCTGCTGTGAAGTTGAACGCACTTATATTTAGCCTAGGACGGAGATCTAAAAGTTGTGGTATTTGAGAGAAAAACCAAAGTTACTTACATTAAGTGATGACATGAACTACAGAATAAGGGAAATTAAACTGTCATATTATATTTATATGATTTATCTTAAATTTCTATATTATATGTTATATCGATTAACTTAGTCGGTCGATGATGCCTACCAATGCGTATTATTTATCCTAATGAAATACTTTGTAACCCTTTTAGGGTATAGGGTGATTGTAGGATCACTTGATATTTCTTAGGTGATGTTGGTAGTGATCTTTAATAGCTTCTTGATGTCGCCCAAAACAACACCTCCAAGAAGTATAATGCGATTGATGACAAATATAGTAATCCAGCAGAGGTTAGGGTCGAACCCACAAGGAATAGGCCGAATATCTCTCATGAATCTATTGAAGTAGCTGATAAATACATGAAAGTAAATGAAAGGTTTTGCTGTGAAAATAGTAAAGTAGCAACAAGTCTTGATCTCTTTAGTTGAAATCCATCTAATATGAATACTAGGGTTGTGTTCCCCCTGTCTTCCTAACTCCGTATATTTATTGTGCTCCATCGAACTATTTTAATACCTTCAATGAAGAATCTGATAAGATATATATAACTAACCGACTTGTGAACCTCTTTAGATAATTTCATTCTTTACCTTCTGAGTCTTAGAGTGTTTTTTTACTAAACCTTATCCTGGATCTCAAATTAACTATTACCTTTTCAGTGTCAAGTTAATTAGATGAGGGTTGGTATCCTCAAATTACTATCATGATCTTCTTTTCCTAATCTTTACCTCTCTATTGAAGTAAGTATCTAATACATGCAGGTTCTAATCATTGGACACCATTAATAAAGCAATTAAACGAAGATGATTACAATACATGCAAGAATATAGTTTAGGAACGACGTTGCACTTCCTCTATTTCATTATTCATCTGGGGTTCCCACAACCCTATTCAGGGGGTTTAGCTGCTCGTTGTTACAAGAAAATCCATGGAATTCATGAAAGAAAGCATGAGTGTAATGTCACAATAATTTAAGAAGAAAACCCAAATTATCAAACTAATAATCAACCAAACAATCAAGAACAAAGGATTCCAAGATCAAAAGTCAAATCTTGAAATCAATATGCGTTTGTGAATATAACAGAGAGTAAACTAATACGAAAACATCACAAGGGTATTTATAGATTACATCAAAACCCTGAAAATCCTAACCAAAATGAACAGAGAAAATTGGGTTGGTGGCCACTTCGGACCCTCTTACAGATCGTTAGTGGTACCCACGCCCTATAGGTATAAGTGATCAGAAAACTTCAGCATTTTATCATGCTTCATAACTTCACCCACGTAGGCACTTATGGGGCATAAGTGGTACATACAACCTGTAAGTAGCCTTGTAGTAACTATAAGTTAATTCTTCAAACTTTACAGCCTCAGAACCTTCAATCATTTCTACCTACATTGGCACTTACGGCGGTATAAAGACACCTACGCATTATAAATAGCCCTTCGTCAATGTGAAGTCAATCTTCAACTTTCAAGTTCTCTAAACTTGCCACTTCTGAGACCTACGAAGCCACTTACGGTGGTTATACTATGGCTCGTATGTGGTCTCATAAGTGAGGTTTTCTATACCCTTCAACTTTTTTTTAAATCTCCAAACCTAGTTTCCTGCAACATAGACACAAAAACACATCATATCTAACAAAACAAACCTATGTACTTACATATTTTCATATTTTAAGCATCGAAAGTGCCAAATCATGGCACATCAACACCCTCATCTTAGTACATTTGCATGTCCTCAGGAAATCAAAACATAACAAAATACAACACGGTGATGCTAAACCAAGAGAAACCTATGGTGCCTACGGCAGTCAACTCAATTTTAGCTCAAAACTTTTCACCCCTCCTATTTAAAACTTTTCAAAACCAACTTTGTGGATCTATGTAACCAACAATGCAATACAAAGAAATCAAGTTATGGCATTACATTACAAATAATAAAGCAAGTATACAGTACTCGAATAGATAAGTAGCTAGCAACAAAACCCATGTACTTCATAATAAAGAAGTCCCACTCTCACAGTATAAGTATGCATGTTAATCTGGGAATGATAACGAGAAACTTACACTCCTAAAAGAAGTTTTAATCAATGTGCATAGAATACCATAGGCTTACCCTTATTTTCTTTACCTTAATTTTTCAGACAGTCGAAGTAGGATCATTATAGGACTTTATTCGGCTTGTAATGGTAGTCTTGGGGGCTAGTATGGTACATTTAGGAGTTTAGTAGATATCCCTCCTTGATACTATAATTACATTTTGGAATCCACTTCTCAACCACAACTTTTATTTTATTTCTCTCTTTTTTTTATTTCATTTCTTATTCAGGTTGGGTGCGGGTTTTTTTATTCTTCCTTTGTCTTTTTATTTTTCACTTTTTCTTTCTATTTGTTTTTCTCTTTTTTTACCACACCCAACCCTACTTTCCTTTCTCCTATTTAACCTTATGCATACTTAATTCTAATTACTTATACCTATGATAGCCACCCTCAACTTAGGTCATATGTCTGAGTTAAGGTGCACAATGTCCAAGGAGGGACCAGGGCCAAAATAGGTTTATTGTGACTAAACTGGGAAGGTGAAAGGTGAAAATAAGAAAATAGTCTAAATAGGCTCAAAATAGGGATCAAGAGATATTTATTCTCATTTAGGAGACCATTTAGGCTAAGAGTGGACTAAATCAATAACGACCTATAATCCTTTCCTAATCGACTATACGGTAACCTAGGCAAGACGCACAAAGGGAACTAGGTAAGCATCTCACACACACATGGACTAGGGTCATGTTACAAACTACTACCTATCCGATTCATGCAAATTCAAACTATGATTATTATTTCCCTAATACTAATGCCATAACAAGATTCACAGTGGTTAGGCATATAAGCACATCACACAGTTTAAAACAAACTTTTTGGAGGGATATCTTTTTTTTTCACAAAATATTTAAACACTAACAAAATATGTCAACTGCCTTTAGGTGACTTATTTTTTTTCTAGTTAAACATAAATAACACTAAACATTACGAAACAAAACACAATATGACCTAACCATACCAGTTCAACTATGAGAGCGCAGCCGACGGGAAATAAAACATGGCAAAAAAAATCCTCAACTATGGTAAACCCCCACCCTAAACTAAAAGACTACACACTGTCCTCAGTGCATAACTACAATACAATAAAAGGAGTAAAGACATACCTGGGATACTCTAGGCATCCATCTCAAACTCGCCTTCTTATAAGGCAGGAGTTATCTTAACTAGCAGAGGTGGTAGGGCATGACTAGAAGACGTACCCTCTGATCTAGAAAAGTATAATCTATGTCAAGCTCATCCTCTAACTTCTACAATGCCTTCTCTTTGAGTTGAGATAAGTGACCCGCAATCGGATTCTTACTGTCTTCTAGTTTTTCACCTCAAAGTCAAATTCTTATAATAAGAGGACTCAATGTATCAACCATGGTTTTTAATATACTTAGAAGTCAGATACCTCAATGTTGCATGATCAGTGTGAACCATGACTTTGATCCCTATCAAATAGGATTGGAATTTCTCAAAAGTAAAACCCACTGTGAGTAACTCCTACTTATTGACTGTATAATTTTCTACATAGGGTTTAATATTTTGCTGGCATAGTAGATGGGATGAAGGATCTTTTCACGTCGTTGGCCTAGGATAGCTTCTAAGGCCACACCATTAGTAGTGTACATCACCTCAAAAAGCAAGGACCAATCGGAGACACAATAATAGGAGCAGAGATCAATCACTCCTTAAGGCACTCTAATGCCTTGAGACATGCATCATCAAATACGAACTTAACCTCCTTCTCTAAAAGCTTGTATAATGGATTAGAAATTTTAGTTAAGTCCTTGATGAGTCTCCTATAAAACCCAACATGACCAAAGAAACTTCTGAAACCTTTGACTGAAACCACAGAAGGTAATTTTTCAATCACTTCTATCTTCGGCCTGTCAACCTTAATACCGCTTTATGAAATTTTTTGTCCGAGAACAATTCCTTCCTTCACCAAAAAGTGGTAATTTTCCCAATTTAAAACCATGTTACACTCATCACATCACTGAAGTGCTTCGGGAAAATGGGCCAGGAAATCATCAAAAGAGTGCCTAGTAATTGAAAAGTCATTCATGAAGATCTCTATAGTGTCCTCCACCATATCAGAAAATATCGACATCATACAACTTGAAAAGTGGTCGAAGTATTGCATAGTCTTAATGACATCCTCTTGGATGCAAAATTTCCATATGGGCAAGTAAAGTAGTCTTCTATTGGTCTTTGGGGGCAATAGAAATCTGATTATAACTCGAATAACCATTAAGAAAATAGTACCAACCCATGTCTTCTAGTCTGTCTAGCATCTGATCCATGAACGACATAGGAAAATAGTCCTTTTAAGACCAAGTGTTAAACTTCTGGTACTCCACACACACTTTTTATCCAGTAACTAGTCTCATGGGCACTGACTTATTCTTTTCATTTGGGACCACAATGATCCCACTCTTCTTTGGTACACACTAAACTGAGTTGACCCACTTGTTGTCTGCAATGGGGTAAACCATGCCCGCATCTAACTACTTTATGATCTGTTTATTCACCATCTCTTGCATAGGTGGATTCAAACGACGTTGGTACTTGATGCTGGAAACACAATTTGTTTTAAGTTGAATTTTATGAGTACAAATCCTAGATGGATTTCTTACAATGTCTGAAATAGTCCATCCGATGTCCTTCTTAAATTTTTGCAAGACCGAAATCAATTCCTTAGCCTATGAATCCAAAAAATCAACAGCAATAATGACTAGCAAGGTATTATCAGGCCCTAAAAATTCATATCATAAGGGGATGAGAAGGCCTTCAATTCTATCACAGTGACTCCACAATAGATGAATGAGATGGCGGGGTAGCTTTATTCTTCAAGTGAAGATCAAACATTTTTGGAGAATAAGAAAAATAATGTCTACGACATGATGCGCTCACCATCTTATCATATTCATTAATACCACCACTATCAAACTTTATAATTACTATCGCTAGTGCCTCGACCGCAAGTCTCTCCTCAAAAGGTAGAGTTAATGCATCATCATCATCATCAATAGTGTTTATCACAGACACCACCCACATATTTTTTGGTTGTCACATCGACTGACACACAATAGAGGTAACCTGCTTGTCATTGAATCTGAACTTTATCTTCCCAATCTCCATCTTAACCAGTGCCCTTCCAATAGCTAGAAAGGGTCAACCCAAGATAATAGGAACTTTGAAGTCCATCTCAAAGTCAACGATCACAAAATTAGCTGGAATATAAAGAATGCCACCTTCACCAACATATCACATAATATACACATCAAGTTTTTCACATGCGATCGGCCATCAACAACCTCATATATATTTTGGGTGCCCCCAACCCCAAATACTTGTAAAATACTAACAATATTAGATTGATACTAGCTCCCAAGTCACACAATGCTCGAGCAAAGTTCAAGGACCCAATAGTACATGGAATAGTAAATGCTTTTAGGTCCTCCTTATTTTTTACCAACGATCAGGAAGCAACAACACTACAATATGCATATTATCAGTGGGCTCATAATTCACCGTCCGCTTCTTAGTAACTAAATCTTTCATACACTTTACATAGCTTGGCATCTTCTTTAATGCTTCCACAAGAGAAATATTAACAGACAGTTCCTTCAACATCGACATGAATTTCTTATACTTCTTTTACTCTTGATTTTTCTACAATCTCTAAGGAAAAGAGGGGGGAGGTCATGGAATGGTCTTCAATAAGGCTCAAATTCCTTCCTATTTCCTTTATCTTTTGCAACTATTTTATCCACACTTATTGATTTTTATTATGACTCACGAACAATCACCAAATTATTAGGTTCCACTTCGAGTGTATCATCAACATCTATTACATCATTCCAATCTTGATAAACTACAGGAATAGGTGGATCAATGTAGCCTTACCACTTTGAGTGGTGATGACCAAACAATGACTATTATTCTTTGAATTCTGTACAGTGTTACTTGGAAGGGTGCCTAGTAGATGCTTATTCAAAGTAGATGACATCTGACCAAATGTGTTCCCAAGTTGCTTGATCACAGAAGCATGAAATTCTACTTTCTGGCTCAAAGATGAAATATCGGCCTTAATCTTCATAAGGTAACTCTCTTGATTTTTTGAATCCTTTAAAAACTTATCAAACAATGCCTCTATTCTTGAATTAGAATCTTGATTCCCTAGCAGAACATAAGCACAATTTTTTTCTTGTAATCATCCTTACCCTCTAGCCATCATCTATCTCTCTCTTCTCTGATATGAATATTTATCCTATAGTAGTTCTAACCTTGATTCCATTGCCTCGAGTTCCAAGTGTCTTGATTAGATCCTTGTCCCTTGGCTTAGAAACCCACCAACTCTTTATCTAGAAACTTCGTCTCTTTACCTAAATCATAATAATATGACTTAGAAGCTTTACCTTATGCACCCACAACATTCACCTTTTTGGAATTCATAGTTGCAAATTACTTTGTCAATGACCTAATCTCAACCCTCGGATATGCAACTTCTTGAGCTACTATATTATCAACAATTATTTGCTCGTTAAAAGCCCTAATGGAATAAGTATCGATGCCTCTTTCAGCCTCCCGAGTATACCACCCTTAATTAGTTAAAGAGATCCAATCTATGATTTTTAATGTTGCCTCCTAACATAAGTTCATGAAAGCCCCACCCATAATAGTTTCCATAACAGCTTTAGCACTAGAATTCATAGCTTTGTAGAATATATCAAGAAAAACTCTCCCCAGAATTCTATGATTGGTCACTATTATCAACTTTTTCTTAAACTAAAAAAAAGCCATACTCATTGATTCAGAATGCAGTTTTCTAAAATTATAAATTTCATCATTCAATTACAGCATTTGGGAAAACGGGAAGAATCGGTCTAGGAACTATTTCTACAACCTGTTCCAAGTAGTAATGGACCTACGAGGTGGTTTCACTAACTATAATGTCTCTTCACTAGTTAGAGAGAATGGAAATAACTCGAGTCTCAAAGCTTCCTGATGTACCACAGGTATATTATATGAAGTGCAAATTCCAACAAAATTTATAATATGCTTGTTTGTGTCATCAGTCGTCAAACCCACAAACATACCCATGAGATTGAGCAGTTGAATCATAGCACTTATAATATCAAATTTCACTCCCAGGGGGAAATCAGGAGGAATGATAGCTCCTGTCTTGATAGGCTCAGTGTACCCCATGTCTTCCTTTGGATCATCATATGCAAGAAAATATTGATAATATGGGAGAACTTGAGCTCTATCTATTCTACCGTTGTCAAGTTTTGCTTGATGATTTTTTTCTGTCTCCTCTTGAGATACAAGATGGGCAGTCTCATTATCCCTCCTCACAATTTTTTTTAGTAACCATGTAGTGGTCCGCACAGGTATCTCCTGAACACCATCTGGAGAAGAGGGATTCAAATAGTGTGGGTCATCTTGAGGAAGCTTATGATGAGTTTTACGGACTATGTTCTAATATCCTATGATTCTGTCGTAGGGTTCTTTCAAGATCTGGATCAAGTGGGATCAAGGGATTTTCTTGACTCCTAATATTGGGCATACACCGATGTACGCCTCAAGGAAAAGAAAAAAGAAAAACACAACAACTTCAACAACTTTAATAAATCAATCTATAATAGAACTCCCCAGCAACGGCGCCAAAATTTGATGTCGACCAAAACTACACCTCAAATAAGTATAATGTGGTCGATGTCAAATATAGTAACCCAACAGAGGTTGGGATAGAATCGACAAAAAATAGGCCAAATATCTCTCACAAATCTGTTAAAGTAGTTGATAAAACGTAGGAAAGTAAATGGGGGTTTTTGTTGTGGAAACACTAAAGTAGCAACAAGTTTGGATCACTTTAGTTGAAATCAATCTGAGATGAATATTAGGATTGTGTTCCCCATACTTCCTAACTCCGTAGATTTATCATGCTCCGTAGAATTATTCTAATACCTTATATTTAGTATATGATAAGATATACATCACTGACTATCTTGTGAATGACTTTAGTGAATTTCACTCTATACCATTTGAGTCTCAGAGTGTCGCGTTACTAACCCTTATCCTAGATCCCAAATTAACTATTCCTTTTTTAGTGTTAAATAATTAGATGAGGATTGGTATCCTCAAATTACTGTAGTGATCTTCTTTTCCTAATCACTGTCTCTCTTTTGAAGTAAGTATCAAATACAAAAAGGTTCTCAATATTGGCTACTGTTAAGAAAGCAATTAAATCGAAGATGATCACAATATATGCAAGAATATTGGTTACGAACTATGTTGCACTTTCTCTACTTTGCTATTCAGTCAGGGTTCTCACAACCCTAGTTAGGGGGTTTATCATCTCATGGTTTCAAGAAAATTCATGGAATTCTTCAAATTATAAGAGTAATCTCACAATTATTTAACGATTAAACACAAATTCTCAGATTAATAATCAAGAATAAAGAATTTCAAGATCAAAAGTCAAATCTTGAAATCGATAGATATTTATGAATGTAAAGAGTTCTTAAACTAGTACAAAAACATCTCCAGAGATATTTATAGATTGCATTAAATCCTAAAAATTCTAACCAAAACAAATAGGAAAACTGGGTCGGTGGCCATTTACGAACCCACTTATAGGTCGTAAGTGGTACCTACGCCCCATAAGTGTGTGTCGTAAGTGACGGACGAACTTTAGAGTTTCGGCATGCTTCAGAACTTAACCCATAGGTACTTACGGTGTGTAAGTAGGACTTATGGACCGTAAGTATCCTTGTTGTAACTATCAGGTAATTCTTCAAACTTCAGAGCCTTATAACCTTCAAACTCTGCTACCTACATTGGCACTTACATTGGCGTAAGTGGTACCTACGCACTGTAAGTAGCCTTTAATCAATGTCAGCGCAATCGTCAACTTTCTCGTCCTCTGAACTTTCCACTTCTGAGACCTACGACGCCACTTACAGTGGCCATAGGTACTACCTACGACCCGTAGGTAGTCTCATAAGTGTGGTTTTCTGTAACCTTCAACTCTTTTTCTTCTTTTAAGCTTCAAAACCTAGTTTCCTGCAACATAGACACAAAAATGCATCATATCTAAAAAATGGACCTAAGTACTTGCATATTTTTCGATTTTAAGCATCGAAAGTTCCATGAAACCATTGCACATCACTTCTACTCATGTCATTCCTATGTTGGAAGTTGTATACTTAGTGTTATCGTGTACTTATTAGAAGTTCTTATACATTGTCTAGACTAGGTCCTTGGGAAAAGTATTTTCATTATGACTTTATTGCAAAAAGATTATATCATTTGTCAGATTTTAGATCCTTAATGAAATTGCTTAAATTTCTACATGTATTTTGAAATAGATGGTAAGAGTCCTCCTATCTACGGGATTAGAATTGGGACATTTGCGACCCGATTAGTATGATCGTGAAAGTTATACTTCATCAAGGGTTATATAAAAATTTATTTCCTATTTATTTATCCAAGTTCATTAATCTAATCTTGTGGCGAATATATATAAGCTTATTTTTATTGGTATTTATGGCTGAATTCTTAAAGATCGGTATGCCCTTTTCCATCAAAGCATTAATGATGTGAATTCTTTATTCCTTCCTTCCTTTTTTTTTATGGTCACTTTGAAAATATTATGTATCTATTATATGATCTTAATGTTCTATTATGTAACCATTATATGATCCTAATGTTCTAAATGTTCAATCTACTTTTCCTTTTTAGATTAGAACTTTGCTATGTCTTTTTTGTTTCGAATATTTTCCTTTGTAAGGTCACCTTTGATTTAATGAAGCTAAGAAAGGACGTTTGTACAAACAACTTTTTAATATAATCATATAATAGTATATCGATATATTTTTGCAATCAAAAAGTAAGAATTGTTTGAGATTTTTTTTCTTGCAATCAATTTCCTTTTATTTTAAAACATCTTTTTTTATAATAGTATCTTTCTTCATTGTTGCTATTTTTTTCTTTTTCTTAAAGTACCTCAATCTTGTGTGTTTCGTTTTTCACTTCTTTTATGTGTATGTATGATCTTACTTTTGCACTTATGCAGTGATGATTATAACATGATCCAATCATAATTTATGGATTTATATAAGGACAACGACAAGAGCTATAAAATTTTGTATGAGGTGCTAGGACTGGGAAATGAGGACATGAAAACCCCAATTCACCGATACACAAGGAAAAGTAGAAGACCAACAATGAGATGATGACTTATGGTGATTAACCAGTATTAAATACAATACCAAAACAACATTGTGCTTTTTGAAAATGCCAAGGTTGCGATATTTGATGGTTAAAGTCGTTAAGTGTATGGTGGGTAATTAGGAATAATAATTTCATGATAAAATGCATTACTATGTTATTCTTTGTTTGGTATGAGATATTAATTAGTCCCAAAATTATGTATCTCGTCATTTACACTACAATAATGAGATAAGTTATATATATGGTGAAATACTCATCTCATGGAATATCCCTAAACATAGAATAACAATGTTTATCTCGAATCCATGGCAAACAACCCCGTACATATGTCATCCATGATCAGCATACTGCTTATAATATTTCTAAATTATGCGAATTTTATTTTCAGTTTAGATGAAATTAAACTTATAACTTTGTTATAATTTTTTCTTTTAATCTTCCATCAAGAGGACTAGTACTATTCTTTTACCATCTAATAGAAGGAAAGGAATAAATACCGATACATATCTAACCGATATTTGTTATACTTAGAGAATCATGTATTAAAACTGCGTAATACATATAAATTTTTCCTTCAAAGTCTTTATTTCATCATTTTAAGAAAATCTTATAATTCATCTAAGCTCTAATCAATTAAAAATGTTTTTATTTATGACGCCCCCAAGATATAAAAATATTTAAAAACAATATCATGATTCACTAATGCTTTTAATGATCGTGTAAAGCGCGGCCTATTTTACTAGCATGACATAATGTGTGACTAATTTAGGATGAAAAGCAAAATGAATAGTACCAAGTTTTGTCAGTTCATCATAACTTGAGAAGAATTGATGAACAGATGCAACTTTTACCTACAAGGATAGTATGTATCCAATTGAGCAAGTTTACTATCTCTTATTGAAATATTTCAAACACTTACCTCATAAGTAAATTTAATTTATTCCTACAACTTATTCTCGATAGTAATTTAAGGTTTCCCTTGTATGAAGGTTCATACGTATTAAAATTTTATTGGATTTAACTTTATAAATTAAGTTGGACTATATTGAGTTCATTAAAAATATAGTTCGAATAATATGGATAATATAATTGGGTTAATCATCAAACTTCAAATGTATTGAGTTGATTTAATTATTGGACTCCAAATGATGAGCCTATTTTTATTGGTCCAAGGTCTAACTAGCTATTAGCTCTTTTAATGTCCAGGCTCATGCCATGTGTCAAAATCATGTGGCGATCCAAGTCGAATAAATTAGACACTAAAATCATGTCATGTGTCAACAGATGTGGCAATCTAACTGGCTATTAGCTCTTTTAAAGTCCAGGCTCATACCACGTGTTAAAATCATATGGCGATCCAAGTCAAATAAATGAGACACTAAAATCATGTCATGTGTCAAAAGATGTGGCAATCCAAATTAAATTAAATAAACCACTAAAATCATACCACGTGTCGAAAGGTGTAACAATCCAAGTTAAACAAAATCGAGACATAAAAATAATGCAACGTGTCAAAATTATGTACCATGACCCAAATTCAAAATTTTGCAACCACCTATTATATTCTAACTCAATGAGTGTACCCTTACTACCCAATCATTTTTAAGTGGAATTTATCTATGGCAATACCATTATAATCACCAATTCAATGAATAATTACAATCATATTTAATGTCATTCAAAACCTTTACAAATCTTTAATCAAATAAAATATAACTTTTCCTTTTTGGTCGAATTGAACAAATTTTATTTCTCCTGTGCCAACTTTACATCTTGCAAAATAAAAAAATGTTATCACTGCAAATACACATCCCTACTCAACCCCTCACCCGTGCCTATATCTAGCTTCTAAATCAAAATATAACTTTCCTATTCAGGTTCTCTCTTTACAAGTAAATCACTTCTTTATACACTCTACTCATATACAAACAATCTTTTCTAGTCTTTGAGATCATCATATGTGGCCTTGGTACTTTGTTATGCCAAAGAATTATATTCTTGGCATGTCATATAGAGTATACTAATGCAGATAGCACTGCACAAATTAGACTTTTACTCACTTTTTCTATACGTATCATGTTAATCTTCTCCAAATTCCCTGTATGTCCTTCTATCTTAATGGCACCCCTATCCATCCCAATAGTTCATTTATGAAAATCGAAGAGAAAGGGCATTCAACAAACAAGTGGCTTACTGTTTCAACTTCGACATTACACAGTAGACAAGTATATTCTTAACTTACAACCCACTTATGTAATATAGCTCTGGTTTGTATCTTATTTTGTGTTACCATCCAGTATATAGTTGTTTTAAGGCATATTAGAGTTGTTCCAAACACCTCTCCACCATGGTTAAAGTTGTAAGGCCTCCTTCCTCTAAGTATATCCCAATTTTATAGTGTATTTACCTCCAGGTTATATCCAGTCATCTTGTAAATATCCACCAATAAATTTGTCTCTCATTGAATAGATTTTCTTACAATATGATCTACAATCTTTTGGGGGTTGATATGACTTCCAACGTTCTTCTTTTAGGCATGTGTGATCAACCCATTTGACCCATAATTTATTAGCTTTTCTACCTAAGTTTCTGACACGACCAGAACTAAGGCCTGATTGTGTCAGGTATCTCAAGTCCCATGTGGACCGGAGATCACCCCCTGCACCTAACCAACTCAAACACAAAACACTCTAAAGTCGGATGAATTTCAAATATATAACAAGATAGTGTGCAATAGCTTAAGAAAGTATTAATATATGTCTATATCCAACCACTGATGATCGATCAAATGACTGACCGACACCGCCCAATAACCACA
This sequence comes from Capsicum annuum, assembly GCF_002878395.1. Classification (NCBI taxonomy): domain Eukaryota; kingdom Viridiplantae; phylum Streptophyta; class Magnoliopsida; order Solanales; family Solanaceae; genus Capsicum; species Capsicum annuum. The sequence continues at coordinate 507,220 of NW_025857520.1, forward strand.
GTATTCCAAACAAAGCCTTCTAAATAATGATCCAAAACTGAATATCAGTAAGTTACTGGTACATGCCCCCGATAATAGCCAAAAATAAGTCTTAAGATATAAGAGGAAAAAAAATAAAATATAGACTTCCGATGAATGAAAGATCACCACTTTAATGTCAACTCACAAGGTATTCTTGAATCTTAATTACTGAGTAGGGGAAGTATAAGTGTGACCGATTCCTACATCGTATGGGGATACAACATTCAAAGATAATTAGTAGGGTGAATGCTAGCATGTAACTCAGGGATAAGGATAACATAATGACATGATCAATAGTTTAACATCATTCAAACCAATGCACATAATAGATGCATATACATATATATAAATGTATCACATTTCGGGATAGGAAACAAGGCTTAACATGTCTTTTCTAAACTTTAGACTAGATTTTGTAGCTCAACCATCATATAATAGTATCCACGGGCCATATGGACCCCATCTCTCACCCCTTGGTTGGGCCCCAGTGCATGTAGCCGCACGAATCGGATAACAATCTCATATATATGTACACAGGGGGCTCCAACCTCCCAATATATTCTAAGGTAACTTAGGTACCCGATCATATAATGATTTACGAGGGAGTCAAACCTCCTTAACATGAAATAATAATAGTAGGGGGTACTCGACCCTCCCTGGTTACTTTGATCCCCACGTTAGCAAATGCAATTTCTAGTGTCTGTCATCTGGATCTTCACTTTCATGACTCACCTACACAACTCTATGTATAGCCTAGTTAAAACATTTATTACACAATCCCATTCATGAATCACGTTTCACATTAAGGTATACATTATTGGTATCGTCATACCGACTACACTTGCAAGGTACCAAAAACATACCATGACAATTTCCATTATTTCGGAGAAAAAAACTCCCTTTGTTCATTAATACAAGGTGGGGGACACTGACTCTCTTTATTTATTAAATCATACCATTGTGTTTCAAATACCTCTTTATATCATACAATAATTCAAGACTAGTTTAATTTATAAATTCCCACCTTGCTCATAACTCAAAACCAATTTCACATTATGGGTTGGGATCATAACCACCTAAAAGTCACAAGTTTGGGAAAATCATAATTCCCTAGTTCATTTACCATAACCATGCACCCACAAGTTCAAAATCATATTTAAAGCCTGAATAATCACAATTAAATCATGGGAAATCATTGTTTAACAATAAGCATTCATAACCCACAACCCTTATTTTCGAAAGCAAAATAATTCCATGTGAATAACACTTTAATACATATGCATTTTAATAAATTAACAATGAGAGAAGAGTCACATGCCTGAAATAGTAAGATGTACAAAGAGAAATCACCCTTGAAAGCCCTAATTAATCAACCTCTTGAAAACCCTAAGTGTTCTTGACCTTGAGGAATTTGAGACTATTGGGAAGTTGCTTTGATGTATTTTTGAGTGTTAATAACACCCTAAAAAGGTTATAAGATGTAGGTTTCAAGTTGGGTGAAAGGGGAAATATCTATAATGCCTTTAACTTAAAAGCTAAAAAAGGGTCGTATTTGACTATGAGTCAACCATCGACTCGTAACCACTCCTTATGGCTAGTCACCACAAGTTGTAACTAGGGCAGAACCACCAAAGAACCCTATACTGTTGAAATTACGACTCATTGGAACCACTCATAATGGGACCCTACGACTCGTAGGTCCAATTCGTAATCAACACCAAACCCATTTAGGCTATACACTGGACACGCTACATTTTACCCCTATGAATTGCAACAAATCCCGACAGATCATAGTGATCCACTTGTGCTCGGAGCATAATCATGCCATAAACTTACATGATTTGGTTATGACTTATCCCAATGACTCGTCAGGACACCCTACAACTCATAAGGTTAGTCGTAAGTTGTAAGGAACAATATCTGGGGTGTTTTATTTCCAAACATATTTAGCTATTGTTTCCTCGTCCATACTATGCAGCCTATAATCCGTAATCCACCCTCTTATTTGTTTCTACATATGATATCTCATGCTATAAGATGAACTCTGTTAGTATGAACCCCTCCACTATAAAGGAATTTTTTTCAAAAAGTAATTATCTTCTTCACACACCCTTAGGTAGTACAAAAATGATAGACCAATACATATGCAAATACATTAGTATTGAATAAATCAGTTGTGTCCTTCCAGTATATGACAAATTCCTACTCTTCTATTTCTGTGTTCTACAAACCTGTCTTTCCAATAGCATCTCGTAATCCATGGTTGAGAGGTTTCTTGATGATATTTGAATCCCAAGATACTTGAAAATATGTTTGCCAAGGCTATATCCAGTTATCTCACACACATCCTACAGCACACATGGATTCATATTTTTTGAAAATATGCAAGACTTTCCTGTATTAGTTGTCAATCTTGAGGCTACTGAAAAGGTACTCAAACCCCTCAACATGAGAACAATTGGAACTAATTCCCCTTTACATACCACAAATATATCATCTACAAAACATAAGTAATTCAGTTTCAGCTATTTGCACTTAGTAAGAGATGTAAACTCGTCTATTATAGCCACTTAATCCATTACCCTAGAGAAGTACTCTATGTATACTATAAATAATAATAGGGAGATGGAGTCACCTTGTCTGAGCCCTCTCTGTAAATCCATCGTGTGCTAGGAAGTAGTGATATGTTCCATGACCAGCATAATGAAACCATAATTAAAGTTTAACCAATAAAGCATTTCCTCCACAAATTGCCCTTCTATAGTATCATATGTTTCTCTTAGATGAACTTTAATTAAGTAGCTCTTTGTAGTGTCCTTTATATTGTATAACTTGACCAAGACCTATCATATCATGATATTTTGTACTGTGAATCTTCCAGCCACAAATGCACTCTGAGTACTAGATACTATCCCAGGCAATACTTTCTGAAGTCTCTTGCACAACACCTTGGATATTATTTTGTATAAGGTGTTACAATAGGATATTGGTTTGAAATCCACCACTAAATCTACATGAGTAAACTCTTGGGATTAAGAGTGTAAACTGTGTCATTTGCCCTCTTAAATATCTAAATAACATGAAAAAATAATGACACTCCAATTGTAATATTATCTCCCACTATATCCCGATAATCCATAAAGAATTTATTGCCATATTTATCAGGACCTAGAGCTTATTCTCTATCAATTAACCATAGTGCTTCCTTTATTTCTACTATAGTACAACCATTCTCAAGTATATGCCTTTCCTCTATGGAAACTCTTGGACCTCTTCTTACTATGGTATGATGTGCATAGATCCTTCCAATAGACATACTAGTTCTCAGCAGTTCACTATAATAGTCTAGGAAAGCTGAGCTAATCCCTTTCATGACCTTTTGCATACATCCCTTCCTGTCCTTAACACCAAATATATTATTCTTGTTTCTTCTACCGTTAATAGCATTATGGAAGAAAGAAGTATTTTGATCACCCTCTTTATGATTTCTATTGCAAAAACTAGTTTTGAGCCTTCTACAGTAGGCCAAGTTTTCTTGATAATCTCATTTCTTCCTTAATTAAGGTTTCACATGGCCCCTGTTAGATCCTCTCTTAACACTTTAGTAGCTCAAATTTTTCATACTCAACCTTCTATTCCACATCACTAAACTTGTCCTTGTTTAATTTCCTAAGAACTTACTTAAGTTTGTGTTGCTTTCCCACCACAAACAATATCTTTCTCCCCTTAGTTTATCCCCTCAGCTATGCTCAACCCTTTCTTTGAAATCAAAAGCAAGCCCCACATATTAAAGTACCTAAACTATAATTTTGTGACACCTTACCCTTGTTCACATTGTATAATAAAAGAATAGTGATCATATAATTCTTCTAGCATAAATCGAGCTTCTGAGGAAAGTAATTCAGTTACCCACTTTGCATTTACTAACACTCTATCAATCTTATTATATACCCTATGCTCTACCTTTTTCTTATTATTCCAAGTAAAGAAGGCACCAAATGATTCCAAGTCTTCTATCCCACAAACATATACACAAAGCCTAAAATCCCTTATTTCATCCACTGTCAAAAGTCTTCCCAATACTTTACCACTAGTTAGGATGCAATTAAAGTCCCCTAGCAAAATCCAGGGTCCCTTCACTTCGTCCTGAATCCATTTTATGTCCTTCATAACTCTCTTCTCTGATCGGGTTCATTAAAAGTATATACAAGGTTCTTAGATAACACATCCATTGTGTTCTTTACTTGCACAATACTATGGATTACCTAGGTAGTAACCTAGTTATGACCTAATAAATCAGGTCATGGTAGAACCTACTTAAACTCACTAGTAGGTAAGTCAAACTATAGCCCAAAAAAATAAGTAATAGACTAGTTGGTATAAGGTATAATGACTATAGAAATTAAGTATATAAATATATTATAGATAATAAAATATAAGTACGATGGCTTACATGTAGATAAGATAGAGAAAATGGTAAAAAAGTATCCTCAACCCAGTAAGGTCAGTACAAGAGCCATTAATTAGAAGAAAAGAAGTATTACTAGTATTAATAGACAAATAGTCTCCAAAGAAATGAATATCCAAAGGTAGCAGAAGGAGAGAGAATTAGCTCCAACTTCGAAAGCTCACCCTATCTTAGAACCCTAGAATATGCTACATAAACCATCAATGGAGACAGCTTGTACTCGGATATGCATAAAAAAATGCAAAAGTGTAGTATAAGTAACAAAATATCAGGTATTCAATAGGCATTATTGGTCGATTAAGCTAATCATAATAAAAGCATAATAAGATGCAAGAATGTAAACTAAAATCGGGGATGAAAGGAAAAATCTAAAATAATGATTTGGCTAACAGATAATAAATAAGAAGGTATATAATATTAAAAAGAATACAAGCTAATTGCAGTCTAACTAGGCCCCAACTCATAAGGCATAAACAAAAAGGAAATAACTCAATGAGCCTCCATAAGCCTGATGGATGCAATTAAGAGGGAAATACCATCAATAATAGTTCCAAAGTCACCGACCATTGAAGTCATATCTCTGAATCCTTTTGTACCATAAACACCGACTCGAACTGAATCCTTAATATAATAAGTAAACTATAAATGTTGAACTCAAATTGGACTCTAATATCATAAGTGAATAGTAAATATCAAACTCAAACTGGTCTTTAAATATCATAATTGAATAGTAAGTACCAAAATCAAATCGGTTTTTAAATATCATAAGTGAATAGCAATTGCCAGACTCAAAGCAGTCTTTAAGTATCACAAATGAATAGCAATTGCTGAACTCAGTCTTTAAAGTAAATACAAGTCATCAAGTCTAGTCAAGTATCAGAAAGATGTCCAAATCATCCTAAGGTCCAAGAATATATGTGAAATGAGGAATGAAGGCCTCCTATATCTACAACGAGCTAATTAATATATTTGACCTTAAATGGGGTCGATATGGCCTACTTCTAAACCCTGAAAGTACATACTAAAGGTGATTTCTACCCAAAAACTAGACTAAGGCTTCTAATTTCTTATAATATGTGTTAAATAAGTATAAATATGCTCTAAGGTAATAACTTAACTCAAGGGGAGGGGGAATGGTCAATTCTAGCAAAAATGGCTCTCTAACTAGCTAAATATTTTAAATTTTACTAAAGATTCAATCAAGCCATAATTTTAACCCAAATCTAGCATAATACCATACTAATATCATAACTAAGCATAATATATGAGGAAGTAAGACTAACCTACCTGGACGCCGATGAATTCCCGAGAAAGGCTACTAAATTGGAGATTTTTCCTTTTGAGAAACCTCTGCAGGATGCCATGCTATCAAATTAATGATATATTCATTAATATGAGAATAATTTCATCTACGTTGCATAAAATGATTTGGATCCAAAATCGAGCTAAGAATCTCATATGGATCCTGCTTGGAAAATCATGACTTTGGGTTTGCCAAAACATCCTACTAGGATCAAGGATCATTTACCCTAAAAATAGGTAAAATCATAGCACAATTACACCCTCAAATCAGCCAAGAAAGGATTAGACATTTCAAGATTAAAGAAGAAAATTAATTAGGAAATTAAAGGAAACTTACAATAATCCTTGATGAGAAAATGTCCCACAAACTCTTCAACTCACCCTAAACACCCACCAATCAACCCTCTCACTCTCTTAGATCTCTAGGGAATTTAATGGAAGTTGGGACTTATAGAAATATAAGAGAATCGGGTTGGACAACTATATATACTACAAGGGGTCCAATCGGGTTTGACAGCTATATATACTACAAGGGGTCCCTTTATCGCTTACGTGGGGAGCCCATCACGAATGTGAGGCTTGACCTAATGTACTCCTTGTAAATGCGAAGATAGAAATGCGAATACGATGGAAAATAAACTTGGCCTTTGCTAACATGGCCAATGTAATTGAAATCACGATAACCAATAGCTTTAGACTTCGGAAATGCATCCAAGGCCATCACGAGCACGAAGTCTATTTTTGGCCTACACCATCTGAACTTGGCATTTGCCAATGCCAAGTTTCTGATCAAACTCTCGCAATTCATTCAAAACCTCGTGAACAAAACTAAACTATGCGATCCTACCAAATTTGACATTACAGATTCAATGGCTCCAATGAAATTTCCATCTAGAGTCATTTTGATGGAATGTTGGTCCTACACCTAATGTCCATTTTAAGAAGAATCCACCAAATAACCCAAAATAAGTCTAAAAGCCTTAGAATCCAAACCAAAGGGCCTCCTAGACTAAAGTTGACATTCTGGATCTAATGAAATGGTTTGGATTGGAATACATGGTTGGTAACCTTAAGTTTAAGCCCTATACCCAATTTTGAACAACGAAAACTTTAAAATAGGAAATTGGCTCTAAAAAGTAAACGAACTTCTTAGTAACCAAAGTGTGAATTCCAGCAAGAGATAAATGACTTGGTACAGCTATGGGAAAGCTTAAAATAATGAAATAGCATGGAAATGCAAAAAATGTCCAGGAGGTTCATTACAATGTCCACTACTAAAAGGACTTTCATTCACAAAAGTAATGAATCAAGATGTACTTGAAGGCTCGAACAAGTGACTATATTGGGCCTGTATCTCACCCTTGATCTCCTAGGTAACCTCCTCAAGTGGATGGGTATCTATTGAACCTTAAACACTAGAATATCTCTATAGAGCGACCTTCAAACATCCCTGGACAATATGAGGAATGGCTAATCCACAAAGGTCAACCTCTCATCCAAGTGTACCGAGTCCCACCAAAGCACGTAAGACTAATTTAGGGTATAACACTGCAACATAAAGACATGGAAAACTAGGTAAATAGCTGCAAAGTTTAGAGGAAAGGACATCTTATAATCTACTTATCCAACTGTTTGAAGTATCTCAAATGACCCAATGTTCCTATGTTAAGCCTTCCTCTCCTACCGAACCTCATCACGCTCTTCATGAAGGATACTTAAAATCCTATCATGAACTCCAAACCTAAAGGCAAAAATTCTAAAATCAACATAACCCTTTTGCTGACTTTGAGCTGCCCTCAACCTTTCCTGAATCACCTAGACTTTATCTAATGACTCATAATGTAAGTCTATACCCGAGGCCTAACATCGGAAGTCTCAAACCAACCTATCAACTATTGACAATGTATACCATATAATACTTTAAACGGTGTTATCCAATACTCAAATGGTAGCTATTATTATAGGAAAAATCCACCAGGGCTAAGTGTTACTCCTATTAACCTATAAATTCCAAAACACATTCACGGATCATGGTCTAAAGAACTTGAATAGTATTCACTGACTTCCCATCGATTTGAGATTGAAAAGTGGTGTTGAGGTCAACTTAAGTACCCAACTCTTCCTGAAAAGTCCTTAAAATACTAGATGTGAAAACCAAGCCTCTGTCAGAAATAATAGATATGGGTACTCCATACAGGCGAACTATCTCACAACATAGATACGAGCGAACCTCTCAACATTCAAAAACATTTGAATATGGAGAAAATGAGTTGATTTGGTCAACCAATTTACAATGACCCAAATTTTATCAAATCCACAGGAAGTGAAGGGAAACCCACTAACAAAGTCCATGGTGATCTGTTTCTGCTTCTACTCAGGAACAGGTAATCCTTCAATTAGGCCACTGAGCCTCTAATGGTTGGACCTTACCTACTCACAACATAGGCAACAAGCTACAAAATTTGCTATATCTTTCTTCATGCCACTCCACCAATAATGTTTCCTCAGATCTCTGTATATCTTGATTGTACAAGGGCGAATATACTATCTAGAGTTATGGCCTTCTCATAATATCTACTAAATCAAGTGCCCAACCTTTAAAACACAAATGTGAAAATAATATATCAAAGTATCCTATGAATCTAAGGTATCCCTCCATGACTCACCCTTAAAAACCATATAACAAATGCCACAAATTCTACTCTCCTCAAACTGGAAACTCCAAATTTGATTAAATTAGGTAGACCTAGAAACAACACTAGAAAGGATCCTCTTGGATCTAAAAATATGAAGTCACATTTTCAAGTTGGCTCTAAAAAATTAAAATAGAAGCCAAGATACATATGCGCACCGCCTTTCATCTCAAGGCATCAGCTACTATATTCACTTTGCTTGGATGGTATAGAATAGAGATTATAGTCCTTCAGTAACTCTATCCATCTGTGCTATTTCGAATTAAGCTCCCTCAAAGTCATAAGGTGTTGAAGACCATGATGATCTGAGTAGATTGATGAGTGGTAAGTTTGCCACTTATTTGTATTTAATATTTGAGCATATTTGAATGTAATAGTAAGACATATTTGTGGATACATGTACTAATTCCCATATTTTGCAGGTATACAAATGTTGAGATGAAAAGAGGGAAAATAAGCTGAAAGATAATAAAAATAGGAAGAGAAGTGCAAAAGCTAGAAAACCAGCGCAGACTGGACAATAGTTGGTGATTTCCCAACAATCCAAACCAAACATGAGTGAAGATGCCAAAGTCAAGGAAATGGTGCTAGAGTCAAAAGAAGAAACCAAACCTATCTCTTATGACGACTCTAACCCATTTTGGTGCAAAGATGTTAATGAGGATACAACTTCTAAATTAAGGGTTAAACCTCATTCAAACTATTTCTCAACATTGTACTTAAAGGATGTGATGAAAGTTCATCCACCTAAGTAAATAGAGGATCATAAGGAGAAGGAGTACAACCCCTACGTTTTGGAGTTTGATATTCTAAAATAGCATATAGGAGCCCCACACTTGAAGGCCAAGGAGCGAAAATTCCGAAGTTCAACTAGTGGCCTATTCCCACCTTTACCTAAGGAGCCAAATCAAAAATTTGATATGTAGTTGGGTAAAAGGTTAAAGTTTTTAAAATTGTATGATCGAACATATTTTGTCATGCCCTTGTATTTGACCAACGCACCTCAAAGATGTAATGATCAAAAATTGGGTAGAAAATTCAAGTCCTCTAAGTGGAGACGTAAATAAGGATAAAAAAAGTGTTGGACCACGATGATAAATTAAGCACTTGATGGGAGTCAGCCCATTGTTTTCATATTTGTATTTATATGAAAAAAAAAGCCTTGAACCTACATTATAAGCTCAAAAAATCCCTTTGAGATCTCCAACAAAGTGCATTTATTATAGTGGCAATTAAAAATAGGGGTAAGTCAATGGCATGGTACTTGTTAACATTAAGAGTTCTTGAGAGAGAGAGTTTTGTACTTAAATTCCTTGTGGCATATTTGATAACTTGGTGTGTATAGTTTCCTTTCTTGTGAGGACTCATGTAAACAAGTTGAGGTGGGTGATTTTGTCATCTTTTGAGAAAAGAGTAAAAAAGGAGTATAGTTTGGTTGAGGCCAAAAAGTGAGTCACTTCTCGAGTATAGTTTGTTGTTTCATTGTTGCTCTTTGAAGACTTTTCTATCCTTAGATTATTGTTTTTTATGTTGAGGGGTTAAGTGAATATAGCTTGGCCCATGTGCAAAGAGCTACTTGTGATAATGACTAAGCTTAAGGTAAATTTAATCATTGGGTCATCTTATTTGTGCATAAATGTGCATTGTCTCATGGTAAGAGGTAGTGTTACTTGATGGAAAACAAAGTTTTAAGTTGTAGGTGATGATGAGTATTATGTTTGCCACTCATTTGCATTCAACATTTGTTCATACTACTATGATTTGAATGTAACATTGAGACATATAAGTGGATAAATGCACTAATTCTAATATTTTGCAAGTATAAAAATGTTGAGAAGAAAAGAGGCAAAATAAGCTGAAAGAGGATCAAAATGGGAAGAGAAGAATTGGCCACTGCGATCACGGTAAGTCAAAAAGTCAATAGGCTGCAATCACTTAAAGAATTTAGCAATTACATAGTCGCAATCATGGCAGATCCACATGCGATTGCGGGATATAAAGATTTTCAGCCAGGGATAAAATTGTAAAAGCATATAGCCGATCACAAATTCTCATAAAAAGATCTCAAAATTCGCATTCTTGGAATTTATTCCGCAACCCTACCTCCCATCCTTAGTTTAGGGTTTTTGTAATTTCTTGGAGCTTAGAGCTAAATTTGTACTAGTTGTGAGCTATGAAGACATTAGAGTGACCTCCAAGTAGAGAATGGGAAAATCCCATTAGGGATTCATTCAAACTTAAAGTGTGGTTTTCTATTTACTTTTGATGAATCAATTTAATGGAGATTTTGGTTATTCTTTTTTATTATTATCACGAGTACCTAGTTCTTCCTCTTGGGATTATGTTAGAATAAGCTGTAAATTGTGTGGTCTATGATTCATATGTTCTTATGTTTGTTTTTTGGTGATGGGTTATTCTATTGCTTAACTAAATTTGTTGGGATTTGTGGGTGAAATATCCAAATACCCAAATAGGTTTGATTGATGAAAATCTCAAGCTCTTGAAAGCCTAAACCATCCTTAAAAGAGGGGTTTGGGTAAACTTGAGAAACCCACATCATCCTTGAAAGAAGGATGTAGGAAACAAGGAAATAGTAGCCAATTATGAGTATAGTTTGCTAATTTTCACTATCTTAGAAATAATGGTGATTATGAGGTTGACTATAGCATGGGTATCATCCTAGAAATAGGGATACCCAATTAAGGTGTTGGGTATTTTTAATTGTTGCACTCGTTAGGTACTCAAAAGGGTCAATGGGTGACATATTTAAGGATTTGTTGAAGAACTAGCCTCAAGGACTTCAAACCTAGCCTACCATATCATCAATGAATAGAATTTGCACCAATTCATCACATACCCATGCATAACTTACCCTTAGGATAGTATATCCAAAGATTTATGCCTATTTAATTACACCCTAATTATTCTTAGTCTTGAATTAGTCCCTTAGAAGACCAAGATTTACTCTCACATTAGAAAAAGTTGAAAACCCCCAAACCATCTTGAACCATAGGTTTGAACTTAGAAAGTAACTTTTATTTCCAACATACTTAATCTCCACTCATATTGTTCCTTGTGGATTCGACCCCAGTTCTTAGTTGGTAAATATATTGACAACGACTGTCTTTGACTTAAATTTACATGTAAGTTGAGCATTTTAATGAATGGCTTTCATGGTATTAATGTGGATTTGTTTTGGTTTGGAAATAAATGTTGGGGGTTTTGGTTGTTCTTTGTTGGATAATATTATCCCATGTTTTTCTTATGGTTTTCATGTTATAATTATGGTTTGAACATGTGGTTGCTTTGGAATGCTCAATTGATACATGGTTTTTGGTTTTGGAAATCTTATGCCCTCAACATGTTTGTTAAAATGCCTATGAAAATAATTTTGTCACATAGTTTGACTATTATTGAAGACTTTGCATTGCATAGTATTGTAATGGAATCTAAATTGGTTTGGTTGATTTTTAATGGTTTGGAAAGGTCTTGGTGGCCATGGTTTTGGTTAAAGATAGTTTTGAAAACCTTATGGGGTACAATGCAATCCCCCCAGTGAGTAATCTATGTAAACCTTGTCAGGTACACAGGAATCCTTCAAATGATTTTAATAATGGAGTTTTGGGTACATGGGAATCCCCTAAGTGTTATCTAATGACATTACTTGAAATCTACAGTTTGCATGACGATACCACATTATAATGCCTTAATAATTAATTCCTGGAATTGATGGTTTGGTTATGTGTTAAATATTTTAATTGGGCAATAATGGGGTTGTGATCGGTAGTCGTGAAGGTGTGATTCAGAAAGGTTGACACTGGAAACTCATGTTTTCTAAAATAAGGATTTTTCTTGATGACCACATACTTTTTGGGTACAAGGGAATCTCCAAAGTATAGCCCCGTACATATGTATCATAGAGGGAGAAGGGTACAAAGGAATCCCCGACCACCTATGGTATCTCCAGTTTATGCGGTTGCACGCGCTGGAGCCCATTCAGGAGGTAACACTGTACTCATATAGGAAATGAGTGGATTATGACAATAAAGCTACACAACTCAGTTTAAAGTTTTAAACACATGCTAAACCCGGTCATGGAATGTATGTATATATGTGGTTGCATATTGTTATTTACTTTGGTTTAAAATAATGGAATTATTTTATCCTTAATTCTTGAATACAATATACCATTCATCTACTAAATGACTTTAGGTTTTGTATCCTCAAACAATGCAGGAATCGGCCATATTACTATTCCTCCTGCTCAGTGACTTGGTGATTCGAGGAAAGCTTGAGTCAGACTGAAATGGTGAGCTTCCATTCTTTGGAAGGCCCATTTAATGTTATGGTTTATCTTATGACTTTTCTATTTCTTTGACATTGGCTTTTGGATATGGTTGGGGCAATGCCCCGACTAGATATTCTTTGGCATTGTTTAGAGGCTTTGCATGAAAAACTGTAGACTTAGGTATATTATAGTTTGGGTTGGACGGTATGACTTGGTTTTGTTGGTATCAGATTAGGATTATCCCAAAGTCATTAAATTCTAAGCAACTCTATCTTGTTATATGTTCGGAATTCATCCAACATGAGTTGTATATTGGTTAGTTGGATTGGGTATAGGGGGTGGTCTCCGATCCTTGTTGAACTTTAGATGCCTGACATAACTAGGCCATGGTTTAGGTTATGTCACCAATATCTTTTGATCCTCAACAAACTTATCTTGTTGAGAGAATACCAACTAAGCAACTACCAATGTTGGATGGACCTCAACTTTGGGAGTCGTAGTTACAGGTTGTGCACCCTGCATCTGTAACACTTTGATCTGTAGAGCCTAGGCTGCTCCCGGACCACCAATGAATAGGGTGGAGGAACCTCTAATGCAGGAGCAATAACAAGATCTGTGGAAGGCTCCCAATCCAGACCCCTATTTGGGGTTGTGGCTCTCTCCTGACCTTAGTCCCTAGGTTGGATATGACCTCTAGAAGGAGCCGTAATTGCAGAATCAGGGTTATCTTCTCTAATCATCATAGCTCACACCTTAACTATCTGTGAAAGAGCAAAATAACATGAATTTTAGAGACCAACATAGACCCGACATAAAAAATGATTGAAGAAAGTAAAGTTCTACTAAAAATGTCCTATATCCTCTCAAATATAAGAAATAGGTGCCATTATTATGATTTGTAGGACTCTATTAAACACTTAATCTTGTACCAATAATACCAGTGAACCTAGGCTTTGATACCAATTTATCA